>NC_084466.1:96838257-97143435 GCF_027409185.1 Cynocephalus volans
CCCCAGGGATGCCACTTGAAAATATACAGAAAAGGAAATGAGGAGTATATAAAAATGGTACAAAAAGAAGGCAAGATTGGAAGAATTGAGGGACAAAAAAGATATAAAACCAATAGAAAACAAATAGCAAAATGGCAGAAGCAAGTCCTTTCTTATCAGTAATCACTTTAAATATAAGTAAATTAAATTCACCAATTAAAAGACAAAGATTACCAGGGGAAAAAACGATCTAACTATATACTGTCTACAAGAAACTCACTTTAGACACAAGTAGGTTTAAAGTGAAAGTGTGCAGTAGTTACCAAAGAGAGCTTGGGGCAACTATACTAATATCAGACAAAGTAAACTTGAAATCAAAAATGGTTACAAGAGGGTCGAGCCCGTGGCACACTCGGGAGAGTGTGGCACTGGGAGCGCGGCGACGCTCCCACCGCGGGTTCGGATCCTATATGGGAATGGCCAGTGCACTCACTGGCTGAGTGCCGGTCACGAAAAAGACAAAAAAAAAAAAAAAAAAAAAAATGGTTACAAGAGACTAAGAAGGGCATTATATATTGATAAAAAGAGTCAGTTCATCAAGAAGATTGAACAATTATAAATATATACACACCAAATGACAGATCACAAAGTATATGAAGGAAATATTGACAGAATTGAAGGGAGAAATAGATAGTTCTACAACAATAGTTGGAGACTTTTATACCCCAGTTTAAATAATTAATAGAACATCTGGATAGAAGATCAATAAAGAAACAGGTGACTTAAACAACACTATACACCAACTAGACCTAACAGACACATAGAACACCCCATCCAAGAAAAGCAGAATACGCATTGTCAAGTGTACATCCAACATTCTTTGGGATAGACCATATGTTAGGCTACAAAACAAATCTTAATAAGGTTTAAAAGATTTAAATCATTTAGAATTCTTTTCTAATCACAATGAAATGAAACAACCCATTACTAAAAGGAGGAAAACTATAAAAGTTATAAAAGTGAATTATGAAATTAAACAACACACTTTTAAACAAACAATGGATTGAAGAAGTAACCAAAAAGGACATTAGAAAATACTTTCAGTTGAGTGAAAAGGAAAACAGAACCTACTAAAATTACACAGTACCAAAAAAACAGCGCTTTGACAGAAATTTGTAGCTTATAAAAACCTACATTTAAAATAATCTCAAATCAATATTCTAAATTTTATACACACAAAACAAGGTTATGTATTGATTGCCTGATGAAAATGTTGTGACCAGAGTCTCACAATAACCCAACCCTCAATTTCCCTGGGGGCAAGAGATCAATATTCACTAATTCATTGTTTGGGGTGACTTTATAGGACATAACTATTGCAAATAGCTAGAACTGATTGTATATAGCAAATACTATAGGAGTAAGATATAAAGAAACTAATTCTTTTGAGAGTGTGTAAGAAAGGCATCTAAAGGGGGTGGCACTTGAGTTGGGTTTTGATAGCTTATCTATATATGAGAGTGAAAGGGCATCATTCAGAGTGAGTAACTTATATGGTCAAAAATACAGACACATGAAATAGCAAAATGAGCTCAGGGAACCAAAAACATTTATGTCATTTTCTTACCAAGGAAATGTTTATAATGTTTTTCCCACATTGTTTAGCATTCATACATCTCTAGGACAAATAAAAAAATCTGGGACCATCACTCCTCCAAAATGTATGAATTTTGTTGTATATTTAAATTTTTTGGTTATAGAAATTTTCAAACATAAAAAGTAAAGAAGATAATCAACTCATATGTACCCATCACTTAGCTTTAACAATTATGATACATGGCCAGTCTTATTTCATCTATAACCTCTCTTACTTGCTCTCCTCACCCCAGATTATTTGAAAGCCAGTTCAAAACATCATATCATATCATCTTTAAATACCTCTGAATGTGTGTCTAAATATAAGTACATAAAAACAATAATTTTTAAATATTACATTTAAAAAAATAGTTTTTAACAGCAAATAATCCAAACACTGTCTAAATTTCCCTATCTACAAAATATTTTCAATAATTCATTTATTCAAATCAACCTTCACACTACATTTGATCGATATGTCTCTCAAGGTTTTATGGGGTTTTTTCTCTTTTATGTTTTTTTCTTGCCATTTATGTGACATGTTTTATGCCTTATTTCATATCTCTCAGCCCACCTTTTTGTTCAGGTTGTTGCTGCAACATCTTTACAGAGAAGTTTATCTATTGCTTTCTTCTTTAGGGCATTTCTTCTGCTGTAGCTTGAGACACCTGTAGGAGCCCTCTCAACTGTCAGCACATGCACACATTTGGAGGTACAAAGGAGTTGACACTCTTTGTCGAGAATTAGTGGGCAAATACTCTCTTCTCTACTGTCTTGGATGATCAATGCAGATTACAGACTACGTGGTTTCTCAGATGGGCCAAGGGGAATTGAGCTCTGGTTGTCTACAGTGGTAATCAGCCCAATAACACACCCTTGAATTGGCTTTTCCTCCTCCCCTGTTTCACTTTTCCCAGTCCTTCCACAATGATTACCTGCTTTTTAGGAAACCTAAACTAGGTACCACTTATTATGGAAGAATGTAAGTCATTTGTATTACAGAAATTCCCACATTCTGGATTTTACTGATTGCATTCCTATGGTGGTGTTGAACATGTTCCTCTATCTTGTATTTCATCCATGTAGAAAATACGTAGAAAGTGATTGAAAAGGAATATACCAAATGTTTACTCTCTGAATGTTGAAATTATAAGGAATTATTTTATTCTTCCTTGTATTTTTCTTTATTTTCTAATAGACTTCATATATATTCATTAAAGTATTGATTGATTAACCATCTGCTGTGGGTTAGACGCTATTCTTGGTGCAGGGATGCAGTGATTAATAAAACAGACAAAAATTCCTGCCCTTATAGGATAAAGTCTTTTATAATCAGAAAGAAGATAAAGGTATGCTAAACTTTCCGTTAATAGCATTGAATTTTAGATTTAGAGCCCTTTTAATTAGCTTCAGCACCTTGTTTTGTGAGATGTGGAAGGAAGAGAGTAAAGAAGGCTTGTGTTTACAGAAAAGAGGATTGCAAGATATATTCCTGGTTTTTATGATAGTAAAATATTTTATTCCTGTCAAAATATTTTTACTGTCCAAACAAAATCTCATTTGTATCAGTAACTTTAAAGAAGAATGTGTTTTGCTTCTAGTGTGACAATAAAAATGAAGCAAGACTTTAGACAAGTCACTAAAGATTATTTTGTCATTTAAGGAAGATTATTTTTATTCCTTTGGAAATCATTATGTATTCTAATTGCTTCCACACACTCTGGCATTTTACTGTGTAATCTTTTGTGTATTAATTATTGAAGGGCCTGTTACATGAACAGAATAGTTATTTGGTGTCTAATATACCAAGCACATTCCTGGTTTTTCATAAAAAGCTAGAATAATGAATAATTGCTTTGTTTCTAAAGGGAAATTCTGATTGAATATTAAAATGAGATTTAGTTGGAAATTTGGCTTCATTTTCATTTGCTCATTAACAAGGATTTCCACAAATGTTGATGGCAGCAAAAGTAAAATATTATTTCTATGAGGTGAAATAAAGAAAATAGTGAGGCGGTAGTTTTTTTGTAGTTTGAATTTCTGTCCTCAGATGACTGGACTCTAGCCAGTAGCTCCTATTTTAACTTTGTTTTGTCATGTCTTTCACATATACCATATCTCAGGGTACCCAACAGATCTAAATTTGTAAGTTTTAGTTTTAGAACAGTTAAAAAATAATCACAAAGCAGACTACATGAAGCCCTAAAATTAAGCAGTTTGAACATGAGTTGAGAGCAGATGAATTTCAGATTGAAAAATTCGGATATGAATACTTCTGCACCAAATATTAAGAAAATTTAGAATAGCCATAATTAAGTAGGAAGGACATTAAAAGGGAAAAATATATTCTATGTCACTTGAGTATGTCTCATTTCCCTTTCTGTGAAGTCTGAATGTCATTGCCATCCCTAAGTATAGTGAATTAGGCAGTTGCTTCAGGCTCTGGACTTTGAGTGGCTCTTGCTACTTTAGTAACAGTTCCACCTAGCTGGCCAATGATTTGGGGAAGCAGTGACATGGGGAGAATTTTTAAAGTTCTATATAGAAAAACGAGCTTTGGTGAGAGCAAAGAATACCCTGTTACTAAGAGGATTCCTATTTCCTTTCTACCATATCTAACTGGCTGACCCTATTCATCTTGATGTGATTTAGACTATATAGGAGACAAAAAGGTTGTGAACGGGAGAAACGCAGATCATACTGTGATTTACTTGTCCTGGACTCCATATTCTCTCTAGGATGACCCTTCATGCCCTTAATGATAATCTTACCTAGAGCACTTTTAGTTTGAGACACATAATTTTATACTTGATTATATCCAAGGAATATATTTTAAAACATTTTTCCACCAATGTTTTCTCCCCAAAAAGATAAATTTCTTCAGTAAAAGATCCTTGTGTTCTACTTTTATTTTTAATCCCCAGCAGTGCTACTTACTAAAGAGCAGGGGTCAACCAACAACCAACTTCCTCTTTCTGTATGGCCCATGAGCAGAGAATAGTTTTGAACATTTTTAAATGGGTGGAAAAGGGGACTGGCCCCCTGCCTCCCACAACCAGGCACACCGCACCAGTGCCTCGGGGCCTATCTGGGGACCCAAGGCATGGAGAAGGGGACCAGACACCTCTCCCACAACCAGGCACACCATGCCAGCGCCTCAGGGCCCACCTGGAGATCCAAGGTAAGGAGAAGGGGACTGGACCCCCCTTCCCACAACCAGGCACACCATGCCAGCACCTCGGGTCCCACCCGGGGACCCAAAGCATGGAGCTGAGGACCAGACACTCCCCACAACCAGGCACACCACCAGCACCAAAGAGCGTGCCAAAAATATCACCTCCATGTGAGTAGCCCACCACAGCCACCACAATAATCATAGCTGCCACGAAAGCAGCTGGATGCCACAACCACCACGCAGATGGTCCGCCAGCTGCTGGAGTGCATTGACATAAGGAGAGTCACCAGCAGACATAAAGAAAGGAGAAGGATATCTCTCTCCACAAAGCCCATTTCAGAGTGACAGAGGAAGTGTCTGCTCTATGATAATGTTGGGGGACCTGATCACACCTCTGAGCATTAAACAGATCATCTAGGCAACAAATCAACAGAGTAACCATTATTCTTTCAGAAGGAGAGAAGAAATCTAGGGTAACTGGGGGGGGGATGGGGGAGTGAGAGGGGGATGGGGAGAGATTGGACAAGGGGCATAAAGAATAATTACGATTTGTAACAATATATGTGCTAGTAATATTGATTTGATCAACATATCTCACTGTTGAACCCCCAAAATATGTATAATCAATTTTGATTCAATAAAAATTTAAAAAGAAAAAAAAATGGTGGGAAAAAAAATCATAAGAAAAGTATTTTGTGATAACTGAAAATCATATGAAATTCAAATTTCAGTGTCCATAAAAGAGGTTTCATTAACATAGCCATGTTTATCGTTAATACATGGCAGCTTTTGAGCTACAGGAGCAGAGTTGTGTAGTTGCTACGGTGATTGTATGTGGCCCACAAAGCCTAGAGTATTTATTATCTGTCCTTATACAGAAAAAATTTGCTGATCCTTGGTGTAGAGCATTATGTGGGAGCTAAGCATGGGCTGTATTTTTACACGGAATTTGTAAGTTGTAGTATTCTTTTTCTAAAAATTAATGTGCCATTTATTATCTTGGGCTTTCAGTACAAAGGTTCTGAAATCTGAGCACCTTCAAAACAGTGCTATTTTTTTTGGTTGTCATCTGATGTGCCCTTCTACCAGGGAGCAGCAAACCTTTTCTTAAAAGGCCAGATAGTAAATATTTTAGGATTTGCAGACCAAGAGCCAAAATAGTAAACATCATTATAAGCTCTGAAGCTTTAAAAAATAAAAAAAAGAAAAGAGAAAGAAAAAAACAGTGAGTTGGCTGGATTTGGCCTGAGGGCTGTAATTTGCTATCTCCTGCTTTATATACTTGTAAGGAGAATTGAATGAGATAATATGTCCTATGCATAGCATCTAAAACATGGTGGGCAATCAGTAAATGTTAACTCAGCTCCTATTATTGTTGTTATTATTATTGTATTAGGATCAAGCTTCTGATATGAATGACTTCAAAGCATTTAATGAACATGATTTGAGGGGAAAAATAATGTCAATTGAAGTCAAATAGGAAGGCCAAACTAAATTGCCTCTTGAACATGTTACAGCTATAGAAATAACTGACATGTCATAATAGTTTTGTCCAGAAAAAAGTATTGAGTTTAGATATTTGATAGCCACTGTGGCTTGTGACCATTCATCAACCATCATAATTTTCATGACCTTTTTATACCAATTCAATATATTAGGTCCGTACCTAAAAGTTAAATACATGAGGTATTGCTGAAATCTGAAACTGACCCATCTTTGATTAAATGAAGATTAACACTTAGTAAAGGCCAAGAAGTATATTGTTATAGATCATTTGTAAAAGCTTGTAGAAAATAGGGTAAGATTTGATCATTCAGACTCTGGACCCTGATTAAAGGACAGATAAGTTTTAACACTTAATTCAAGACTAAGGTGATACCCTTATTCTTTCAGATGTTTGACTATGATATGTAATTATGTAGTGTATGTTCTATAATAAATATATATTGTGTGAGACAGAGAAAATGGGCTTCATCTGATTATGAAATGCCTTGAAGTTTTGTTGTCAGTCACAACTTGTACATTATGAATTTATTTAGCAACTACTTGTCATAATCCAAGTTAACAGTTTTGGCCTTTGAACAAAGCTGAAATGGTTAAATTTGCTGAACATTGTGTGTAAGGACTTACTGCTGCAGTGAAATTGCCTCAGTTTGGACCATATTTCACATTTAGGCAGAGATGGCATGCTTACTGATGTATGTTGCTCTGTTGCCTTATTGGTGAACCAGTTTATTTTGATACTAGGATGGCTTGTGTTCAAATGATTTTGTTTAAGCAAGTGATAGAAGGTAGACATTTGAAATGAGGAAAACACAATGTTTTGAAAGAGGGGATGGGAGAAGACCACCATGTTAACATGTTGCTTATGTACTCTTTAAAAATATTGTGCTAAAAAACACATAAAATTTACCATTTTAACCATTTTTAAGTGTACAAGTGAGTAGTGTTAACTACGAGTATATTCACGTTATTGTGCAATAGCTTACATACTTTTGAACAGCTTAGCTTTTTTCCCCTTTATTCTTTTTCTTTCCCTCCCTCCCTTCTTTCCTTCCTTACTTCTTTTATATATAGAGGTATTAAATTGGACTTAGAATTTTCTTTTCATATATACAGGGAATATGTAAAATAATAAAAAACACCTTTGTAGCTATTACTCAGATTTCTCAAATTTTAGCAGTTAGCCATATTATTTTAGATCTTTATTTTGGAAAAAAAACTTTATAGTTATGGTTGAAAACCCCGTGCATCTCTCTGCAACCTCATTTTACTCCCTTTCTTCTTAGAGAAAACCACTGCCCGTAATTTGGTGTTGTGTGTGTGTGTGTGTGTGTGTGTGCATGTGCATGCGTGTGTGTGATACAAGTTGCTGTTCTTTTATTTTCATTGCTATATAGTTGTGAATACTATTTGTATGAATTATATAAATATGCCAGTATTTAATTTATCCGTATTCCTGGAGATGGGCATTTAACTTATTTCCAATTTTATCAGTCAGCTATTGCTTTGTAACAACCAATTGCAAAATGTCAGTGGCGTAAAACAAGCATTTATTTAGCTCATGCATCTGCAGGTCACATGAGGTGTGCTCTGCTGAACTCAATTGGCTTTGCTCTGTAGGTAGGCTAGAGGTTGGCTAATCTAGGTTAGGGCAGCTCTGCATCATGGTTTTGTCAGCAGATTTGTCAGTCTGTTCTGTATGTTTATCATTTTTTAGACCACTAGGCTATCCAGGATGTTCTTCTCATCATGATGGCAGAGGTATGAGAAAGCAAGCCAAACTCAGAAGTCCATTTTAAGGATGCATGTGTCCTAACTGCTAATATCCCATTGGCCAAAGCAAGTCACATAGTAAAGCCCAAAGTCAAATGCTTTTTTGTGGAGGTCCGAGGGAAGGAAGTGAATAATTGAGAATAATATCTAACCTACAATGCCAGTTTTTTAATATTACAAACCATACTGCAGTGAGCATTCTTGTTTTTCCAGTTTCTTGAGATGCAATGTTAGGTTATTTATTTGAGATCTTTCTTTTTTTTTTTGATGTAGATGTTTTTTGCTATAAATTTCTCTCTTAGAACTGGTTTTACTGTATCCCATGGTTTTGTTTGGTATGTTGTGTTTCCATTTTTGTTTGTCTCAAGAAATGTTTAAATTTCCTTTTTAATTTCTTCATTGAACCATTGGTTATTCAGGAGCACGCTGTTTAATTTCCATGTATTTGTAAAGTTTCTGAAGTTCCCCCTGTCATTTGTTTCTAATTTTATACCATTGTCATCAGAAAAGATACTTGATATGATTTTAACCTTCTTAAATTTGTAAATACTTGTTTTGTGGCCTAATATATGATCTATCCAGGAGAATGTTCATGTGCAGATGAGAAGAATGTGTATTCTGCAGCTGTTGGATGGAATGTTCTGTAAATGTTAGGTCCATTTGACTTAGAATGCAGTTTATATCTAATGTTTGTTTCCTTTCTATTAGTATGTTATAGTCTATCTCTCCTTTTAGATCTATTAATTTTTGCTTTATATATTTAGGTGGTCCAATGTTGGGTGCATATATGTTTACAGTTGTTATATCCTCTTGCTGAATTATTGTATAATGACCTTCTTTGTCTATTTTTAGAGTTTTTGACTTAAAGTCTAGTTTAACTGATGTAAGTACAGTAGTCCCTTCTTATCTGCAGTTTTGCTTTCCATAGTTTTGGTTACCCATGGTCAGCCATAGTCCAAACATATTAAATGGAAAATTCCAGAAGTTAAAAATTTATAGGTTTTAAATTGTATGCTGTTCTGAGTAGCATTATGGAATTTCTTGCTGTTCTGCTCTGTCCCAGGTGGGACACGAATCAATCCTTTGTTTAGTGTATCCCTGCTGTGTACACTTATTCACCCCTTAGTCACTTGGTACTTGTCTCAGTTATCAGATCGATGGGTCACAAGAAGAAGAAGAGTAAGTACAGTACAATAAGATTCTGAGAAAGAGAGACCACATTTACATAACTTTTACCACAATATATGTTGTAATTGTTCCGTTTTATTATTAGTTATTATTGTTAATCTCTTACTGTACCTAACTTATAAATTAAACTTCATCATAGATATGTATGTGTAGGAAAAAACATATTATATATGGGGTTTGAAAATATTCACAGTTTCAGGCATCCACTGGGGGTCTTGGAATGTTCCCCTTTGTGTAAGGAGGGACTAGTATATAGTTATTCCTGCTCTCTTTTGGTGTTCATTTACATGGAATATCTTTTCCCATCCATTCATCTTCAGTGCATTTGTGTCCTTACAGATAACGTTAGTCTCTTGTAGGCAACATATAGTTGGGTCTCTCTTTTTATTCATTCAGCCACTCTATATGTTTTAATTGGAGAATTTAATCCATTTACATTTAAGGTAATTATTGATAGGTAAGGACTTACTACTGACTACAATTTTGTTAATTGTTTTCTAGTCATTTTGTATAGCCTTCTTTTCTTCCTCTCTTACTGTCTTTATTTGTGGTTAAGTTATTTTCTCTAGTAGTATGTTTTGATTCCTTGATTTTTATTTTAAGTATTTATTTTTATTATTTTATTTTATTTTATTTTTACTTTTGGCCACAAAACAAGTCTTAATACCCTTAAAAAGACTAAGATCATAGAAAATAATAGAAAATGTGTTCTCTGACCACAATAATGGGAGGAAACTTAGAAAATTCACGGATGTGTAGAAATTAAACAACACTCTCCTCAATAGGCAATGGGTAAAAGAAAAATCACAGGGAAATTAGAGAGTACTTTGTGAAAAAAATCAAAGTGCAAAATATCAAAATTTATAGGATGCAGGTCTCATGCAGTGCTTAGAGGAAAAAGTATACTTGTAAACACATATATTAGAAATAAGAAAAATCTCAAATGACTAATGTAAACTTCTACCTTTTAAGAAAATAGGAAAAGAAGAACAAATTAAACCAAAGCAAATATAAGTAGGAAATAACAAAGATTCAACAGTAATATATGAAATAGGGAATTAAGAAACAATAGAGAAAAACAACAAAACCAGAAAGTTGATTCTTTAAAAAGATCAACAAAATATGCAAACGTTTATCTAGACTGACCAAGCAAAAGAGAGAAGACTGAAATTACCAAAATCAGAAATAAAGCGGGGGCATTATTACATTGTCATTATGGTGTTTTTGTGGTGTTAAGATTTAGTTTCTTTTTCTTGCTCATTTGCATTTTTGTCCTACTAGTGGGTTTTGTTCTTTTGTTTTGTATTTGTGGTAGTGATTATCATTTTTCAGATTCCAGATGCAGGACTCCCTTGAGGAGTTCTTGTAGGGCTGGTCTTGTGGTGAACTCCCACAGTTTTTGTTTGTCTGAAAAATACACTATTTTTCTCTCATTTCTGAAGGATAGCCTTGCTGGGTATAGTATTCTTGGCTGGCAGGTTTTTCCTTTTAGTATTTTGAATATATCATCCCATTTTCTTCTGGCCTGTAGAGTTTTTGTTGAGAAGTCTGCTGTTAGTCTGATAGGGGTTCCCTTATAGATGACTTGACACTTTTCTCTTGCTTCTTTTAAGATTGTTACTTTGTCTTTGAGCCTTGCCAGTTTGACTAAAGTGTGTCTCGGAGAGGATCATTTTGGGTTGAATCTGCGTAGGGATCTTTGAGCCTCCTGGATCTGAGGGTCCGTGTCTCTCCATATACCTGGGAAGTTTTCCATTATTATTTCATTGAATAGGTTTTGAGTGGCTTTTCCTTTCTCCTCCCCTTCTGGAATACCCATGATTCTAATGTTTGTGCTCTTAAGTCTGTCTGCTAGCTCTTTTAGATTTTCTTCATTTTTAAAGAATTCTCTTTTCCTTTTTTTTGTCTGCCTGGGTTATTTCAAAAAGCCTATCTTCAAGATCAGAAATTCTTTCTTCAGCTTGTTCTAATCTGCTTCTTAAGCTCTTGGTGTGTTTTTTATTTCGTTGATTGAACCTTTCAGTTCCATGAGCTCTGCTACATTCTTTTCTAAGGTATTAATCTCTTTGTAAATTTCCTCCTTCATATCCTGGATTTTTTTTTTCTCATTTCATTATGTAATCTGAGTCTTCGAATACCTCGTGAGTTTCCTTAAGATTGTTGCTCAGAATTCCTTTTCAGTCATTTCAAGAGTTTTCTACTCTGCCCTGAGAATTACTGTGTTCTTTTGGTGGTGTCATATTTACTTGGGTTTTCATGTTTCTGGTATCTCTGCATTGATGTCTGGTTATCTGATAGAGCAGTTGCTTCTTCTATTGCTCTGGAGTGGGCTTTGAGGAGAGAGATGTCCTCTTCTGTTTGTGGTCTCCTCTAGAGACTCCTCGTGGCAATGAAGTTGAATGTCTGGTGAGCTGTCTTCATGGTGGCTGTGGCTACTGCTGTGGCATTGAGCCACTTTTGTGGCAGCTATGGTGATGGCAGTGGCTGTGGCGGGCCACCTGCATGGTACTGGTGTTTTTGATGTGCTCTCTTGCCTGCTTCTGGGCAGGGGCTGCTGTCCTTAGCTCCTGCCTAGGATCCTGGGTATTGCCTCTATTTTAAGTATTAAACAACCTGTTATAGGGCTTGCTTTATGATTATCATGAGCCTTACAAAAAACATTTTATAGTTAGAACATGGTTTTTTAAACTGATAACTTGGATTGCAAACAAACAAACAAACAAAAAACCCCTACACTTTAAAGGGTTTTAAAGTTAAAGTGTGTCTTTGTGGTTTTATTTTGCATTTCAGTGTACAGAAGTTGTCGATATTAATATTTTCAGATGTATTGGTCTTCTCCTTGATAGTTTGTATTGTCTGTTTCTTTTCACTGCTGTACTGAGGTATAATATTAGTTATGCAAATGAAATGATCACCACAATCAATATAATGCACATGTTCACTACCCCCCAATTTTTTAAATTTCCATTTGTAATTCTTCTTTCCCACTTTTCCCTGCTTTCCAAGTTTCAGGCAACCACTAATCTGTTTTCTGTCTTCCATGTCCTTACTGATTTTCAGTCTACTTGTTTCATCTGTTATTGAGAGAGGGTATTAATTTCTGACTTTAATTGTAGAATTGTCTACTTATTCTTTCAGTTCTGCCAGTTTTTGCTTCATATATTTGAAACTCTCTTATTAGGTACATACATGTTTCAGATTATTACATTGTTTGGAGAATTGACCCTATTATCATTACATAATCAACCCTTTTTGTCCATGCTAATATTTTTTTGCTCTGAAGTCTACATAGCCTGATATTAATCATTCTGTGTTTCTTTTGATTAGTTTTTCATGGTAAATCTTTTTCCATTCTGTTACTTTTAACCTACCTATATTATTATATTTAACATAGGGTTCTTGTGGACAACTTATAGTTGGATCTTGTTTTTTATCCAATATATCAGTCTCTACCTTTTGATTAATGCATTTAGATGATTTATATTTAATTTAATTACAGTTAACATTGAATGATGTGGAGATTGGATTGCCTACATTCAGCACAGTCGAAAATTTATGTATAACTTTTGACTTCCCCAAAACATAACTATTAATAGTCCACTGTTGACTGGGTAGCCTTACTGATAACATAAACACTCAGCTGACACATATTTTGTATGTTATATGTATTATACATTGTCTTACAATAAGATAAGCTAGAGAAAACATTATTAAGAAAATCATAAGGAAGAGAAAATTTTCCAATGTATTTATTGAAAAAAATCTGCATATAAGTAGAACTACATAGTTCAAACACATGTTAAGAGTCAGCTGTATTGGTATGTTTGAAATTAGGTCTACCATTTTATTTATTTTTTCTTTTCCCTTTTTTTATTGTTCTTTTTTCCCCCCTTTCTTGCCTTCTTTTGGATTATTTGAATATTTTTGGGATATTCCATTTTAAATGATTTTTTTTTAAGTATTTTTCTTTGTATATCTTTATTTTAGTGGTTGTTGTAGGGATTATAATATCACATACATAACTTTTTACAGTCTTCTAAGAATTTGTATTTTACTAATTCAAGTGGATATAGGTCCCTCCCCACTTTGTGTCATATTGTTATATGTATATCTATATACATTGAAAACTCCACCAGACATTGCTATACATAAAGAACCTGAGAGGAGAAAATAGTCTGTTATATATATCTGGATATTATTTCTGTTGCTCTTTCTTTGTTTCTTAAGTTCCAAGTTTCCCTCTGGTGTCACTTCCTTCCTCCCCTGAAGAATAGAATGGTTTTTAGAGCTGGTCTTCTGGTGAGGAATTCTCTAAGTTTTCCTTCATCTTAGAATGTTTTTATTTTGTCTTCATTCCTGAAGGATAATTTCTCTTAGATAAAGAATTTTGAGTTGAAATTTTTTTCTTTCAGCACTTTAAACTGGTTGTCTCAAAGATCTTTTTTCTTTGACTTTGGTTTTCAGCAGTTTGATTTTTTTTTTCCTTTTTTTTTAAAGTTTATCCTGTTATTTTGGTTTTGTTAGGCATCTTTTAAAAATTAATTAATTAATTTTATTTTATTTTATTTATTTTATTTTTTTGTCTTTTTGTGACCGGTAAGGGGATCGCAACCCTTGGCTTGGTGTTGTCTGCACCGCGCTCAGCCAGTGAGCGCACCGGCCATTCCTATATAGGATCCGAACCCGGGGCGGGATTGCCACTGCTCTCCCAAGCGCTGCACTCTCCCGAGTGCGCCACGGGGACGGCCATTTAATTTTAAGTTATACATAGTAATTGTACATACTTATATGGTACAATCTAATATTTTGATACATATTTTGTATAATAATTGGGTTGGGGTAGTTAATGCATCACTTCATGCATTTATCACTTCTTTGTGGCAAAAACATTCAAAAGCCTCTCCTCTAGCTATTGCATAATACGCAAAACTTAACTGGTAAACACAGTCACCCTACTGTACAATAAAACATAAGAACTTATTCCTCCTATCTAATTTTAATTTTGTACCTGTTGGCCAGCCTCTCCCTGTTTTCCCTTCTCCTGCCTTTCTTTCCCCAGTCTCTGTTCTATTGTCTGCCTTTTTAATATCACCTTTATTCACTTAAATTCCACATATGAGTGAGGTCATGTGGTATTTGTCTTTCTGTGCCTGGCATACTTTATTTAACATAATTACCTCCGAGTCTATCCATGTTGCTGCAAACGACAGGATTTCATTCTTTTTTTATTGCTGAATAGTATTCCTGTGTGTGTGTGTGTGTGTGTGTGTGTGTTTGTGTTGTGTACATACCACATTTTTAAAATTTGTTCATCCATTGTTGAACACTTAGGTTGATTCCATATCTTGTTATTGTAAATTATGCTGCAATAAACATGGGAGTGCAGATATCTCTTAGACGTACTGACTTCATTTCTTTTGGGTACTTACCCAGTAGTGGGAGTGCTGAATCAAATGGCAGTTCTATATTAATTTTTTGAGGGATCACTGTATTAGTCCATTTTTGTTGCTTATAACAAAATACCTGAGACTGGGTGATTTACAAAGATAAATGAAATTTATTGCTTACAGTTTCTGAGGCTGGGAAGTCCAAAGTCCATCTGGTTGTGGCGACAGTGACCCAGGGGTCTCACATTGCAAGATGATGGAAGCAGAGAGAGCAAAGAGAGAGAAGACAGACTCTCCTCTTCTTTTAATGCACTCAGAACCATGCCCCTGACCACCATTTTTAATCCATTCACTGCAGCATGGTCCTACAATTCAATCATCTCTTTAAAGCTCCACCTTTCAATTACCATAAGAGAATTTCCCACCCTCTTAACAGTCACAGTGGGGGCTAACTTTCTAATATATAAAGCTTGGGGGACACAAACTTCAGTGAGTTTTGGAGGGACATAATTCAATTCACTACAACCGTCATACTGTTTCCATAATGGCTATAGTAGTTTACATTCCCACCGACAGTGTGCAAGTGTTCCCTTTTCTCTACATACTCACCAATACTTGTTTTCTTTTATCTTTTTGATAATAGCCATTTTAACTGGGGTGAGGTGGTATCTCATTGTTGTTTTGATTTGCATTTACCTGATGATTAGTGATGTTGAGAATTTTTTCATATGCCTGTCGACCATTTGTATGTCTGCTTTTGAGAAGTGTCTATTAAGATCCTTTGTCCACTTTTCAAATGGATTATTTGGGGGTTTTTTGTTTTGTTTTTTTGCTGTTGAGTTAAGTTCCTTATATATTCTTGATATTAACCCCTTGTCAGATGTGTCGTTTGCAAATATTTTCTCCCATTCTGTGGGTTGTCTCTGCTAGGCATCTTAAATCTGTAAAGAAGTTGCTGAGGTAAACAGCATAAGTGAGATAAGACCGGATCTAAGGAGGAAATTCTACAAAGTAGGAATATCTTAGTGATAAGGAGAATGATTGTCAAAGGAGTTGGACACAAATATATAAAGTACACATGAATATATTGAAATGATTGGGAGAAAGTAAAAATATTTATGTGTGATCTTAGGCCAGTTAACATCTCTAAATATTAATTTTCTCATTTGTAAAGTTTAATAAAAACTAATTTGTAGGGTTATGAAAATTAAATGATGTATATAAAGCACCTATTACAGGGCCTACAAAAAATACTCAGTAAATAGTAACTTATTACAATGATTATTAAGACAGAAGATAAAACCAAGTGAGTTTAAAACAAATCTCCTTTTAAATGTTCACTCTGAGGCTTAAACTGATACTGTTATCACAGTATTTCTGTACTTTTGGTGTGGATTCAGGAAAAGAGACAACTGTCATAACTAAAAGATTGTTAGACAAAATCAGAAAACAGTCATTTAACCCTTCTGAGCCTCAGCTTTCTCATTAATAAGGGGCAGGTAGTGTTTACATCACATCACAAGCATTAAATGACCGTGAAAGTGCTTTAAAGAAAAATCTAAGAATCATAGGAAACATCTTAGGGAAAAGAACATAGCATCTGGTGTTTCTAAGCTGGAACCAAAGGGTTTGGGTGGAGAAATGAAAGGGGAACTGTGTCATATGGAAGTCACCTGAGTATAGTTGTCCAACTACACATGCTGTTTTTTTCTCCTTTCATCCTCCATTCTCTCCCTACTGCCAATAATTGGGCCTATTGGAATCTCTAGAGTAGTATGTGAGGATAGCTTGAATTATTTCATCGATCCACATTCTCCACATTCCACTTCCACCCATGTTAAGTAAGAACTGATCTAATCTAACCATCTACTTATTTGGCAGGTATAGAAATCAGAATATAACAAGGTGAATAATCATTTTTTTCAACTTAAAATTATGAAACTTTTGTCAGTATTTGCTTATAAATTACAGAAATTCTCAATAAGTGCCAGGCAGTCCTTACATGCCCTCCCTCTTTTGCAAATGCATGTGGTAAAATATTTTCAAACTGTAATGAAGAGCATAAAATGAAAAACAAAAATCTGTTGCCATCTGGCTGTTTAGCTCAGTTGGTTAGAACATGGTGCTGAAAACACCAAGGTCTCAGGTTCCATTCCTGCACTGGCCAGCCACCTAAAAAAAAAATAAATGTGTTCCATCTTCTCCATCCCCCCAATTCGTGTCACAGAAGGGACCACTTTTAAAATTTTAAGTTAAGTTTTAGGTTTCTCTGGGTATTACTCTCATAACTTAAAATCTGTGCTATCCATTACAGTAGCCACTAGTCATATGTGGCTATTGAGCACTTCAAATGTGGCAAATCTGCATTGAGATGTACCATAACTGTAAAATACACACCAGATTTTGAAAATTTAGTACAAAAAAATGTGAAACATCTTATTAATATTTTCTCTTTATTACTACTTGAAATGATGTTCTCTTGGATATATTCAGTGAAATAAAACATTATTAAAATTAATTTCACAGTCTCTGTACCTTTTTATAAGTGGTGGTTAGAAAATTTTAAAGTACACATGTGATTTGTATTTTTGATTAGCATTTGTTACTCACATTCTATTTGTGTTGGACAGTGCTGTTCCAGTTAGTAAGCATATTTCTCCATTAGGTGATGTATCATGAGACCTCTCATTTTAGTGTGAATATCATTCTTTTGTAAGGAACCAGGAATTTTTTTTTCTGGAAACTGTTACCGGACTCAGGTCCAGGCTGCCCACCCCTTTGAAAAGGAAAGAAAAAAAACTCAGAAGTCAAATGGTTGGTGTTAGAAAGCAGATGTATTCAGCTGAAGGAGATGGTAGGCTATCCCATCTGAAAGATTTACATTTACTGAGGAGTTTTTAAAGGAAAGGTTGAGGGAATGGAATGTGGGAGGTGAAAAGCAGGAGAGCAGGAGATGTGAGTTCCGAGGGATCCGTGTCAGTGAGTCAGGTGCAAGGTCTTGCCAAGGTCTCATCTGGTTTCTAAATTCTAATTTCTTTTTTTTTTTTTGTCTTTTTCGTGACTGGCACTCAGCCAGTGAGCGCACCGGCCATTCCCATATAGGATCCGAACCCGTGGCAGGAGCGTCACCGCGCTCCCAGCGCTGCACTCTCCCGAGTGCGCCATGGGCTCGGCCCTCTAAATTCTAATTTCTAATTCTCCTTTGTATTTTCTATTTTCCATCCTGCTGCCTTTTTGGCAGTAGTCTGGGAGATTACCTTATCCTCATCTTTTGATGGTATATTTAAAAATGGGGGGAGATAGGACAATCAGAGTTTTAATAGTCTAGAACTGTTTTTTGTCCTCTATTATTTTATCATAGAAGCCAGTTCTGCCTTTATGACTGATACCTTCTTGAATATCTGTGAGGTTTCAAGTTGGAATTGTTTTTAAAAGTGTTTTCTGTTTTCTGAATTGTCAGGCTGGGTCATAGACCCCTCACATTGGTCTTGCGCAGATTGCGTGCTAGGTAGCAGAAAAAAAATTCTGGGAGCCATTGGCAAGGTTGACATGCTTTATTTGGACGCGAGCTCAGCCCCCCAGTGGATCAGAACCATTGTCTTTTATACTAGAGTCAGATAACCAAGGAACACGTGGGTGCACATGTGTAGTTATACCACTCTTACATATTTACAACAGACATGCTGAGTCATGCTCAGACAGATATGACGTGAGGGAGCCTGATCAGTCTCCATTTTCTTCACATGAATTATCTGTTTCTTTCATAGTCAGTGGTTCATTTTGTTCAAGTTGGGCTTCTAGAAGATGAACCACTTGATGAACCACATTTCAGATAAGGAGAATGTATAACCAAATGTGTAATAGTAGAAATGTAAAAAGCTTCTTCTTGGAGCAGTTATAATCTGATTATTATAATGCTGTGGGCATAACAGGATAAGGGCCTGAACTAGCATGAAAATACACTGAGAACTGAAAGAAAAGAACTGAGTAATTATGCAAGAAAAAATAAGTGTAATTGGGAACTGATTTCTCCGCTCTCACAACTCCCACAGCACCTTATTGAAGTAATTGTATGCACTCTTGTAATGTTAATTATTATATCCATACCGCTTTCTAACTAAATTGAGATGCTTCAAGGCAGGGACTGTATTTTATTCATTCATTCTTTTGCAGATATGTATTGATTGAGCACTGTTCCAAATGTGTGGGATAAAGCAGTGTGCAAAGACAAAAAAAACTCTGCCCTCAAGGGCATTGAATATATTTGCTTATCTTTCATAGTGCTCAAAAGTGAAAGCTAGATATTTCCAAGTAAATATTTATTATTTAATCCAATTTTAAAAGGGAATATTAGGATGGTCTTTTTGTATCTAAGTGTTACAGAATTTTTTTCATATTGATCCTTTTTCTTTTAACTTGATGCAAAAAATTATTATGCATTCAGATTAAACTAATATTCCCTCACCTTAATTATAAGTAATATAGCACCTTGCTTTAATGAAAAGAGTACCACACTGAGAAGAGTCCAGAGTTCTAGTTTGGCCCTACTGTTGAGTAGATTTACAACTTTTACCCTCTTTCCCTTATCAGAGCTTCACTTTTCTGATATGTAAAATAAAAGTTTTGTATCTTTTATTTATTGACTTATTTCTGATGGCTAACCAGTACAGGGATTGAATGTGGACTTTGGTGTGACAAGGTTGGTATCTTTTAGCGCTGACACTTTGAGTCTGAAAGTGAGGCAAAATATTCATTCTAAGGCCTTTGAATAAATGTTGTGGCTAAACCATCAAGTACATTTAATTGAACGGGAACAAAACTGAGAACTGTCATTTTTATATGTTTCACTTGACTTACAATCAGTGACTAAATATTTTGTCTTCTCTTTTATAGACTTGGGGCTGGATCAGTATATAATAAAACGCTTTGATGGAAAGGTGAGCAAACTATGATACTTACATGTATATCCTGTTGTTTACTAAGAAGATTTACAAGTCCCTTTGTAATTATGTGTGTGAGAGATCCCCAAATACCTGTTTATCTTATCACAAAAAAAAATAAAACATGCTTAGGTTGGAGTCTGTGCCTTCAAATGTTTCCACAGAAAAAACCAAGCAGGTTTTTCATATTTTTCCGTATATGGTAACTTTCACGGGTTGCCTGCTATATATATTAAGGTATTATTCAGTGTTTGTTCACTTTTGAACGTTCACTCAATAGTCATCATAAAGGTTAAGAAGCCCCCGATATTACATTTGCATTTCTTATAAAATACCTATCTGATTTGATTTTTCTGAAACTTTCTGATAGTATATAGCAATAATTCTAACTAGAAAATTAAAAGGTCCTTATAGTGCTTTTGTAATAATTGTGAAGAATACTTCCAATTTGCATATAAGTTTATATTATGCTTATTTTCAGTTCTTTACTTTATACCTGAATAAATCATGTAATAAATCATCTTAGTTATAGAAAATGAAACTTTCAATTTTATTATCTCATAAAACAATCAGTTGAACATGTTTTTCCCTTTCAGGTTAAATTCTCCAAAAAGAAAAAGAAAATGTTATACAGGGTGAGAAAGAAAAGTGAAGGGTCAATTTTAAAGAGGAGGAATAAAGTGCTTCAGGAAGAACAAAGAGCCAGGCGTGGCTCTACAAAACTGTAAACAGGAGGAAATCAGAAGGAAAATAATGGAGTGGCTTGAAAAGGCAGGATTGCAAAAGAGGGTCTAGATGGATGGTCAGGGTTAGTAGAAACTGATTTTGCAAGAATGTGCTGATTCCTGCATCATTACATAAAACTCCATACCCTGGTAAGGTAAAGAGATAAGTGTTAAGCTCTTTTTGCACAAGTAAAAAGAATGAGTGTCTGCCTTAAGATTTGAAAGATCTCAGCCAAAACTACCTGCCTAAAAATGATCTTTCCCATTCAGGTGACACATTGTTTAAAATGCCTTTATGTGTATCTTCTTTTTAAGTCACATATTCTAAAAGAAACAATGATCAGAAATAAAAGGCATTGAACTAGCTGTTAGGAGAGCTAGGCTGAGAGTCTTGGCTCTTCTTGGGGACAGCCACAGCTCTTTGATCCTTGGTGTCTCTGCTTTATCTGTGATAAAGTACCACATTCATGTGAGGGATTACTGCAGACACTGATGTCAGGGTTTGGTTTCAGAGTCTCTGGCAGGTCAGGTCCCTGTCTTACCTGTCTTTGTGCCACTCACAGTTCAGCATAGGCCTGGCACACAGGAGGCGACCAATACATGTTTGATAACATGGAAAAAAAAAATCAACTTGTCAATCACATAATCCTTGGACGTATGACTCATTAAGTCAATGATATAGCAAAGTCTATTTTACAAATAAGTATTTTTTGGTCACTGAAAGCATCCAGAGTTGCATGAGAATTTAGTCCTCTCATTATACATATGAATACCTAAAAACATGTAAAGAAGTTGAATATGCGCAAGTCGAACAGCAGATTTTTACATTTTAGAGGGCATTATCATTCCTAGAGATTTCCCAAATATAAAATTCTCAATAGTAACTCATGTTTTATACATGCTCTGTAATTTTTTCTTATTGTGGACTAGTAACCATTTGATCCACTTGATGTTAAAAATTTGCATCTTTTGGCATGACTGATCATTTCAATTGTATTAAATTTGTGAACTTTACATTTCTCATCATTAGCATTTTTGTAATTTCCACTCATTTTGGTAAAGTAACAGGAGTAAAATGCAATAAAACATTAAAATATTTGAGTACTCATCTTGTTTTGGAGACAAAAATGGCAGTGCTCCTAGAAGATGACTTCACAGATTATAGTTACAAATATTTATGAGTGCATTGAAGCTTAAAATTCTGAATTTGGAATAGGAAAGGCAAGACTTAGGAATATTAGTGTATAATGTTTGAAAGTATGACTTGTATGAAAGTCAGGCATGTGAAAGTTGACTTTATGGTACCAGGGGAACAGGTTCTGAAAGAGAAAAGAGGAATGGGAGACTCACATAAAGAGATTTGAGTCAGCACCCCTGATCCAGCCAGCTCATCCCCTAGCAATGAGTGAACAATCCAGATTTCCCTTTCATCCACCTTGTGATATGCACATTGGATCTCTTTGCCAGGTTCTTCATTTAAGTCTGATATTAATTTCTCAAATACATTCTTGAGGTCTGTTTTAGAGCAAAGGTTAGGCTTCTTCAATAGGATTTTTAAACCGAGTTTACTTCTGGTTTATGTTTTTACAAATTATCATTTATTTCATACGAAATTTAAGAAAGTAGTTTCTTTCTTTTTTTCTTTTTTTTTTTTTTTTCTGGTGTTTGTGGTGGCTGGCCATTACGGGGATTCAAACCCTTGACCTTGGTGTTACCAACACAATGCTGTAATCAACTGAGCTAATCGTCCAGTGTGAAAGTAGTTTCTGTACTGTTTTAAACCTTCTTATAATGAAGAGTATAAAATTTAATGTTTGATCAGTTTAAAAGTTTTCCAGAGGTTTTTATTATGTGCAAAGCTCTTCACTTGATAATTATGGTAAGGGTCGATACTTATTCAACCATCAGTCTTACTATTTTTCTTTAGCTCTTCCTGACTCTCTAGTTCTTGGAATCAAAAAATCGTAATTCTTAAGTAGCAGCTTCTAAAGTATGGAAATCCTAAGTTTCCTATTAAAATAAAAACAGATGTGTGGTTATGATAGTAAATTTCACGCATTATGGCCAGAAATTTAGTTAGAAAGCTAATACCATAGAGAAATTTCCTTTTAGATTTGCTTTGATTTGTGATTTGAGGGGTGATTTTCTTTCTCCCTCCACTCCTCCTTTTTTTTTTTTTTTTTTTTCTCGCTTGGAATATAAACTAGCTATGAAGTGCTTAGACTAAAGAATTGTTTACTCCCATCATCTTAGCCCCATTGTTTTAACTTTTAACAAACCATTTAATAAATCCCATCATTTGACCAGTAACAAACACTAGCTTATTTGATTGCCTTCTAATTAAATTACACTTTAATCTTTTTGTCATTGAAAGCAATAACAAATGTAAAAGTAATATCATTTTCCCGGGGTGTTTCCATTTGTACTTGAATTTGAATAGAACCTCCAGATGCAAAGTAGAAAAGAATGGCCCAACTGATATCAACAAGTAATTGGGTAGTTTTTTCTTGCTGTACTATCATCTTTTCTCCTGTTCTGTTCAATTAACTACAAAATTCCTTGTAAGAAGTAAATGAAACATTTCTGTTTCAACTGACAGTCAGTGAAACTGGATTTGATTATGCAGCTTTTGAATTTTGGGGTGAATCTTTTTCCAGAGCCCATTGCCACCTATGTTGAATGCTAGTCCTTTACGCAGTATCAGTTTCTTTGCAGAAAAGTCATGAAATACGTTATTATTGGCACTTGCATCATCTACTGCATTTTAAAACTATCTGCTAACACAGGCCTTATATAAGGAATGGCAAAAGCATAGTTACCATTGGTTTTAAGATATTTATATATTTATATTTATATATTTTGCAGATAAGTGATATTTTTTAAAATACTCGAACTAGATTTAAAAGTTTAAAAACGTTAAGGCTTGAAAGAATATTTGATAATTGTTATAAATAGCTTATTAGCACTATTATGGAGATGTTAATACTAAATATGGTGTGGCTTTTGTTTTTGTTTGTTTCCAGCAGATGGCCAGTAGAGGGATCAAACCCTAGACACTGGTGTTATTAGTACCACACTCTAACTGAGCTACCTGGCCAGCCCCTGCCTTTTGTTTTAATGTAACATGTCATAGGTTTTTTAAAATGTACCCCTCCAATAGCCATGTATTCTCTTTATGATTTATTAATGTAGTTATTTCTTGAATTTCCTGTTATTACTTTAATGAAAACTATATTTTTTCTGTTTAATTTTTTATCATCTAATAATTGGTCTATTAAAAAAGCAATTATTTCTAAGTTGGAGCCTTTATTTTACGTTATTGTCAGATATTTCTTTCATTTAGTCATTTGGTTGCTGTCTCTTTATTGGTGTGGTTTATTTTAAGTGGTTTTTTTTTGTCTTTTTCGTGACCGGTACTCAGCCAGTGAGTGCACCGGCCATTCCTATATAGGATCCAAACCCGCAGTGGGAGCGTGGCTGCGCTCCCAGCGCCGCACTCTCCCGAGTGCGCCACGGGCTCGGCCTATTTTAAGTGGTTTATATCTCTCTTTGTTTTCCCATTTTCTCTTACCCCTCCTTTTTTTCCTCAGCAAACCCAAGACAGAAATTATGTTTTGTATTTTCTGTTTCTTTTGCAAGACAATTTTCTCCAAATGAAATACCACCATGTTTTCTTAAAAAGTCACAGTAGAAAACTGTGTGGTCTAGATAAAGTGGTTTCTTAAGCAAGGAATACCAATTTCCAGAGTTTTGAGGCAGTCTTCTCCTAAAAACTATAAAGCTCATACCCTATTTTCAAGTAATAAAAAATTGTTTGTTGAAACAATTATTATCCATTATTATCATTCCACCCAGTATTTCTTTTTCAGAGAATAGATTTGTTATTCTTTTCTCCCTCTCGATTTCTCTTTTCTCCCAACTTCTCCCTGAACATTTCAGAAA
Source organism: Cynocephalus volans (assembly GCF_027409185.1). NCBI lineage: Eukaryota > Metazoa > Chordata > Mammalia > Dermoptera > Cynocephalidae > Cynocephalus > Cynocephalus volans. The sequence continues at coordinate 96,862,505 of NC_084466.1, forward strand.
TACTGTCTCTGAATTGAATTTTTTTCATTATGTGTAATTACAATTCCCTTAGAATATTGATGATCTCTCCAATTTGGAAAAGGAATTAACGTATATTCTATTTCCATCTTCTTTATGATACCTATGGGAATATTTGTTCACATGGAACAGAGAAACATTTGACATCAAATGAAAATGAAATATCATTCACATTCAGATGTAAAGAGATAAAACTGTGGTCAAAACCTAGAAAGAGAAGTATTGATTATAGTGTTTATAACAGAAAATATGATCAGCAGAGAAACAGATGGAAGCTATAGGTAAAAATCAAAGCTTTAATATAACCAAATGCTGTTAATTGCACACAAAATAAAAGTTCTTTTAAAAATATTGATAAATGAACTTTAAAATACCATTCCGTTTGGGAAAAAATGTTTCCTTTAAGGAGAATATGGACACATTTTTTTCCTGTAATGTAATACTCTTAGTCCTTTGTTTGAGTTGTAATTATTCATATCACAGATAAAATAAGAGTCTGCGATAAGGTCAGGTATACTATTACTCCTTGACATGCTTAGTAAGTTATTAAGGGATTTTCTGTGTTCTATGAGTGAAATGTATTGAAAGATCAAGGAACTATAAATTAGGAGATGGGGGGACTAAAGATCTCATGGGGCAGGATTTGATGAATCTGCACATTTATTTGAACTGCTTAAATTCTGCTGAAGTTTGGATAGCATGTGATAATATTTTTATGATAGATAGCTCTGCATTGTTAATTAGCTGCATGTCTTTTGGCTTCCGGAGACTTGAAAGCAGTGAAGTTCAAATTCTTGGTGAATTAATATATTCAGTCAGGTTTTCTTGTTGATAAATATGAATATGTAAATAGAATTTTATTGTTTTTGCTTGTGATCCATGTTTTCATTTGCCCTATCAATTCCATCTTTAAAGTAAGGTGTATCACTTGTGTTCTTTCTTTTGTAATAGAGAAATTCTTACCTTAAAAAAAGTATAACAGATTATAAAGATAATGCAGTATTTCAGTTCCTTGAAGCCAGAACTTCCCCACAAATATTTCATAGTCACATGTTATTTTGTGGGTGACAATTTAGCCCTTTTTAACAACCTCATTAAGATATTCACTTATTGGTTGTCAGTGGTTTATTTTTCTGGTTTAAAGTGAAGTCTCTAAATGAATAATGTTTGACTGTATTTGTCTCATGAGGGAATTATGACCAATAATAATAATTTGAAAAAGGAAAATAGTTGAAGCTTTTTGAGTGTTTATTATGTGCCAGGCACTGTTCTAAGTGCTTACACATAATTACTCATTTAATCTACACAATCACTCTCTTAGATAGCTATCTATTTTTATGATCCCTACAAATTAAGAAAATCTGGTACAGGGAAGTTAAGTAAGTAGCCTAAAATCATACAGCTAGTATTTGGTAGAGCCAGGATATCAAATTGGTAGTCTGGCTCCAAAGTTCACCCTCTTCAGCACTATGCTACCCCACCTTTCATATATCTAAGCTATTTGTCTATATGACCTATTTGTAGATAGAAATTTCTCTCATCAAATAGTGCTTTTGTCACTTCTGAAAAAAAAAAAAAAAACCAAATAGTGCTTTTATTTTACTACCTAGTACTTAGTGCTGTTTGCTCAAAAAAACAAACAAAAAAACCCCTTGATGTTTCATTTTCTTTTTGGAAAGAGTTGTTGAAGTTAATTTTTTCTGGTTTGATAAAAGTACAGCTAGAAAAGCATATTAACCTGAGAAACCACCTAACACTTCATTTTAAAGAAAGAACATAAGAGAGATGCAAATTTTAATACCTAAATTGAGAAATCAGAACTTCAACTTCACTATAATTTGCTCCATTATTTTCTCATATACCATGAACACCAGTTGGCATTTGAAAAGCGGTATGTCTTTTTTTGTATTGAAGCCATCACTGTTAAATGAGCACTGTCATCTGTACAGGCATACCCCAGAGATCTTGCAGATTTGGTCTAGACCACTGCAATAAAGTTAATATCGCAATAGAGTCACACAATTTTTTTGGTTTCCCAGTGCATATGAAAGTTAGGTTTACACTGTAGTGTAGTCTATTAAGTGTGCAATAGCATTATGTCTTGGAAAGAATGTACATACCTCAATTAAAAATACTTTATTGCTAAAAAATGCTAACAATCATCTGAGCCTTCAGCGAGACATAATCTTATTGCTGGTGGAGGGTCTCACCTCGATGTTGACAGCTGTTGACTGATCAGGGTGGTGGTTGCTGTGGCTGTGTCAATTTCTTAATATAAGACAACAGTGAAGTTTGCCGAATCTATTGACTCTTACTTTCACAAAAGACTTGTCTGTAGCATGCAATGATATTTGGTAGCATTTTACCCACAGTAGAATTTCTTTCAGAATTGGGAGTCAGTCCTCTCAAACCCTGCAGCTGCCTTATCAACTAAATTTATGTAATATTCTAAATCCTTTGTTGTCATTTCAACAATGTTCACAGCATCTTCACGGGGAGTAGAATCCATCTCAAAACATCCTATCCTTGCTCATCCGTAAGAAGCAACTTCTCATCCATTCAAGTTTCATCATGAGAGTGCAGCAATTCAGTCACATCTTCAGGCTGCACTTCTAGTTCTTTTGCTCTACCACATCTGCGGTTACTTCTTCCACTGAAGTCTTGAACCCCTTAAAGTAAGGGTTGGAATCAGCTTCTTCCAAATTCATGTTCATGCTGATATTTTGACCTCCTCCCATGAATCACGAGTGTTCTTAATGGTATTTAGAATGGCGAATACTTTCCTGAAGGTTTTTTATTTACTTTACCCAGATCCATCAGAAGAATCACTACCTATGGCAGCTATAGCCTTACAAATGTATTTCTTAAATAATAAGGCTTGAGAGTCAAAATTACTCCTTGATCCATGGGTTGTAGAGTAGATGTTTTGTTAAGCATGAAAACAACATTAATCTCCTTGTACATCTCCATCAGAGCTTTTGGGTGACCAGGTGCGTTGTCAATGAGCAGTAATTATTTTGAAAGGAATCTTTTTTTCTGAGCAGTAGATCTCAACAGTGGGCTTAAAATAGTCAGTAAACCGTACTATTAAACAGACACGCTGTCATCCAGGCTTTGTTGTTCCACTTATAGAGCACAGGCAAAGTAGCTTTAGCATAATTCTTAAGGGCCCTAGGATTTGGGGGATGTTAAATGAACATTGACTTCCTCTTCAAGTCATCAGCTGCTTTAGCCCCTAACAAGAGAGTCAGCCTGTCTTTTGCGGCTTTGTCAGGCACTGACTTCTCTCTTAGCTAGCAAAATTCAAGATGGCATCTTTTGTTAATCTAAGGCTATTTCATCTACACTGAAAATCTGTTTGGCATAGCCACCTTCATCAATTATTTTAGCCAGATCTGGATAACCTGCTGCAGCTTCTGCATCAGTACTTGCTGCTTCACCTTGCACTTTGATGTTATAGTGATGGTTTCTTTCCTTAAACCTTGTGAACCCACCTCTGCTGGCTTCAAACTTTTCTTCTGCAGCTTCCTCACCTTTCTCAGCCTCCACAGAATTGAACAGAGTTAGGGCCTTGCTGTGGATTAGGCTTTAGCTTAAGGGAGTGTTGTGACTGGTTTGGTCTTCTATCCACACCACTAAAATTTTCTCAATATCAGCATTAAGGCTATTTGATTTCTTAACATTTGTGTGTTCACTGGATTAGCACTTTAAATTTCCTTCAAGAACTTTTCCTTCGCATTTACAGTTTGGCTGTTGCAAGAGGCCTGCCTAGCTTTTGGCGTATCTCAGCTTTTGACATGCCTTCCTCATTAAGCTTAATCATTTCTAGCTTTTGATTTTTAAACATACGACTCTTCCTTTCACATGAACACTTAGAGGCTATTGTAGGGTTATTAATTGTCCTAATTTCAATGTTGTTGAATCTCAAGGAATAGGGAGGCCCAAGTAGAGGGAGAGAGACAGGAGATTGGAAGGGCCATTTGGTGGAGAAGTCAGAACACATACAACATTTATCAGTTAAGTTTGTTGTCTTATATGGGTATGGTTTGTGGTGCCCCAAAACAATTACAATAGTAACATCAAAGATCACTGATCACAGATCACATAACAGATATAGTAATAATGAAAAAGCTTGAAATATTGGAAAAATTACCAAAATGTGAAACAGAGACATGAAGTGAACACATGCTGTTGGAAAATTGACACCAATAGACTTGTTTGACGAACGGTTGCCACAGCACTTCAATTTCTAAAAAACACAGTACCTATCTGTGAAGCACAAAGAAGTGAAACGCAATAAAACAGGACATGCCTGTGTTTGAAAAATGGATCTTTGCTGATTCTAATCAGGGTAGTAAATAATGTTGCTATTATAAACTAAATAATTTATTTACTCTTTCAAATATTGATTAGTTATGTGTCAAATGTAGCATCATTTGAGTAAGGCTGCTCATTGTAGTCAGTCTTTAGACCAGCAAAAGTTTAGAATGTAATTAAATTACTAAAGTGAGCTCAGGTACTGATTCAACATTTTAGGAAGTTCTTTGACACCTGCTGGAATTTTCTGTCTTATTTTTAGTTACAGATTTTTCCACTTTCCTTCTTTTCCATCCTAAGGTCTTTAAATTCCCTTCAAAACATTTTCTCAAGTTTTGGGTTTTTCTCCACAAATTAGCAACTATAGTTTTTTATTCACCTTTGCCCTAAAAAATCTGGCTTTCATGTCTGAAATATTTTCCAAGGCATTTCCATTTTTAGCACATCGGTATTTGACAGCTGTGTAAACGATTAGTAGATGTTACAAGATATGCTGAATTGGGTGTGGAAATTACAACCTTATGGATTGCTGTTCTTTTTAGTGTGTAATAGAGCAAGATGAAGAGAGTGGGGACTTTGGATATAAACATCATGTATTCAATTATCGGCTCTGCCACATAGTTGATGGGTAACCTTGGGTAAGAGACCAGTTAATCTCTGTGTCAGTTACATTCTCAGTAAAATCGGGACAATGTGTAAAGTATCTGACTCTGCAAATTGTACCTATTTTGCGTGACTTTAAGCCTTTTACTCAATTTATGAAAGGAGTTATCTGCTGTCACATATAGTCTTTCTTGGTTTGTATGAAATACTACAGAGTACCATACCTTCTGCATAACTGTTCTTGCCATAGTTCTTTCCCTCCTAGTTAAATCAGCTATAAAAATCTCTTTGTTCTATCACTGTAATTAGCAATTGGCCCGGGTTAAATAGCTAGTCCACTAACCGCAGAAAGACCTTTGCTTTGATTTCTCATATCTGAACTGTCCTGTGTTCACAGCCATTCATCTGTGCTGTAAAATCCTTTGGGCCTCTGTCACATCAATCCCAACTATAGGCTTGTCAATTGTTAATAGCCTCTATTTTTCAGTCAGGAACTTTTATAATGCTACTAAGCTTAATTTGAAAAAAATGGTAAGTTTAGGTCAAATTTTATTTTACAGCCAATGAAGTTTATTTATTAAAAAACATATTTAAAACCACTTGATATTTGAAGATATTTTGGAGTGGTGTCCAGCTAAATTAGCTAATCTAAACTGCTTCCTCAAATGCCAGCCTCAATGATGATCAGTTTTTATTACCACTGTAGATAGCGCTTTATTTAGTGCAACATTATTTTGGAGACCTGTTTCTAAGTAGTTATTCTGAACTCTTCCTTAGAGTAGTTACTCATCCTCTGAATTCATCTGGATTTAGTTGCCTAAATGTTAATATGGGTGGCAAAGCAACTAATTACTATGAAGTTAAAAAAATATTATATCCATGAAATGATACTCAGACATCCTTATAGGAGAACTTAAAGAAATGCTTTGACTACACATGAAAAAAAATGAAAGTTTTGCTTTCTGTCATTTAAAAATCAGGTAATCATGTATTTTCTTTTTACAGAAATATGAAGTTTTTCTATAACTATACATTTCATTTTGGGGAGGTTAGGAATTGAATTGTTGGGGGTTTTTTTGTTTTGTTCTTTGTGCCTGGCAGATAATATCTAAAACATTTCTGTGTATATTCCTTTTTTCCTATTTCCAGGTGTTCAGTGATATTATTACAGGTTTTACTTGGTTCTTTATATGTTATGTTTTGTAATATGTATATTTGATTTGAGAGTTTTTGTTTGTATAATCAAAAAATGTCCCCCCCCCCTTTTTTTTTTGTCTTTTTCTCATCTTCTGATCAGGATTTCTGGCAGGTACTGACTCAGCAGCATGTGCTTTAAATTAATTAATGCTCCAAAATCCATAGTAATGTTTCAGGACAAAGGTTCAGTGCATGCTCATGTCCTTCCCCTGCTGCCTTCAGAATGATTTAGTTTCTGTCACTTTAAATTAACATCTTTGTTTTTAATATGACAGTTCAAGCACTGCACAAGTCCTTGAGAATATAGTACCCATCATAATTTAAAAGGAAGTTTTAACATTAGGTGTTATAGAAAAGGTCAAGAAACTTTGTTTTAATCACCAAATTGTAAAAGGGATGCGGAATATTTAGAAAGACTATTATTTTGCTTTATTAAGCTAATCAATGACTTTAACTTAGAAAAACAAGCAAATACATGGTGAAAATCATGAAAAGAATATACAAGGGTACTTCCAGAAGTTCATGGAAAAATAGAATTAAAAATAGAATTCAAAGTTTTCCATGAATTTTTTGAAGTATCCTTGTATAGTTGTAGGCTGGCAGAGGAGATTTTCAAGGACATTCTTAGGAAGTACTTTTTAAATTGATCTTTGAAGGCTTGGCCTCTTCAATTATAGTTTATAAATTATTAAAACTTATTTATTTAAAAAATTACCCTTGCATTTCTGAATGTTGGCAGTCATTATAAAAATATAAATTAAACTGAAACACCTTTTGGTTGAAAATAATTAATGATATAATTAAAGAAGAGCACAGGGTACACTTTATTTTTACAGTACATTTTTCTCTGTCTCCTTTGTTTTTAAAGTGGGATATATTTTTAGCAGTTCCCTTACCAAACCCCCAACCAGTCATCCTATTATTAGTGTAATATGTTATCTTCCTAAATATCTTTGCTTTTAACTGCATTCTGAAACAAACCAACAAATACTTTAAAAATTATGTCAGAATAGTTTATTGATGATCCCGTTATCAATGTTCCTAATCCTGGGGATTTTATTTTAGAATAGCTATGGCACAAATATCATACAGAGTGCTAAGGAGAATAAATCAGAGGAGATGTTCACACCTGTGACTGAGAACAGCCACTCTAATTCCAGTTCTCTAATTATGACAGGATAGTTTGTAGAAGGCAGCTAAAAACTCTTCCTCTCCTTTAATAATTGTGTGGTTTAAGGCTTGAAGATTTATGTTAAGTAAAAGAAGCCAGACACAGAAAGAGAAATACCATATGTCCTCACTTATAGATGGGAGCTAAAATAAAATTAAAGTAAAAAAAGAAAGACAGATACAACAATCACAACGATACACTGAGTTTTCAAAAGAAGAGAACAGATCTGAGATTACCAGAGGTGGGAAAGGAGGTAGAGGGTAAGGGAGGAATTGGTAAAGGGCCACAAAAGTCAATTACATTGTGTAATGTTTAATATACTAATTATCCTGATTTGAACATCACATATTGCACACAGGTATTGATATTCAATGCTGTACCCCACAGATGTGCACAGTCAACTATATTCCAATTAAAAAAATAAAAAACAATTTAATATTTTTTAAAAAGGCTTGAAGATTTAAAAAGGCTTGCCTTGGATAGGTGTTCTTACTCGAGAGTTAGGAGTATAGAAGAGAGGTAGGAATTGGTAAGTGCTTGGAGGTCTCTACAATCTGCATCATTGAGTCACCAGGGGTGACAAAAGAGCACCCGTCTTCTTTAAACTTTCACTGTTGAAGGTAATATTTTTGGTTGATCAAGGATTTAAAATCAAGTTTTACTGTATTCTTAAGGATATCTTGTGAATAAGTTTTTTTCTTAGAATAGGTGGTGGGGAAATTGCTTATTTTTATTGGGTTCTATAAATGCCACTCATTTTGATGACACTAGCATGAATCCATGAAGCTTCCAAAGGTCAATGAGCAGTTACTTCCTATCTTGCTTGTTTCCTTGCAGGGCTTTGTCCTTTGCATGCTAAGTTCCTACTGCCCGTGGAAAGGCCAGAATCATTTTGTTATCCTGGTAGCATAGAGTGCTGTTCTTCAGATGCATCTCCTTAATAGTGTCAAATACTTATTATATTTCTGTGAGGAGTATCCATAATGTCTCTTTCCAGTCTCTGAGTTCCACCATTGCTAAAGTATGTTGATTTAACCCATGTGTTTCATTATTCAAGTTAAGGAAAGAAATGGTAATGTAATCTCCAAGTGCCCCAGAGGAGGGTATAGTTTACTCAGATGTCCCAAATCTTCAGACTCCTATTAATATAATGTCTTTAAATACATTTTTATTTTAGATTATGTTGTATTTGAATTTGGGATCAACCGAACCCATTTGACTTATCATTGTTTATTTGAAAACATAAACGTGACCAGCCATTACATTTCTAACACCTTCATGTTTAGCTTTGTCATCGTAAAACAAGATTTGAAATTCACTTTGATATAGGAGGATTTTTTCCCACTTTTCTTACTATTTTAGCCCAAACACTAATAGCATGTTTTAGTTTCACAGAAATAAAGTTCCGTAAAAGCTACTCAACCAAGTTATTTCTCCTTCTAGCCTTTGCCTGAATGTCTATCGATGATCTTTGGTTGTAGAGAATGTGTGATAGTTCTTGCTTTGCATATTTGTCTTCTGCATAGTGCGTTTTCAAAATTTCTAAACTTGAATACAAAGCTTCTCCAATTGCACACGAATCTAACATTTGTTAATTAAGAAGAGTATGAAGAATATGACATTCTTGAAGTGATGCACATTTTGAAAATGAATAAAATATGTATTTGAATAAGTGAAAGCATTAAAAAAAGTGCACCTTCATCTTGGCTCAGACTTTCCTCTTCAACTTCAAGTTAACTTAGGTGATACAAGCTAAGCCTCAAGGTTAATATTTTACAATAGTGAACTACATTTGCTTCAAAAATACAAAACTGTGCTAACTACACCATGTGAATCATTATGCAGTATATCCATGCATTAAAACAACACACTATATCCCACAAAAATAAATATAAATAAAATTGAAAAAAAGAATATTCATTCCTCGTCATTTTCAGAAATGTGAACAATATAGATACCCAGTGTGTTCCTGTTCAGTTCATACAATGTAACATATAATGGCTCATGACATGGGCTCTGAAGTCAGACCATGGCCCCTCTTAACACTTAACAGCATTGTCACCTTGGGCAACCTATTTAATTTCTGTAAACCTGAGGGTTTTTTTTTATCTGTACAGTGCAGATAATAGTTATCATCTACTGCATAGAGTTGCAGTGAGGACTTAAAGAAATACTGCAAGTATAAAGTGCCTCACACAGTGCCTGGCATGGAATATGCAAAGTATAACTTTTTAATTCTTCATATATCTTTAATGGTCAGTGGTGTTCAAGGGATACCTATAAATGTTTGGTTTCAAAATTGATTTAAAAATTCTTTATCTAAAGGTTTTCCTGGGAGGTGATAGTAGAACAGTGTAAATCAAGAGTGTGAACAGTGTGAAACTCTTCCTCAGAATGCAACTCTTATTTTTGTTATGATACATTTTTTCTTATAATATTTTTTTCCAAAAGGGAGAAAGTGAAATTAATATATTGACTTTTTTTCAAATTTTTCAAAATCTGTACATTAGATTGTTTTTACGTTAAGTGATAGGGAAGCCTTTATGACTCATATGACTAAAACTAAGACTGTTGCTGAGCTCAGGACTGTTCTTTTTAGCACTGATCTATTTGAGTGGCCAAAGATCAAAATAAAATTCTTGGATTTAAGTAACAGATAATCAATAATGGTTAAACATAGATTCTCCCACCCAGAGCTGCTTGGAAGCAGGAGTACAGGCATAATGTGATAGAAAATAGTAGAGTTGAAAATTTTCTTCTTTTAGAGTTTTGATAATAACTCATCATATACTGAAGGATTGAAATCATTTCAATAAAGTTGTATTGTTTCCTTGAATTTAATGCCATTCCAGTAGACTTTTTTGAATTTTTATTATTGCTTTAATCAAAGCATCTGCCACTGTTTTGTTTTTTTAAGCATCTTCATTTGTATCATTTTCTCTGAAGCCATCTAGTTAATGAAATAGGAAAACATTTGCCTTCTAGATGTTTGGAATTGTTCTCAGAGCTAAGGTGGTTAAAATTGGGACTGAAAAGAGAATTGCTTTCTGGCAGAGTGAAGTTTACAGTATCTTAAGCATTCACCTTCCACAGTTTGTTGCACAGTAATTTATGTTTATTTGCCTCAAATGCAGTGCCACCTTTGAATAGCTAGGAAAAAAATCTGAGTCAGAAGAAGGGAAAATCGTAAACTACTCTAAATTAGAAACATCTCAATTTCATTTTTATCTAACATTATCTCCTAAAATTCTACCTTTCTACAAGTTCAGATATGGGACAGGAAAGAACATATTTTAACTGTGCAACATTTTCTGTTTGATTGGGAATAGTGTGGTTGTTTAAGATATCAAGGCTTTGGCATCTATCTATGCACCAACTAGATAACGAAGTGTGAGCATTAATTGCATGGGAAAACTGCTGAATTTTCTTTCTTTCTAACATTCCTCCTCTCCCTACCCTGATCCCAACCTTAAGTAGAAATGCTGTTTGTCATTTGGAAATGATATGCCAAAATCGAATTTTCCAGAAGAAGCATCTTATCATCATTAATTTGTTTTTGAAGTACAACCTCAAATATTACTCGAGGGATTTAGATAGACTTTGAAGTGTATTTTAACAACATGGAAAAATGGTAAGATTAAAATAACCCAAAGATTACAGCTTTATAAAGGATGGCATCTTAATTTAAGTAAAGCTGTGTTTATAATCAGATTTTCTGTATACTAGGTATGTTTTGAGTTTCTGGATGATATGCAAGGCTTATTTTGCACACACAGTCCATTGACTACTATTAGGTAGAAAAAGTTTATTTTGAACTTTAGAACTTGAAAAGTGGGTCATAACTAGAAGAAATATGAGATTAAATTTCTAGATACAACTTTTCTGTTTGGCTTTATCCAGTTGAGTCCCAGAAGGCAAAATTATTGGCCCTATTTTGATCAACCCTGTAACTAGTTAGGATTCACTGTGCATACTGAGTACTGAGTTTGAATCATGTCTGGAAATTCCAGATCCAGTGCCCCTCATGGCATCTGCAACTTTAGCTATAGCTAATCATATATATATATATATATATATATATATATATATATATATATATATATGGAGGGAGAGGGAGAAAGATGGCAGGTGGCCTGCAAGGGGAGCTAAACCTTTGACATTGGTGTTATAACATGGTGCTCTAACCAGCTGAGCAACCGGCAAGCCCCGTTTAGTCATATATTTTTATTTTTTTTTATTTATTTATTTTTTGTCGTTTTTTCGTGACCGGCACTCAGCCAGTGAGTGCACCGGTCAGTCCTATATAGGATCCGAACCCACGGCGGGAGCGTCGCCGCGCTCCCAGCGCAGCACTCTACCAAGTGCGCCACGGGCTCGGCCCTAGTCATATATTTTTAAAGTTTATGTGATTGGTCAGAAACCAAAGTGTGGATGCTTCAGCACAAAGCCAGATAGTAAAACAATTCAGGTTTCCAGTGTGAGGCAGAGAGAAAAAAGAATGAAGAAAAATGAACAGAGCTTAAGAGACCTACACTTTAAAATGGTTACTTGGTAATTTTGTTATGTGCATTTTACAACAATTTTTAAAAATTATAAAAAACATAAGTGTGGTACTGGCATAAATATAGACATACAGGCAGTGGAATAAAATTGAGAGTCCAGAAATAAACCTGCACATCTATAGTCAATTGGTTTTCAGCAAGTATGCCAGGACTATTTAGTGCTGAAAGCATAGACTCTTCAACAAATGGTTTGGGGTCCACTGTACATTGACATACAAAAGAATGAAGTTGGACACCTATCTCACATTTTATACAAAAATCAATTCAAAATAGATCAACAACCTAAAAAATAAGAGCTAAAACTATGGAACTCTTAGAAGAAAAATAGGGGCAAATCTTCATGATCTTGGATTTGGTAATGCAGTGATAGATATAACATTGACAGCACAGCAGTAAAAAAAAAAAAAAAGACTAGGTTGGTCTTCACTAATATCAAAAATTTTCATGCATCCTAGGACATTATCTAGAGAGAAAAGGCAACACAAAATCGGAGAAAATATTTGCAAACATACATGAGAAAGTTCATGGAAAAATAGAATTAAAAAATAGTATGAATCTTTTCATGATCTTTTTGAAGTACCCTAATATGTGATAATGCTCTAGTATCCAGAATGAATAAAGAGTTCTTACATCTCAACAACAAAATGACAGCCAATTTTAAAATGGGCAAAGGACTTGAATAGACATTTCTCCAAAGAAGATATACAAATGGGCAACAAGCACATGAAAAGATGCTTGAGATCATTAGGCAACAGGGAAATGTAAATCAAAACCACAATGAGATACCATTTCACACCCATGAGGATGGCTATAATTTTAAAAAGAAAAAAAAAAGTGTTGGTGAGGATGTGGAAAAATTGGAACCCTCTTACATTGCTTTTGGTAATGTAAATGGTTCAGCCACTAAAGAAAAGAGTTTGAGCATTCCTCAAAAACTTAAACATAGAGCCACCATATGACCCAGCAATTCCAAACCTAGCTATATGCCCAAAAGAATTGAAAACAGGTATTCAAACAGATACTTGTAAATGAACGTATATTGTGGCACTATGCACAATAGCTGAAAGCTGGAAAAACCCAAATGTTCTTCAACATACGATGGGTCTTCAGAAAGTTTCACCTTATCTTTTAATTTCACATTATCTTTTAATATGAAAGATTCATATTATCTTTTAATTCCATTTTTCCACAAACTTTTTGAAGTACCCTCATATGAATGGATAATCAAATTGTGATATGTACATCCAATGGAATATTATTTGTTAATAAAAAGGAGGTAAGTACTGATTCATGTTACAACCAGGGTGAACCTAGAAAATATTAAAGGAACCAAACCCCAAAAGCCCACGTATTATATGGTTATATGGTTAAAATGGTGGATTTTTTGTGAATTTTACCACTGTCAAAAATAATATACCTCAAAAGGAAATAATAAAGAAGGACAATGTAGACTAAAAAGACATGATAACTACATGCAGTCTGTGATTGTGGACTGCATCCTGGACTGGGGGAAAAAACAGCTCTAAAGGAAATTACTGGGACAGTGACTAAATTTGAAATGGACTGGATTAGATAATACTATGTGTATCAATATTAAATTTCCTGGTTTTATTAAATTTATATCGTGGTATGTAATGGAATGTCTTTATTCATAGGAAATTATGCTGAAGAATTTAAGTGTAAAGGGGCATGATGTCTCCAACTTTCAAAGTGTTACACAGAAAAAATATATCTCTATAAAATGCTGAAGCAAATGGGGTAATATGTAAACTGTTGGTGAATCTGGGTAAAAGTATACAGTACTTCCTTATACTAATCTTTCAACTTTTCTGTGAGTTTGAAATTATATCGAAATTAAAAGTTACCAATAAAATTAGACTTGTATTTTTGTCATTTTCTGAACAGCAGTGTGGTCCAGGTGATTGCTAGAAAAATAACATTAGGGGGCTGGCCAGTTAGCTAGTTGGTGCTGATAATACCAAGGTCCAGTGTTTGATCCCTGTACTAGCCAGCTGCCAAAATTTTAAAAAATAAAGAGAAAAATAACATTAGGTATGCTTTGGCTAAGCTGCCTCATTTTACTCAGTCATTAGACTTTTGTCTATTTCTCAACTTCTATCTTCCAATATATAATTTTAATTGCTTACAGCAGTCTCCACATAAAGTAATTACATAATTATTATTAAGTATTCAGCTTCCATACACATTTATTGTTCTGGCTAGTAATGGTATGCCTTTGGAGGCCTATTGCCATTTTGTGTATTTTTTCCTATTCACATGCTTTACTTTTGCAGTTTCTTGGATAATATTAAAAAGATAACTATTTGTTTTTTTCATTTTGGGAAATTTAAATATTACCTTCCCAGTGAAAGGCTTTGCTGTTCTAATTTTTTTCTTTTGGTCTGAAATTTATGTTTAATCTCTTGGTAAAACATGAAGTGTAGTATGAGATCCAACCTTAACTAGAACATTTTAGACTATGTGCTCATTTTTGTTGTTAGCTCAAAGAAGTAATCTCTAAATGCTGTCAAGCAGTACCGTGCCTCTGTCAGCCACAAGTGAAGTCAGAGAATCCCTTTCCTAAGTACAAGCTGTCATCAAAACCTAGTACGGTTTTGTTGGCATTCAACTATGGATTTTTACCTGTCCATGGTTACCATTTCTTACAAACAAATATCCAATAGAGGCTATTTTGAATGAGTTTATTAAGAAGATCATGCAAACTGACTTCATGATGATTCATGTAGTACTTGTGTTTTCATTTGGTTAACCAGTGTTCTTTCCTTTGTGGTGTATGATGGGATCTCGACTAGACAGAGGTAACCCTTGCATAGTTTCATACCTGGATGTTAGTGTGGTGGTGCTTGTTGGTTTAGCTTTCATAATACTTCTCCTGAAGTTATGCCTGCAATGCTGCCTCTTATTTTGTGCTTGCATGACACTATTACTTTGTGCTTTGTTGGTTTAGGTTCTTAAAACCTTCTATTTCTGTTTTTGATACTCAAAATAATTCGTAAAATTTTTTGGTTGATCCAGAACTTATGATAATTCATTTCAAGTCTAACTCTTTGGTGGATCCTTTTCAGTTTTTGAAAATATCTTCAATGTCACCACTAAGTTTATGCTTTGGCTGGTTATTCAGAAAACAGGATAGGTTGCTTAAACACCCAGGAAGAGACCACTTGCCAGACAGGCCATTACTGAAGCTGAGAATTAATTTTCTTTGTGAAATTTATAGATTAAAGAAAAGGAATATATATTTACAGTGAAAGCTAAATTTCAGGAAACAGTTTAATCAACTAGCTGAAATTTAGTAGCCTCTACTAGGGTAACAGTAAATGTGATTAAATTAAATTGTGCTAAAGCTTGGTGTTTTTGTCCGAATTGGAATTATATGTCAGAGATGCTGTTTACTCTGCATACTGTCCTGTATTCCAAAAACAAGATTCTTGGGGTCATAAGGTAAAAATTAAAATTGGTGTTCCTGAGCATTTGTTTGGGCCTTGGAAATAGTTGCTTGATTCTTCATTTCTGATTACCAGCAATATAGTTTTTCTTGGGCAATTAGAGCTTATTTCTTTTTAGTTTATTTGTTTGTTTTGATTGTTTTGTTTTTTTACTACCTTATATACCTCTGTAGAAGGTAGATTGTTTTTCAGACAAAGAAGAAAAGCCAGTTCTGGAGTGGACCTGTTTATGTTCAATGGCAGGAGTTATAAAATTGAAATTATTTTCTGATGTTCATATTAAACCAGTGTTGACATGAAAAAATAATCTTTTGTCTTGGAATTTTCATCATCTTGAAAACTGTAAAGGATCCATTGATTTTTGAATGGCCATTGGAGAAATGCTTATGAAAAATAACATAAAACTGTCAGATAAACGGTGATTCATCTCTTGCTATTTGTGTTCTAATTCAGTTATATCTTCTTTTTTATCTTTCGGTGGGATCCACGCATTTAATAGAAAATTTCCCAGGAACGAGAAAAATTTGCTGATGAAGGCAGTATATTTTACACCCTTGGAGAATGTGGGCTCATATCCTTTTCAGACTACATTTTCCTTACAACTGTTCTTTCCAGTAAGTATAAACTTTTCCTTTTATTCATTTGTAGGGAGCATACAGGACTGTAAAAAGAGATAAATTGATTGGAGGGGAAAACAGGACATGTTTGTGAAATTAATGAGTTATAAGTTACATAAAATTTCATTTGTTTTGAATTTTTTATAACTTGTATATAGAACCACCTGAGAAACAGGGAGAAAAAGAAAAACCAAAGTATCAAGGAAAAGTTAAAAAAAAAAAAAAAAAAAAAACTATGAAGTTACATCTACCTTTAACTATCTGAATCTCTGTATTCTGTCAAGATGAATCATGTATTACCTACTCCTATAAGCCTTCATTAATGTTACTACTTCTCCAGTAAAACAAATTTTGATCTATCATTTCTTCCACTAAAGAAGAAAATTGGCTCTGTTGCCCTAAATTTGTTGAATATTCATTTTTTAATCTTGGAGAAATACTTCTGGAGACAGAAAACTCAAATTTGACTCATTTTAGGGGGCTGATGAATTTCTGATTTTTTTAAGCTAAACAACTTTGTTGTTTAGTGTGCTACTTTAAGTGGTTTTTAATTTTATTTCCTCTTAGTTCACCTTCTTTTTAATCATTCAGAAAAACCAAACAAAATGTATTTTCATAGCTTTCTGTATATATTCTGTTAAAATCTACATGAAGTAAACCAAAGAATTCAGATTTGTAGGTTTGAAAGTGATTCTCAATTTTTTTAGTCTGAAACATATCAAACAAAAATGACTATCTCTTCCTCTCCTTCTCCAGTTCAGATATCTGTGAAGATAAAACTACAAGACAATTTTTTATAAATGGCATACATAGTTCCTGCCATGACTGTGACCACTTTTATCCTTATTTCTTCTGTGTTAGGATTGACAGGGAAATTAAGAAATATAGACTAATATGCCTTACCACAGCTGACTTTGGGGCATCAAAGTGTCTGAATAAACTCATGTGGCGGGCCAGTGCTCTAGCAATGAAAATATACATTGATTTGTTATGAAAATCCAGAATAGCACATTTATGATCTTAAATTGTATATTGTTAGAGTTCGTTTTTATTTTGGTAGTGCATGGGTTTTTGAAACAGACTTTAATCCAATCCTGCCTCCACCATTTTGTTAGCTTTGTGATTTGGGGCAAGTCAATGAATGTGTTCTTCTGTTTTGTCCATAAAGTGAAGATGACAATAATACCAAACTCAGCTGATTATTTAAGGATTATGAGATCATGAATATAAAGTACCTACTTTAGTGCCTGTAGTATATATGAAATCTGTCTTAGTTTTTCTTCTTGATATTTTGTCACAACATGTAATTTCATGTCTGATTTTAAAAGATTCATAAATCTTATCTTTTTAAACAAATGGACAGAATTGGAGATTTCTAAAACTTTTGTGACTTTGGACAGAATTTACATTAGATAGGCATGATGTGTCATAAAGTGGTACTGCATTAAATTAAGAGGCTAACTTGGAGAATTCCGTTGATATATAATATGAGGGCACTTCTACAAGTTCGTGGAAAGATTTGTTTTATCTTTCAATTCCACAAACTTTTTGAAGTACCTTCGTATATACTATGGAAGTAATCCTAGTAAATGTTTGTTAAGCCAAAGTGAGATTTTTAGCTTACATCCACTGCTTATTACCTTCATATCTTTCTAAGTGTCAGAAGAACCACAGAATAGAACCTTCAGAATACCTGGCATGTTGTGTAGCTTCCTAAACTCAACCATTTAAAAGCATGTTTAAAAAAGTCATATTGGGGCTGGCTGGTTAGCTCACTTGATTAGAGTGTGGTGGTGATAACACCCAGGTCAAGGGTTAGGATCCCCATATAGATCAGTCACCAAAAAAAAAAAAAAAAGTCACATTGATCTTTGAGTTGTAGAAACCCCTCCAAGTAACTGTGCTGGTCCCAGCACCTTTAATTCTTGATGCTCAGCTCTTAGTTTGAATGTGGTAGTGATTTACAAAAACTGCTTACCATTACTATGTAATTTACTTTCTGTATTTGTCAGGAATAAAGAAACTATAATAAGAATATGACTTTAAGATTTTGTTTTTATCACTGGTTGTAAGCATTCGATTACTGATTGAGTATCCCTTATCAGAAACGCTTGGGACTGGAAGTGTTTAGGATTTGGGTTTTTTTTTTATATTTTGAAATATTTGCATTATATTTGTACTTACTGGTTGAGCATCCCAAATCAGGAAATCCTAAATGCTCCAACGAGCATCTCCTTTGAGCATCATGTCAATGTTCAAAAAGTTTCAGAGCATTTCAGATTTTTGGATTTATGATGCCTAATCTGTATTATATGTATACCTTTAGGGTTTCTCAACCTTAGCACTGCTGATATTTAGGGCAGGATAATTCGTTGTTGTGATGGTTATCCTGTGCAGTGCAGGATGTTTAGCAACATTCCTGACCTCTACCCAGGAGGTGCCAGTAGCACAGCCTACCTCTTCCCCAGTTATGACAAGCAAAAATGTCTCCAGAAGTTGCTAAATGTCTCCTAGGAGATGGGTATATGGAGGTATCATCCCTGGTTGAGAACCATTTGTGTAGTTTTTGGCAGTTGTTCTTCTTTTTTATTATTATGATGTGCCTTGATGTAGTTTTCCTCATGTATCTTGTTTTGGGGTTTAGCTTTTTAGACCTGTGGATTTATACTTTTTGTCAAATTTGGGAAAATTCCAGCCATTATTTCTTCAGATATTTTTTCTGTGATCCCCCTTCCTGTCCTTTGGGACTCCAATGACATATATTTTCCTCACATTGACCCTATAATGTTTTTACTATTGTTATCTTCATTTTATAGATGAGGAAATTGAGGCATACAGAGGGTTAAAGAACTTGCCCTTAGTCCTACAGTGAGTAAGAAAGACAACTCAGGATTTGAACCCCCAGCATCTGGACTCCTACTGCTCACTTGGATTTACTGCTGTGGTCACATTTTCAGCAATGATAAGCCATAACTTGCTTTAGTGCCTCTTCTTTCTCTAAGGCTGAGCTGTGGAAAGGCTGGACATAGACTTTCCTATAGGTAATGGACAAGCATCCTGGCGATCTGAATGGGGCACACTGCATTTTCTACTTAATGTAACAAGCCGGGCAACAGGGGGCAAGGAGGAATACGGCATGAAATTAAAACAAGATCAGTTCTTTCCCATGTTCAAACTGCTGCTAGGATGACAGGAAATGAGGCACTCAGTGGAACTCCTTCCTTGTGGATAACAAGGAATTGTTATAGTCAAAATACATTAAATGGTTCCCAGGTCATCCTGTGAGAGGGAATGCAATTCCTTAAGCATCAGAAGTTTTGCCGGGGAGTGGCTTGGGACGAGGGAAAGGGTATTAGCATATTTATTCACTTGTTACTCTAGTGGACAGCAGCAGGCACAGAAAACCAGGTAGACCAGTGCAAAGGGCATCACCCAGATGATGTAGGACTGTCATGTTATTTCATTCAAAGTTAATGGATTCAGTCGTGTTCAGGAAATTACTATCATTTTACTGCCCTAATAGATTGAAACTTAGAACCTCAGAGTATCTTAGAAACTACTATATTGTCTAAAATAAATTCAACAGCTGTATAAGTAAGTCACTTGTTTTCTTTCCCAATTTATAATTATCTCTTCTACAAATAAAATTAAGGAAGCTGCGTTCCTAAAGAAAGCATGTTATGTAATTTCCCCCATTAAATAGAATTAATTCTTATTGAAACTTTTTAAAAGTTTGATTTTTCTAAACAGAGGTTTCTTGGACTCACATTCAGAATAACAACCAATTCGGCAGAAATATCTTGTGCTTACATAAGCAGTGGCATGAATTTCTTGTTCTTTGTGTGTGATTTAGATAATGGGCCTTCCTTGGTCAATTGAAACATTCAGAACACCTTTTATCCCATCTCACCCGCAACACTTACATAAACACCTCTTAAACTCCTTTCTTGTTCTATTTTTCTCTTCTTGGCATTTATCACTATTTAACATTCTATATAATTTCTTTCTTTTTTTTTTTTTTTTTAAATTTTATTTTGTCGATATACATTGTGGCTGATTATTGCTCCCCATCACCAAAACCTCCCTCCCTTCTACCTCCTATAATTTATTTCTTTATCTTGTTTATTGTCCAATTTCCAACCTAGAATGTAAGCTACACAGTGATCAGAAGTTTGTGATGATATTTACTACAAACATATCTACTATATATAAAGAATTGTAAAAAGGAACAGAATGAAAACATAAAATGTTTTGGGTTTTTAAAATTTTTATTAAAAAAATTTTTTTTAAAAATTTTTTGTTATTAGCATATTCATTGTTATAAACCGCAGTTCTTCCCCATGCCCCACACCCAACTCATCATTCCTCAAATCCCCTCCCTCTGTCACCCCATCTCTAGTATCCTTATATTTGTTCTCTCCTTCTGAAAGTTCAACATATTGTTATGGTCCTTTCTTTCTATCTTCCTTCCTTCTTTCCTTTCCTTCCTTCCTTCCTTTCCTCCCTTCCTTTCCTTCTTTTCCCTTCCTTTCCTCCCTTCCTTTCCTTCCACCCAGTTATGAGTGAGAACATGTGGTATTTCTCTTTCCTTTTTTGGCTTATTTCACTTAACATAATTTTCTCCAGACTCATCCGTTCTGCAAATGGCAGAATGTCATTATTTTTATGGCTGAGTAGTATTCCATTGTGTATATATACCACATTGTCCATATCCAGTCATCCTTTGATGGACACTTAGGTTGGTTCTATATTTTGGCTATTGCAAATAGAGCTGTGATGAACATGGGACTGCAGGTATCCCTTCAACATGATGATTTCCATTCCTTTGGATATATGCCCAGTAGTGGGATTGCTGGAGCATGTGGTAGCTCCATCTGTAGTTTTTTTGAGGAACCCCGTACTGTTTTCCATAATAACTGTGCTACTTTACAGTCCCACCAACAGTGTAGAAGAGTTCCCCTTTCCCTACATCCTTGCCAGCATTTGTTATTTTCCGTCTTTTTAATAATGGCCAGTCTAACTGGTGTGAGATAAAAAAGTTTAGCAACATGAGACTCAACTTTGCTGTTGATATCCTATAGTCCTTGTAGCTGTTAATGTGTTCAGTCTGCATCCAATACCAGTGGAGTGAGGGAAATATGTTTTTTAATTAATCTATTTCCAAACAAGCTTCGTTTCTTATAATTCAGAGTTCATATATTTGTATTCGCCCTTATTCCTAATTCACAAATTCCGTTGCCTTAAATCCTGTCTCTCTGACCATCTTTGAAGGGTTAATTTGAAGAATTTTTAGAATAAGCTATAGCATCTGTATTAAGTAGAATATTAAGTATTTACTAGATAACTACTCATTAATAAAATAAGTTTAGATTCATTCTAAGCAAGATAAAGAGACTTAATAATTTCCAAAGAGCCTCTGATCCTTAAAGTAGGTTAATAAGAATGGAGTGACACAAGCATGGTTATTAATGGCTTAATAACACAAGCATGGTTATTAATGGCTTTAATTCTCTGCACTAACCAACTACAGCATTAGCGGATGGTCTTAATTATAATAGAAGTCAGAGATTTTTCTCCATAAGTTGGTAAAGAGAAGGGTTATCAGTATCTGCAATGCTAAATATTATCTATTGATTTGGATCATTCTTGCTAATGCTAAGATTCATTAAGTAATGATAATATAACTTAGAATCTGGATCTTGGCCATTGATAATTATGGAATATTTATTTTGTGTTCTTTGTCTTCATATGTGTTCTAAAGTTTTTAACCCTGAGGGCTAATAACATGAAAACAATTCCAGAAAGATTGATGGGGAGATGAGGAGGCAAATAATAAAAGCTGAATATTAAGCATCTTCTTTGCTATTTACTATTAATCTTCGAAAATACACCAGAAAAATCAAAAGGAAAAAAATGCTATGGCATATTCAGTCCCCAGGGCTTTAAAGTTTGAAGGCAGAACCTAATGAAAACCAGGCATAATTCAGTGTATTCTGATTCTGATTTTTTCTTTAGATTTCAGAGAATCAGTATAGAAGTAGAACTGTGTGTTTTCACTATAGCTGGATTTGATTTACTGAAAATTAAACCGCATCCTCATTGTGATGCATCTTTTTCACAAGTATACAAAACCTTTTGAGAAATTACAACAGCATTCAAATGAAATTATATTTCTCTTGCTATACTGAAGTCAAGAGAAGATCACGAAGTGTGTGTGGCTTGGGAAGAGTGGTGCTGATTAGTGCCATTCCCTCTAACGAAGATGTTATAGAAGTTATAGGTGAGATCACGAAGTGTGTGTGGCTTGGGAAGAGTGGTGCTGATTAGTGCCATTCCCTCTAATGAAGATGTTATAGAAGTTATAGGTGAAGAAAGTTTTTCAGGTCGAGTAAGCTGTTGAAAAATATGGGCAAGACCTAACAGCTGAGGTCTATCAACAGATACAAGGCAATTACAAATCTTTTTTAGCAGTACATCATAGTTGGGGAAGTTATAGAGAAAATTTGGTTTAGCTATTATCTTCATAATTTTTTACATCTGGGAATTATCTGCTATTGCTAAGTTGACATTTTGAAGAATAAGATGAAGAAAATGCAAAGCTAATCTTTTCCAATGTTATTTTAGCCTGTAAGTATAAGAGGTACTTAAGAATTTCAGGAATATTTATTTACATGCTGTAATGCCGAAAGTATCCCATCATGTTACTTACCAATAACTTCCTTCTTTAGAATAACCTGTTTCTGTGGTTAATTCATTGGTTTAATAATAATGCAGCTTCTGTCAAAACAATGAAATAGTGCTTTTAAATATATTAAGTATTTAAAGATTATGTTAAATTCATTGTGAGCCAGATATATTTGAGAACACTGTGCTATTTCAGTAGCCCTAGCTGTTGCAGAAAGTTGAAGTATTTACATCTTTGTATCAACAACCACACAAGACTTTTAGTTAAGATGAGCAAGAAATGAGTGATGTTTGTGTTTAATCTCTCAAGTCTGCTTGTGATTATACAAGAAAATTGAAATGTTTTCTTTATCTGTAAAAGGAAATTTGTCCTTTGGGAATAATTGCATGGATTTAGTTCTGAGAGTTAACAAGGCCAAGGGGTAAACAGAGATTAAAGAAGCAAATTGTGGTTTATAAAGAAAATAAATTCTAAATGTATTTTGCTATGTCTTGAGGAAGATTTCATAATTTTATAGCCATGAGAAAACCAGTTATCCTTATTAGCCTTTTCATAACTTGTGTTTTATTTAAATTGAACTATTTTCATGTTTTTGAAAATTCTAATATTTTAATAATTTTAATAAAATTCTAATATTTGCTTTAAATGTGATGGAAGTCTTGTTATAACGGGACACGTGAGTTCTGCAGCCCTACCCTTTCAGTACAAATAGCCAAGATGGGACAATGCTCTAAAAAGAAAAGAGTAAAGAATGAGGTGGTCAGGAGGGTTCTTTACATGCTATATGGCTGATTCTGCCACCAAAATTATGTCTGCATACATTTTGTCCTCTCTTGAATGGCTTATATTGGTCTATAAAACTTTTGGCTACTCTTCCATGGAACCAGTTTCCTAAATTATCTCAGAATCGGGGGCTCTAGAAGAGAGAAGAGGAGGAGGTCTGCCTGTGGTTCTACCTTTTTGCTCCTTAGGCTCTCGGAAAGGAAAGCCTAACAGGGAAGCAGTGAGTAAATCCAAAGGCTTCCCTCATTCTTAGGCCTCATTTGTCAGTAGGAGAAAGTTGATGGAGCAGAAAAAGTAAAACTTTAAAATAGGCTGAATTCTCTGCCTTCTAGAAAGTCCTCTAACATAGAAAATTATTTCTTCTTCTCCCCTTATTCTTCATATCAAAACTACCTTTCTCCTCACATATCTCAACTAGGACTTTATTTTAATATTTTAAAATCAGAATTTAAAAACAATTTTTACATTAAATTGTGACTGAATTATGGTGCCACATAGTAGCTCCAGAGATATTTGCATAAAACTGCTTGTTAATTCAAAAGAATCTCTAGTGGAAGAAAATGTAGACAGTGGATAGGATATAACTAAATAATACCTTGAAGTAGGAACAATGTCATATGACTTTGTATCCCCAATTACCTAACATTTTATCTCACTAGTAGTAGTCGTTCTGAAAATATTTGAGTGAAAGGATATTTGAGATGTGGCTTCTCTGAGTCCCTTCTAGGTAGAAAGGAGATCCAGCCACCCATCTATCCCTATACCCTTGATTACAGCATTAAATGGACCTCAGTGCGCCTTTCTCTCAGACTTAGTCTCTCCTTCATTACCCTAGAGTGAATTGTAGAAACGTGCCCTGATCCCAGACCCTTACAATTCTTCTCACTTCTGTCCTGTCCTCCTCAGGTTCTACTCTGTCCTGTTTTTGTTCTGTTGATGGTTAGGATAGCTCTGTCGGAATTTAGGCCTCACTAATTGATGTTTAAAGATCTTTGCTTATGGTCTGTGAGCCCCACTTTTTCACGTTGTTTGCCTTTTAGAAGCTGGACTGGAATCAAATGTGTTAGTCCATCTATATGGCCAGACCTTTCCCTAAACCTCACAACTTAGTAATGTTTGGTTATGCTTAAGCTTCATCATGTATTGCTTACGTGCCCCTGGAATAACTTTTAAAAATGCTTATTTGTTGTCCTGAGGAATTCAAAGGGGGTGCACAAAGGAAATCAAGGCAAGAGATAGTGGTTACCATTGAATGGTTTGCCTAATTACTACCCATCCTGGAGGATATATCCTGCACAGTGTCTTGCACATAGTAGTACTCTGTATATATTTGTTAGCTAAGTAAGTATCTAAGAATTTCTTAAAATGGTACTTCAAAAATTTTTTTTAGTATGGTTACTCCAAGTACCCTCAGCAGCCTGCCTAGTATTTAAAACTATTGTAATAGTTACCCTCTATGTATATATACATGATGACAGCTAGAAAATTAATTAAAATAGCTAAATTTTTCTATTTGTACACTAAATTGAAAAGCAAATGGTTTTGGGGTAAATGCCAAATCTAGTCATATGTAAAGAGTGTCCTTCAAATAAGCATAGTAACAAAAATCCAATTTATTTTTTAAGCATCTATGCAATAAGTTGCATCTTGGCTGTGCTTTTGGCTATTATTGTCCACAAAGAATGAAATGAGAGTTAAGCAGGTGATTATTTTTTTAGATCTCTGAAGATAGGAGTGGGGGTTTAATCACAGAAGCATAGTAATTTGGGCATAAAAATAATAACATGAATTTGAAGAAAGTATATTCCTAAAGTAGAACATGACCTTAATGAAAAAGTGAAGCACTGGTTTGCCTTTTAGAATCTGTCTCCCAGGAACACTTGGAAAATCTAAATTTTTGACATCTCTGGCATTGAATACTTTTCC
Source organism: Cynocephalus volans (assembly GCF_027409185.1). NCBI lineage: Eukaryota > Metazoa > Chordata > Mammalia > Dermoptera > Cynocephalidae > Cynocephalus > Cynocephalus volans. The sequence goes on from NC_084466.1 coordinate 96,887,851, forward strand.
TGTAACACAACTGTCAAATAACAGTGTAAGGAAGACCAAGTTAAATGAAAGGCTGTTTCTGGCAGCCCTCTGAAAGTCATGTAGTAACTGAGGCTTAGACAAAGCTCAATGATAGGCTATGTGCTATGCAACATCAGCTATTTTTTTTCTTCAGGTGTGAAATTATGTCTTTTAAAAATTTTTCTTGAGTATCAGGGCTGAAATGTAAGGGTACTTCAAAAAGTTTGTGGAAAAATAGAATTAAAAGATAATACAAATGTTTCCATGAACTTTTTGAAGTACATATATTTTCTTTAAAAAAAAATGTAAATGGAAGAAAAGCAGTTGTTAGAAGTAGTAAATGCCTGTATAGCTGAAGCGTCACTGAAGGAATTCAAAAAGATCACAGTCTTATGACGTTTTTAAACTCAGGTTCATAACATGAAGTGTTTCATATTATTTAGAAAACCTTGCCAATTGCCATTAAATAAATAAATCACACTGAGATGCAATGAAGAAAAAAATGCTCTTTTTAGCCATTGAAGAGCCTTAAGTGATATATAAGCTCGTACTAATATCTCATATAGTTTCATTGTATTAGGTTTTTTAATAGCAAGACTGAGTCTGTATGAATTTTTTCTGTTCTGAGAATACACATTAAATTTCTAAGTCTTTTTTATTTCTTAAAGTAGAAACATGGGTCTTCTGACTGGATTCTCTGATTGAGTGCTGCTGGGGATAGCAACCTAACTGCCCCCTCCTATTTTAATGGGGCCCTGGCTACCCTGTGACTAACTATAGACCAGTAAGTCATAGGGAATGGGCTTGTCTAGGAGCTGTACAAAGTGTAGGTACCACAGCTGTATCGTGAATCTTGGGCAGCTTTACCCTCTGTCCTCAGGTTCAGCTGGCCAACAGTTGGGCTCAGTTTCCAAAACTACACGAGGTGAAGTCTTTCCTAAACTTAGACCACTCCCAAAGGTCTAAAGGACTCCAAGAAACTCAAGAGGTTGATCACCTCTTTGAAGAAGCAGTTTTTTGTTCCTCTTCTCATTTGACTACTAAATCTATAGTGTTCCCAAAACTGTTTGTGTGCTGAGATTAATTATTGGAATTGGCTTTTCAATTTAATTGACTATGTAGTATTGATGAGAGCATAAATCATTGGTCCAACCTTCTTTTACAGCATTTATTAAACACTTTCATAAACTACTTACCTTTTGGCCCTGCAATCCCTTTTCTACAAATTTAGGCTGATAAAATAATTGCAAGAACAATGATGTTGGTGAAAAAATAAGTTGGAAAGAAGTCAAACATCAACAAGTGGCTGAGCCAATTTTTGCAGTCAATCTATGCACTGAAATTCAATATAGTTCTTAATATACTGTACGTAATGCAGAGATTTATTAGCATAGAAAAATGGTCATAATATATTGATGATTAAAAATGTACCTATTATATGATTCCATTTTGGGAAGAGAAAAAAATGTGTGTGTGATGTGTACACATACATATACACATACATATACAATTAAGAAATAGTCTGGATATTTGTATTTCTAATCTTCCAGCAAATTCTGTCAATTCTGCCTTGAAATAATCCAGAACCCCACCATTTTTTACTGTCCTTGCTCCTGTCCCTGTCTGAGATATTCTCATATCTCACATTGGTTATTTTAATACCTTCCTAATTGGTCACCCTTCTTTCACCCTTCCTTCTCTACAGTCTATTCACAACACAACAGCCAGAATGGTCTTGTTAAATTTAAATAAGATCATGTCATTGCTCTGCTCAAAATCCCCCAAAGACTTTCATTCTGTCTCATAGTAAAAGCCAATGCCTTTATTTGCTGTGGTGGCCTACAAGACCTCATGTGCTCTTCCCAACATCATCCCTTTCAGGGAAAACACGGACATTGGCAGGCACTAGAATTTACTATCACACTCTTTTCCTTTTAGCCATGGTGAATAAAAGGTAGCTACTCTACTGCTAATTCACAACAATAGTTAAGGGTTTGGGGGTGGTAAGCATCGTTTATTAAGCTTATCTAATGGATTTTGAAACTTCTCTCTCTTTTCAAACGCCTCATGAAATTAATTATTTTTAGTCTTTGCAAAGCCTATGTTTTAGTCATGTCTGTATTTACTGGTACTATAGAATTCCAGAATTTCGTTTTACTAGTATGTTAGTATATAGAAATAAAAAAGGAAAAGATTTTAGATTTTAGAGTGAAAAAAAAGAGACTTGGAGTTACAGTTAAATGTATTTATGTACCCAGCATACCTCCATGGGCCAAATACTTTGGATGTCTAATCTGCTGTTAGATACATTAACACTGTGTTAGATACATTAACACTATTAAGCCCCTAGACAATTACGTAATTAACTTTGATCTTCCTGTGCTCACTCATCTGTCACAGAGTTACTTTTAAACTGGGTAAATGTGAATCCATGAGAGAGAGAGGGTATTGGATGCCTCATCTTAAGAAAAGCAATAGTCCAAAATCCAGATTTGTGAAACAGGTACATTAAAGGATAATTTTTTTTTTTTACACAGAAAAGGTCACTGCTGTGTTTCCTTAAACAGTTTCTTTTCTAGTCTAGACTATGTGTAAAGTAATCTTTAACTGTATTTCATTCTAATGAAAAGAAAGACTCTCAGCAAATTTGGTATAGAAGGCAAGTATCTCAACACAATAAAAGCCATATATGACAAACCCACCACCAATATCATCCTGAATGATCCCAAGAACAGGAACAAGACAAGGATGCCCACTCTCACCAGTCCTACTTAACACAGTAGTGGAAGTACTAGTCAGAGCAATCAGGCAAGAGAAAGAAAAAAGGACATCCAGATTGGAAAAGATGAAGTCAAACTGTCCCTCTTTGCAGATGACAGATACTACGTACAGAAAAACCTAAAGACTCTACAAAAAACTCTTAGAGCTGATAAATGATTTCAGTAAAGTTGCAGGATACAAAATCAGCACACAGGACCCTCAAACCTCACCATGAAGATTGCTTTAGCATCACTGACCTCCGAGCAGTGCTAGCAGAGCTGAATGATAGCTTGTTAGGAACGTGAGTAAACAATGTTTATGATGTGGATAATGAAACATAATCTTATTTGTCTTCAAAAACAAGACTTTAAAGCTACACTTTTACTTGAATCTGGCGTACGTATTCACACAACAGAATTTGAGTGGCCCAAGAATATGTTGCTGTCTAGTTTTGCCATGAAGTGCCGAAAACATTTGAAGAGTCAAAAATTAGTGCCAAAGAGCTTGGTGTGGATAGAATTGTAGATGTCCAGTTTGGAAGTGATGAAGCTGCTTATCACTTAATCATTGAACTCTTTGATAGGTTTGTGGCTTCCAGTCAAGATGGCAGAATAGACAGTCCCCAGTGTCACTCTCTCCCACAAATCAGCCAATTTACAACTATTGAAAAGCAACGTCGGCCGGGCTGGGGCTGCTGGAGATCAGGGGAAGAGGAGGAGAGAACTGCAGAGTGCATGAAGGTCGGGGGAAGCCACGATGAAAGAAAGAACTGCTCTGACTGTTTCGAGCCCCAGCTGCTTCAGGGCTTGAGCTGATGAGCGCACAGATCGGGCGCTGGCAGAAGCCGCAGCTGTGCCTTTCAGATGAAGTTGCTTGGAGGCTGTGGGGGAGAGGCGGGCTTTTGGTGGCCAAGAACCCACATAGGAGCGAGGAGCCACGACAACTGAAAACAGGCAGCCACTTAGAGGCCAGTGAGTCATAGCAAGGGACTGGCACACAGCCTGTCCCATGAGAAGTGTTTGGAGCACGGGTGGTGGGGGCTGCAGGCTCACTGGGAAAACACTGGGGTACAGCAAGGACAGCTGATCTGCCCCCCAATCGGCGTAGGAGCACTCAGTGGACACTGGTCAGGAATATAGAACTGCAAGGAGTGCAGTTTGATGAACAGAGAGGCCCAGACCAGAGTTTCTACCACCCCAGGTGCACCAGACCTCACAAGACCCAGAAGTACCCATAAAGCCAACCAGTAAAACCTGAGCTGCACAAAAAGCTTTCCCCCAGGGAATCAGCAGCAAAGCAACAGTTTAGCTCAACCACAGGGCTCAAATGCTGGTCCCCACAGGAAGTTCCCCCATTTTAGAAGTAAGCAAAGGACAGCAAATTAGTTCCAGTGCAGAGTTTAAGTGGTAGGAATAGCTAATAATCCAACACAGAACTGAAAGAAAAAACAAAGTACCCACAACCAGAGACAAAGTTTCATATTAACTAGTAAAGGTCTCACATCACCAAAGAACACCTATAACACCCAGAGGGACCCGAAGCCCATGGGCTACTAAGCCAGGGAGGAGGAATGGCTGGGGTCCTCAGCCATGCCCTCTGACACCCGCAACCAGTGCAGAGGGTGGGGGGTCGAGGGCGTCAGCCACACCCCACTGACACCCGCAACCAGCCAGTGATGACCAAGAACTTCCTAGTTGTATTTATACAAGGGTACTTCAAAAAGTTCATGGAAAAATAGAGTTAAACAATAATATAAATCTTTCCATGAACTTTTTGAAGTACTCTCATGTTTTAGTCTGTTTTGTGTTGCTACAACAGAATACCTTAGACTGGGTAATTTATAAGGAAAAGAAGTTTATTTGGCTTAACGATTCTGGGACAGCTGCATTTGGCATGGGCCTCAGGCTGCTTCTACTCATGGTGGAAAATAGCAGGCTGCTGGTGGGTATGAGCAGATCACATGGTGAGAGGAAGCAAGAGAGAGGAGGTGCCAGGGTCCTATAAACAACAAACTCTCACGGGAACTAACAGAGCGAGAACTCACTCATTACTACCCCTACCCCCAGGGAGAGCATTAATCCATTCATGAGGGATCCGCCCCCATGACTCAATCAGTTTCCAACACTACCACATTGGAGATCAAATTTCCACATGAGTTTTGGAGGGTACAACACATCCAAACTCCATCACCTCGTATACTTCTCATCTGCCAGATGTGGCTGAAATTTCTTAGTCATTTATCTTCCTGTTCTTCAAACTAGTCATTTAAGCATATCTTTTATCTTGATTTTGGTCATAGTGATAATCATTTGATTTAACAATTCCCTCCTTTTTCCTCTTGTTGAGGATTTCACGTTTAATTCAGATTACAGTCTTAGAAAAAGGTACAGAGAAGGGACTAGAAGAAAACTCCTTAAAATGTGCCTGAAAATAGAACTAGAAATTAGGGAAAGACTAATGGATCTTAGATGTAAAAATGAGTTTTATGATCAAGATACTTAAGTTTGGAAAGTTATGAACTATCTAGTCTTATTGTGCTCTTTATAGCAAAGAACATCCCTTTCTAGTTAATTCACTCTGTTATGTGTTTCATCTTGACAGCCGTTCATCAGGGCCCTGGATCCATACCACTAGGGTTCAGATCCCAGCTTTACCACTTACTAACAATGTAAACCTCAGTTTCCTCATCTGTAATACTACTACTACCTACCTATAGTTGTGAGGATTAAATGAGTTAATACATATAAGTTTCTTAGAATAGAACCTGACACATGGAAAATGCTCAATAATTGTTAGCGGCTATTTTAAAATGAGTATTTCCAAGAAGCCTAATTGATTATGCATATGGAGAACAGATCTTTTCATCTGGTATAGACTTGGGTTTGAGCCCATCTCAAATCCTATTTACTCCATAGGCTGTCATGATAACTCCAGACTTATCTTGATCTTGCCTCAAAAAGCATTTCATTTGGTCAGTAGAAACTATAAGCCAACAGGCAAAAGGAGTAATTAGGAACATTCTGTGATACAATTTGTTGAGCATTTTATTTTCCCATTTAAAAATGTATTACATATTTATTTTATAACTGTTAGTAGTAGTTCTAAGAGTCTTTGGTTCATTTTCTTGGTTTTTTTAGAAAGACATTTATATAACCTGCAAATAATAATTTTTTCTCTTTGTTTACATGTATACTTTATTTTATTTCATTATATTGTTGCTTTGCCTAGAACTTCCAAAATGATAGCAGTAATAGTGAGCAGAATTCCCACTTTTTTCATTGCAAATAAATGTCTCTGGCATTTTTCAACTAAGTATATTGTGAAACATGGTTTCTGATAAATATTATTTACCATATTAAAGTAATAGCTCCTACTTTCTTTAAAAAAAGGATTACTGAGAGTGACATCATCAAGATGGCAGAATAGACAGTCCCCAGCATCACTTTACTCCACACTCGACCAATTCACAACTATAAACAGCAAAGACTGCCAATCCGGGAATGCTGGAGCTTGGGGGAAAGGGAGGAGAGACCCACAGAGTTCAGAAAGGCAGGAGAAGCTGCAGTGAGAGAAAGAATAAACATCTCTGAAACCACACTGACCATTTCAAGCCCTGGCTGTTTCAGGGCCAGCCCCATGAGAGGTAGGAAGATGCTGTAGCACACACAGTATAAGAGCCTATGAAGCCACAGCTGAGCCCTTTGCCTGAAGTTGCGTGGAGTCTGCAGGGAAGAAGAGGGCCCTGGAGCACACCAAATCAGCTCCCAGGCCAGCAAGGTCACTGACAGTGTTCCCATGGACCCACAGAGGGTCAAAGGATTGCAGCCAACTGAAGAAAGGAACCACTGGGAGGCCAATCCACTTAGAGGCCAGTGAGTCATCATGAGATAACAATGACCAGCCCACCTCACAGAAGCATTTGAAGTGCAAGAGGGAGGCTGGCCAACTGGGAGAACATTGAGGTGCAGAGTGGGCAGCTGATCTGCCTTCCAGTTGGCACAGGCCCACTCAGTGAAGATTCATCAGGGCAATAGAACTGCAGGGATGCAATTTGCTGGAAAGACTCAATCCCAGGCCAGAATTTCCACACAGCCCAGGTAGATCTGACCTCACAAGACCCAGAAAGGGTCTTTTGAGGCCAACAGTTCAAATCCAGTCTGCACAAAAAGCCTTCCCTAGAGAATCATCAACAAAGTAGCAATTTAGTGCAACCACAGAGCTCAAGTGCTGGTCCCTACAGGAAGTTTCCCCAATTTTGGAATTAACCAAAACCACAGACTAGAGGACACAAATAAATGGAAAATGTCCCATGTTCATAGGGTAGAAAAATTTACATCTTCCATGATGTCCATATCACCAAAGTCTACACATTCAATGCAGTTCCTACTAAAATACCAATGACATTCTCCATAGAAACAGAAAAAGCTATCTATCTTAAAATTTGTATGGAACCACAAAAGACCCCATTCAGTGAAAGCAGTCTTGAATAAAAAGAACAAATCTGGAGGCATCACATTTCCTGGCTTCAAAATATACTGTGAAGCTATAATAATCAAAACGGTATGGTACTAGACTAAAAATAGACAAATTGACCAGTGGAATACAATAGAGATCCCAGAAGTAAGCCCAAGCACTTAAAGCCAACTGATTTTCAACAAAGGTGCCAAGAGCCTCTTCAATAAATGGTGCTGGGAAAACTGGATATCCACATGTCTCTCACAATACACACAAATCAACTCAAAATGGATTAAAGACCTAAATTTAAGACCAAAACTATGAAATGACTAGAAGAAAACATTGGGGAAATGCTACATGAAATGAGAGTGGGCAGCATTTTTTGAGGGAGACTACAAAGGCACAGGCATCTAAAGCAAAAATACATAAATGGGACTACATCAAACTGAGAAGTTTCTACACAGCAAGTGACACTATCAACAAAGTGAAGAAACAGCCTACAGAATGAGAGAAAGTGTTTGCAAACTACACATCAGAAAAGGGGCTAATATTCAGAATACATAAGGAACTCAAACAACTCAACAGCAAAAACGAAAACAAAAACAACAATAACCCACTTTAAAAAATGGGCAAAGGACTTGAACAGACATTTCTCAAAAGAAGACATACAAATGGCCAAGAAGCACATGAAAAATGCTCAACATCACTAATCATTAGGGAAATGCAAATTAAAACCACAATGAAATATCATCTCTCTCCAGTTAGAGTGGCTGTTATCAACAAAACAGAAAATAACAAATGCTGGTGAGGATGCAGAGAAAAGGGAACACACTTATATTGCTGGTGGGAGTATAAATTGGTACAGCCAGTGTGGAAAACAGTATGGAAGTTCCTCAGAAAACTAAAAATTGATCTACCTTAGGACCCAGCTATCCCACTACTGGGTATATACCGTAAGAAAATGAAATCAATATATCAAAAACACACCTACACACTACTACCATGTTCATCACAATGCTATTCACAGTAGCCAAGAGATGGAATCAACCTAATGCCCATCTATGGATGAATGGATTAAAAATCTGTGGTATGTATACATAATGGAATACCATTCAGCTGTAAAAATAAATGATATACTATGTATTAGTCCATTTCTGTTGCTTATAACAGAAATACCAGGAACTGAATAATTTATTAGAAAACAAAATGTATTGCTTGCAATTTCAGAAGCTGGGAAGTTCAAAGCCTTGGGAACACATTTGGTGAAGGCTTTGGTGGTGGTAGCAGCAGTGACCCAGGGGTCTTACATGGCAAAAAATGGCAGAGCAGAGAGAGACTAACCTCTCATGTGCTCTTCTTTTAAAGCCCTCAGAACCATGCCCCTGACCACCATTTTTAATCAGTTCACTATGGCATGATCCTACAACCTAATCACTTCTTCAAGGCCCTACCTTGCAATTACCATAATAAGATTTTCAACCCTCAACAGTTACTGTGGGGATTTAAACTTCAGTGAGGTTGAGGGGAATTCAGTCTACAGCATGCTGCCCCTGACTCCCCAAGACGCATGTCATTTTTTCATACAGATATATTCATTTTGTCCCCAAAGTCTTGTTTCAACTCCCAAGTTCAAAGTCCCATCTGTGAAATCAATACAGGTTATCTACTTCCAAGATACAATGGTGGGACAAACGTAGAGTACATATTCCCATTCAAAAAGGGAGAAATATGCCAAAAGAAAGGGGTAACAGGTCCCAAACAAGTCTGAAACCAAGCGAGGCAGGTATTAAATCTCAAAGCTGGAGAATCACATACCTTGACTCCATGTTTGCTGTCCTCTGCACTCTGGTATGGGGGTTGGGTCCCAAGTCCTCGGGCAACTCCATTTCTGTGGCTTTCCTGGTCTGAGGCCATGTTTCAGCTCTCTCAGGCTGGCATTGCATGCTGGTAGCTCCACAATTCTGGGGTCTCCATGGTGGTCCCGCTCCCACGGCTCCACTAGGCATGGCCTTGTTGGGGTCTTTGTGCTGCAACTCTGACACGTTTCCTCTTGGCATTGCTCTAGCAAAGACTGTGTGGTGAATCTGCCCCTGTGACAGATCTCTTCCTGGGCCCCCAAACATTTTTACACATCCTTGGAGGATCCCAAGCCTCCACAGCTCTGGCATTCTGCCAGCCTGCAGACCTAATGCCACATGGATGCTGCCAAGTCTTCTGGCTTGTATTTTCCACAGCTGCAGATCCAGCCATAAGTGAGGCCAATTTAGCCATGACTGGAGCAGCCAAAGCAGCCAGGGTGCTGGTGTGGGCAGCAGCATCCCAAGGTGGCCCTGAGTGGCAAGCCCATGGAGGGTATCTCCGGCCTGTTCCACAAGACCATTCTGTCTCCCTAGGCCTCTGGGCCTGTAATGGAGGACGCAGCCTTGAAGATCTCTGAAATGCCTTCAAGGGCTTTTTCCCTTCTCTCTTCATAATCCCTTTTTTCTGTACTAAACTTAGCATCATTGCATTTTTCTTCTGAAAATGCTCTCTGCTCCCTTTTCACATGACCAGGCTGCAGAATTTCCAAATCTTTACGTTCTGCTTCCCTTTTAAATTCTGGCTTTATGTCATGTCTTTGCTGCCATAACTCAGTGTAGGCTGTTACAAGTAGCCATGCAGCTTCCTGAATGTGTTGCTGCTTAGAAATTTCTTCTGCCAAATACCCTGGGTCAGCACCTTTAAGTTCCACATTCCATAAAATTTGGAGGCACGAACAGAATGCAGCCAAGTTCCTTGCTAGTTCATATGAAGGGAGGTCTTTGTCCTAGTTTCCAGTAAGTCCCTTCTTATTTCTATCTGAGACCTCTTTAGAATGGTCTTTATAGTCCATACTTCCATAAGCATTCTGGTCACAAACGTTTAACCAATCTTTAAAAACATTCCAAACATTCCCTGGTTTTCTTGTTTTCTAAACTCCCACCAGCAGTTAGGCTTTTTCTAGACTGCTTCCTCAAAGTCTTCCCGCCTTTCCTCAACACCCAGTTCCAAAGCCAGTTCCACATTTTCAAGCATTTGTTATATGCAACACCACACTTCTCTGGTACTAATGTTCTGTATTAGTCTGTTTCTATTTCTTATAACAGAAATACCTGCAACTGGGTGATTTATTAGAAAATAAAATTTATTGCTTACAGTTTCAGAGGCTGGGAAGTCCAAAGTCCAGGGAACACATTTGGTGAAAGCATTGGTAGAAGCAACAGTGACACAGGGGTCTCACATGGCAGAAAATGGCAGAGCAGATAGAGACTAACCTCTCATGTGCTCTTCTTTTAAAGCGCTTAGCACCACGCTCCTGACCATCACTTTTAATCCATTTACTACGACATGATCCTACAATCTAATCACCTCTTCAAGGCCCCACCTTTCAATTACCTTAATAGTATTTTCAACTCTCAACAGTGATTGTGGGGATATAAGCTTCAGTGAGATTGGGGGGCATCCTATCATTTGCAGCAACATGATCGGAAATGGAAACCATCATGTTAAGTAAGTCAGGCACTAAAAGTCAAATACCACATGATCTCACTCATATGTGGAATCTATTAAAAAAAAAAAAAAAAGGTGGTTCTCATAGAAGTAGAGAGTAGATAATGATTACCAGAGGCCAGGAGGGGAGGAGTGTAGAGGGGAAAAGTGATGGACTGTCACTAAACTATGCTATCTACCCTAGGTGAATCATTGTGTAGTATATGCATGTAGTGAAACAACACACTGTACCCTACGAATATGTACAAGTAGATGTCAAAATAAAAAAATTTTTAAAGAAACAAAAGGGAAAAAATTAAAAGATTACTAGGAATACTTTTTATTTAATTTTTGAATTTTGTGAAATGCTTTTTTGACATCTAAACAAAGATGTCAAAAAACAACTAGAACTAGACAAAAAAGAACTAGATTAATACATTTACATATCAGCAACACTTTTGACCTTGTGTTATTGCATTATGATTGTAAAAATGCTATATTTGCAATTTCTTCTTTTACTCATGTTTTTTTTGTTAGTTTATGTGAGTTTATATATGTGTATATGTAAATATATGTTGAAGACTAATATATAATAAGTCTTTCTAAATGTCCCTTGAAAATTTAAAAAATTGTTTACTAGAATGTAGTATTTAATATATATGTCTTAAATTGAACTTGTGGTTTGTATTACATAAAGTCTCCATGACCTCATTTTATTTTCTGCAAAATATGTCAAAGACTGAGATATTACATTAATTTTTTTCAATTTCTCCTTTATATATATCTAGTATTTTCATATATATTTCGATGATGTATTATCCTGTACCTAAAGATACATATTAGTTCTTCATTATCGGTGCCTTTTAGCAATAGGAAAATGGTCTTTGGTTTTATTAATCCTTCTGCCTTTAGTTTATTTCTGACTGGTATTATCACCCTGCTTTTTTCCTGTTTTAGGCTGTCTGGATTTGAGTCCTGGCTCTGTGACCCTGGACACACACTGTACCTTAGCTTCCTCTTTTTTATTAAACAGGGGATGGATATTAATAGTACCAATGTCACAGGGTGGTTGGGAGTATTAAATAATTCATATAAAGTGCCTGGTACATAATAAGCATTTCCGAAACATCAGATGCCATTATTATTATTGTATTAATAATCATTATTTAAGCTTAACTGTTTTACCGATTTTATTACTCAACTTATTGTTCACTCCTTACTTTATCTCATCTTTCTGTCTTTATTTCTTTATTTTGATTGATTTTTCTTGTTGGCTGAAAAATCTCCTAACAAGGGTTGGCAAACTCTTTCTTGAAAGGCCAGATAACAAATGTTTTAGGCTTGTGGGCCTTAACATCTCTGTCGCAGCTACTCAACTCTGCCCTTGTAGCCTGAGCAGCCATAGACAATACATAAAGAAATGGCTAGCCAACAGGTCACAGTTTACCAACCCTTGCTTCAGACTTTTGTTACTGTTTCTTGTGGAATTTTATTAGGAAGGGTATATGGATTTTATAATTTTGAAATCCTTGCGTGTCAGAGAGTATCTTCTGTTGTTAATGTGGGTAAATGATTGTTCACTTTTATGGAATTCTTATATTATAGTTGTTTTCTCTCCAGGCTCTATAGAACTTATCCTGTAGTTTTAAAGTGTGGAAAATTATGATAGAACCTAGTACTTTCTTCTTTCTGATAACAAAATTTGCTTCTTCCTGGATGGTTGAGGATTTTCTTTATCCTTGGTGATGAAGTTTGGATATATTGTTAATGGAGTTTGGATGTGTTGTCCCCTCCAAAACTCATGTGGAAAATTTGATCACCAATGTGGCAGTGTTGGAAACTGATTGAGTCATGGGTGCGGATCCCTCATGAATGGATTAATGCTCTCCCTGGGGGAGGGGGGATTAATGAGTGAGTTCTAGCTCTATTAGTTCCCACGAGAGCTTGTTGCTTAAAAAGACCTTGGCACCTTCTCTCTCTCTCTTGCTTCCTCTCTTGCTTCCTCTCTCTTGCTTCCTCTTGCCGTGTGATCTGCTTGTACCAGCCAGCTGCCTGCCACTTTCCCACCATGAGTAGAAACAGCCTGAGGCCTGTGCCAGATGCAGCTGTCCCAGAATCGTAAGCCAAGTAAATCTCTCTTCTTTATAAATCACCCAGTCTCAGGTATTTTCTCTTATAGCAACACAAAACAGACTAAAACAATTGTCCTCCCAGAACTCGTGGAAATCTGATCCACAGTGTGGCAGTTTGAGTCACAGGGGTGGATCCCTCATGAATGGTTTAGTGCCCTCCCTAGGTGGGGGGAGTCATGAGTGAGTTTTCGGTTTGTTAGTTCCCATGAGAGCTGATTGTTTAAAAGACCCTGGCACCTCCTTTTTCTTTCTCTCTCTTGCTTCCTCTCACCTTGTGATCTGTTTGTACATGTCAGCTGCCTGCCACTTTCCACCATGAGTAGAAGCAGACTGAGGCCCGTGCCAGATGCTGCTGTCCAAGAATCGTAAGCCAAATAAACCTCTGTTCTTTATAAATTACCCAGTCTCAGGTATTTCTGTTATAGCAACATAAAACGGACTGAGACACTTGGCATTTGTCATTTCACCAAGTGATAGAGTTTGGATGTGTTGTCCACACCAAAACTCATGTGGAAATCTGCCCAATGAGGCAGTGCTGGAAGCTTTTTGAGTCATGGGGGCATATCTCTTATGAATGGGTTATGCTCTCCCGGCGGGGGGGGGACCTGAGTGAGTTCTTGCTCTGTTAGTTCCTGTGAGAGCTGGTTGTTTAATAGACCTTGGCATCTTCTCTCTCTCTCTCTTGCTTCCTCTTGCCACGTGATCTGCTTGTACCTGCCACTTTCTGCCATGAGTGGCAGCCTGAGGCCCATGCCAGATGCAGCTGTCCCAGAATCGTAAGCCAAATAAACCTCTGTTCTTTATAAATTACCCAGTCTTAGGTAATTCTGTTATAGCAACACAAAATGGACTAATACACTAGGGGAATTTTTTTTTTTATATTCTATGTTAAAGGAACAAGGCTAAGAAGAACTAAATTAATACATTTACATATCATGAACTTTAGGTATTTAAGATTGCCTTATTGTTTTGTTTCCCCACTAAGGAAATTTCTAGATAGTGTATTCCCAAAGTTAGCAATGAAAATTTCTTAGTCTTTTATCATTTCAAATTGCACATCCTGTGATAAATTAGGTGTTTTAAGTGTCAGGATGCTATTTGACATTGTGTATCTGATCCCCCTATAGTACAGTTTAGTGGGAGTATACATCTGCAGAACCACAGAAAACATAGGCAGGGTATATTAAATCACTAACTGGTAAGAAACTAAAAGTTGTGGTAAACCAGAAAGTTGTATACCAGCCAGCTACCAAAAAAAAGAGAAAGTTGTTACAGTATTTTTAATTATAATTCTAGCACAACCAAAAGTGAGAGCCTTGATTTTAAATTTATTTCGTAATACAGTGTCTTCTGTAACCATGTGAGGGTTTTTTTGTTTTTTATTGTTTTAGGGTTTTTTTAGAGTTAAATTTTATTTATTTATTTATTTTTGTCTTTTTCGTGACCGGTACTCAGCCAGTGAGTGCACCAGCCACTCCTATATAGGATCCGAACCTGCGGCGCTCCCAGCACCACACTCTCCCGAGCGCGCCACAGGCTCGGCCCAGAGTTAAATTTTATTAAATTTTCTTATTTTCCCTATGCCTTAGAGGTGTCAAACAACACATAAGAAGGCCCATTGTTAAAGGAAGAAGGTGGCAAGGATTTCCTTCCAGGCAGAACTTTAATACTTAAAAGTAATCAACCTATAAATCTGGAAAAGTTAGGTAAACTCCTCACACTACCTTATGGGCACAGGTGGAAATGTAAGTTTCTTTTTTAAGCTTAAACTAGGTGAGACTCTAGAACAAAGCATTTAGCAGCAAAGGGTTTCCTCAGAAAGAATGTGATCAGTGCTTTCCAGCACTAAAACCCAAAACTCCTGAAGCACACGTTGGGAGCATAGAACCTCAATGCTGCATTCTCCTTCTCCATCCCTTTCCACAACCCAGTAGGCCACCAAGCCCTCAGATCAGGGTGGCTAGATATGCAAAGCAAGCAGGCAGTCCAGGGCTGGGGAAACTCCTGGCTTTTGATGAACTTCTGTAGATCTGGTTTCTCCTCCAGATGGGTCTGCAGAATTAAGAACTCCTAGTAGCAGCAATTCACATGTGGTAGGCCAGCACTGCGGGCCACTGCTGTTATCACCATCAAGGATTGCTTCACGGTGTTAGAACATATGGGTGGGATCCAGTACACTGCTGTCAGGCATAAGAGTGCCAGTGATTAGAAGGTTCTGGATGACATTGGGGCCATCTGGAGTACTCAGGGTCTCAAAGCTGAAGGTGGCTGAGCTAGGCAGACCAGTTGGAGATGAGAAAGCAGAATCAGTTACAGACTAGAATCAAGGGAACTCACACAATTGTGAAATTCTTTTCTAAGCATGAGGGTGGTGGGGGGCAGATCCTTTCTGGCCTTTCAAGCAAAGCTGTAAGAAAGGTGACATGTTGCTCTACCTCCTTGTCTGCTGTGAGTCTGGGTCTCTGGGAAGGAGTGCAGCTTGGAGACCAGCAGGCCTGTCTATTTCTGTCCCTGAACTCACCTCAGCCTCTGTTTCCTGAATGCCTTCCGACCCCTCACCACCTTTAGGCTCCAGAGCCTAGGAACCCCCTAGGGCATACAGGGCATCCTGTCAAAAAGAAAGTTGCCTGGGGTCATGAGCATAATGATTTCTTTGCTCAGTTCAGACAGTGGAGAGTCCAGCTCTGAGTCTTCACATAAGAATGGGGGACCTTGAATATCTGGCTGTAGGAAATAAGATGAGTTGTCGCCTACTTTTCTTTCTTCAGACATCTCACCCAAATCTCCTTCTATAGCTTCATGGCCTTCCTCAACTTCTGGAGAAGGGCCCAAAGGCCCCTCTGGCTCACTGCAGTTTGGGAGCACCAGGGCTACCACTGGAGAAGGGACACTCACCTCTGGCAGACACTCTACCTCAACAATCAGGAGTAGAGTTGTGGTCACTGAGGGCTGTTCCAGGGCACTGGCCGGGCAGAGTGGTTTAACCACTTCTACTGGATCACATCTGGCTTTGAAAAAGATATCCATGGTATTATAACACCAAGGGTTCAGATCCCCACACCAGCCAGCTGCCAAAATACACACACACACACACACACACACACACACACACACACACACACACACACACACACACACACACACACACACACACACACACACACACACACACACACACACACGTATGAAAAAAGGAAATGATACCCATGAGTACAAGGTGGATCCAGTAAGGATGACAGCTTATTGCTCAGTGGTAATATTGCATGCAAGTCCTAGTGGGGCTCGAGCACTAGCCCTTGAAGCAGCAAATCCACAGTAGGTGACCTCAGCACTGTGCACAACAGAATGTAGGGCAGTAGCCCAACAGTAAGCCTCCCAAGGCTGGGAGGGCTCCTCTGGACCACTCTGTTTCTCTGGAGTGGCCTCCTTTGCCTGAATATAGCTGTGCAGGCATCCATAGAATCACAGTCCTCTGGGCAAGAGCACACTGCCTACCATGCCCATCCTCCAAAGCTCGCGGACCAACCTTTTCATGGGTGCCTCCATCTCTTCCTCAGAGGCTGGCTCCTGACTTAACTAAGCAATACTGAATAACACAAAATCCCAAATAATCATCTGGATGGTGTGGTTGATCTCCTGTTCCAGCTGCCTTTCTGCCTCAAGGCTTGGAGGGCAGGTGGCCATTGAGATGAAGCATTCTATGTTGTTGGAAGAGCCAAAATTAGAACCCTAGTCATGTGCATTTTCTATTAAAGAACAGTAAGTGAAACAGCCATGAATGTCTGAAGACAGCCAGTGTTGTTGCTGGTGTAGGCTATTTGACTTACCACACATAGAAAAAGATGCGGTTTTTTTCTTATTACTAAAGCAAAGTAGAAAAATATGTGCTTCAGTGAACAGTTTAGAATTGTTATTGTTAATGGTAAAATAATATTATAAAAATGGCCAGAACAGACCTAATGCAGCTCCATATCCGAGTAGCAGGGATCGTTATGGAACTAAGTAAAAGATAAGTAGTAATGAACATTATATAGAATCTTGTTGTTTTAATCAGTTCCAACATGTGTTAAGACCATTTTGGAAATCATTGTGTAGAAAGTAGATTATGCTGTTTCAGCAGGAGGGAAAGACTCACTGTTCAGCCAATACATAGCCTAGAATTCAAAAGAATTCTTCTCTCAGAATCTTTCTGTGGATACCTCAGTTAGTTAAAGCACAGCCTTGTAACACCAAGGTCAAGGGTTTGGATCCCCATACCGGCCAGCTGCCAAAACAACAACAACAAAAATAAATAAATAAATAAATGTCTTTCTGTAGAAACATTGAGTTAACATAAGTCGAAGACACCTTAAAGCTTTCTAAACAAGCTAGATTTAAAAATTACCCTGAAGTCTGCATTTGAGGGGTGACAGGGAAGTTTACAAGAGAATTGCCTGAGAGCATATTATGTCTAGCATGTTTCACTTAAAGCAAGCTGGTGTTCGGCTTGCTTGTCTCATATGCTTTAACATGATCAGCAGATGAAGATTGAATAGGCTGACCCTTACAGGCTGATGAGGCCTAAATGAGAATGTGTAAGGCTGCCGTCCAACTTGCCTCATCAGTGGCCCAAGCACAGGAGCACAGCCTCTGAGTGTCAGCACACATACTTTAATAAGCATTCTGAGTAGCGCCACATAAAGCAATACTCTGTTTGAAAGTAACTTAGCTGGGATAAAAAGAGAAACCTCAAGCAATACAGGGTGTACTTTGGCAAAATGAATTTAACCTTAGTTGTAGGAGGAAACGTTAACTATGATTGGCTAAAATAACTCATTCAGTTGTTTAAATGATCTGAGCACATGCTTTGATGGAACTCAGGACAGTAAGAATAAAAGATTATGACAGAGCTAAAATTTTAAGCACTGTAATCCTGTAATCCATGGGGATAAATAGGGAATGGGAATGCTGCTTTAATTAATGTGTAGGAACATATTGGCTTGGCTCTCACCAAATGTTTTCCTATTTCTATTAATTTGGACTGTATTCTTCCTTATGTTGTGATACTGCCTCCACTGCCACTGCTTCCTTTCCTTTTCCATGCACCTTAAATATTGGCTTCCACCTGAAATCTATAACCTCCTCACCTTTCTCTCACCCCTCAATTCTTGGGCAACTTCATTTCAGGCCCCTTGCAGCTAACGATATGCCAATAACTCTCAACTTTTTAATCTCTCTCTTCTAGGCTTTAGACTCATAATTACAGCTGTCTCCTGAAAATCTCCATCTGAATATGCTGTGGTCCCCTTAAATGCAGCAGATAGAACTCACTTTATTTCTCAAAACTTTCACATCTATTCTATCTCTTGGTTAATGACATGTAAGCTGTCCAGTAGTATAAGCCAGGCACGCTGTCATCCCTTTCACTCTCAACCCATCACAGCTAACTAGTCATGAAGTTATGTAATTTTTGCCTTCTTAATGGATTTCAAATCTGTTCTCTCCTCTCCATTACTACTGTCATTACCTCAGTTCACATTTTCAACATTTACAAGAGCTTATGTGATCATCTCTGAGGCTGGCTCTTCTTTTCCAACTCATCCTTCACCAGAGAAGTCCTTCATAAATGCCTGATTGTGTCACTCTCCTACTTAATCTTTCAGTGGCTTCGTATTGTCTGCCATTATTACAGGCTCAAGTATCTACAGAGATTAGGTATATGATGTGTAAGAGTGAAGTTGGGCCAAGTGTGAGACTGTTGGGAAGAATAGGGAATGCGTGCCTTTACAGAGGTTTACATTCGGGATTTAAAAGACATATGACAAACCTATCTCAGTGTCTGATGTTGCCTGTGGGTTTCCAGTTAGTACAGTCAAGTCTAAACTACTGGGTATAATAACATATGCAGTGTTTCTTTGATATTGGTTATCTGCTTGATGTAAAGCAACTTGGAACTCAGCTTTTGCAGAGACTGACATTATCAGTGAGTCATGTTTTGTTGTTTTGATTCTAGTCAAAACATATCAACATAAGGACTATGTGTTTATTATTGTAGATACGTCTGTATTCATCGTGAAGGCCATGGAGCATAGTGAAAAGTTTGTAGGCTTTGGAGTCAGTGTTGACCTAAGTTCAGTTCTCAGTTCTGCCACATATACTAGCTGTGTGATTTTGAGGTAGTCATTTAACTGCTTTGAGCCCCAATTTCCTCTTCTGTTTAAAAAATAAATGAAAACTTTCAGGATTGAGAGTACAAACTCAGATCATAAACAGCTTGAAATTATCTAGTTCAATGCTGCACGTAGTAACTATTCAATAAAAGATAACATTCAGACAGGTAGGAAAAATTTGAAAAGTGGCAATAAATATACGAATATCTAATTTCCCCAGCTGCATTCTTTCTAGCAATTGTAGTTGTGGCCTAAAGAGCAAACCTAGGGGGAGAGGGAGAGGGGAAATGGGGGAAATGGTAAAGGGCTATGAAAATTGATTACATTGTATAATGATGAATAAAAACAAACAAACAAACAGCAAACCTGTTAGAAGCCAATATCAAGTAAGGCAAACAATTAGAAGCTGGCAAGTACATGGTTCATCCAGGCAACTAAAAACCAGGAACTTACCAGCCTAACTGACTGGCTATCTGAAAATAGAATTTAAGCACAGAAGGTATTGCTATTGACAAATTCAAGAGCAAGATGGGAATATGGACTCTCTATAATTACACATAATACACAAAGCCTGTTTTTACTTTTTTTTCTACATATTAACTTTACTTTTTTTATTTTTAGTAAAAATAATATTAACTGAAATTTTAATTCAATAGTATTCAGATACGCAGGATATTTATTTTGGTTTATTCTCTAGAGCTATATAATTTTGAAGCACCAAAGGAAGGAAGTAAACAAATTAATTATATTTTGATTGATCTAAGAATGCTAAAGAAGTCTTGAAGAGCTTTCATTATTTAAGAGAAAGAAAATATACCATCTTGACAAGATTTGCATTTTTTCATTATTTTTTTAAACTTTAGCTTAATGTTAACCTTTAAGTATACTTTACACAGTAATTTCTGTATCAGCTGATATAATTAAAATAGGAGGTTGAGTAGCTTACAGTATGCTTTTCTGCCTTATCACAGAGCTATAGTGGTAACGAGTAAACTGCTACAAGACAACAGCTTGAAATTATCCCTGTTGGCAGAATGACATGCACAGAACTGTTTGGACTTAATGGAGAGACTAGAAAGAGAAAAGTAAAGGCTAGCTTGTTTTAAAGGCAAGACAAAGACTTAGAGTTTTAACTTCTTCATTTGCAGCTATATGTCTCACACTAGACAGATTTTCTTTCCCAGATAAATAATACTATGTTTAAGCAACAGAGCAACAACATTAATATTATACAGCTAAGAGGATAGTGTCTAAGAAAGCAAAGCTGAAGTGTTTAAGAAA
Organism: Cynocephalus volans; assembly: GCF_027409185.1. Taxonomy (NCBI): domain Eukaryota; kingdom Metazoa; phylum Chordata; class Mammalia; order Dermoptera; family Cynocephalidae; genus Cynocephalus; species Cynocephalus volans. The sequence goes on from NC_084466.1 coordinate 96,908,135, forward strand.
AAGATGTTGAAACACAAAAATAGACAAGTATATCTTTTCTGGCCACAGTAAAATTCTCCTTTGGTGTTAAGGAGTATTGCTAAAGGGTTGATCTAGATAAATATGGTGTCATTTTGTGACTTGGATATTACATTTTGTTATTTAACCATTTGTTTTTCTTAATGAAATTATTTATTTTTGGTCGATGCCTCCTAAATATTTTTCTTTTCCCTTCCTCTCTTCCTCCCTCTTTCCCTTTCCACTTGTAGCTCCTCAGAGAAATTTCGAAATTGCCTTCAAGATGTTTGACTTGAATGGAGATGGAGAAGTAGACATGGAAGAATTCGAACAGGCAAGTTGTCCTGGAGAGTTCCTTTAAATACATTAATATTTAAGATACATTTTCATGTGCCTTGGAGTTACTCTTGCTTAGTCAGTATACTGAGAGGCTATTCTAATTTTTGAAGTACCTAATATGTCATTTTTCAGAATTCTTCTTTGAATTGGTGGGTTGTTTTTGTTTGTTTTTACTCTAAATGTAAGGAGTTATTTGAGTATGTGATTGAGGTCAAGGTTGCTGAGTCCCCAACATGAATTAGACTACAGTACCTCTAGCTGGGAGGCTAAATTTTGACAATTCAATCATATATTCAATAAACATTTATGAAAAAGCTCCTATATGCCAGGCAGTTCCAGAATATGAGGATGAATTACATAGATTCTTAAAGGATTTTTATAAGAGAGGGAAAAATGGTACCACACCTTTGGCTATGGTAGGTTCCAGCCATGGATGTTTACAGTTTCTTCTGAATCCTGGAAAGAGATTACATTTTCACCAAACTTTTGCCTTAGGAAGCCATGGTCCCTCTCCAGCTACAATTATTATGATTTCCAGAAGTGATTTCAAAACAGAAAAAATATATGTGTAGGAAAAAGAATTTTTCGTATTCTCAAAATGAGGAAAGGGGCAAATATTCCAAGAAGTGGGAGAAAGTATCAGGTACATTATATCTTTAAAGTAAGAAACTGCACAGAGACAAGTGTTTCAAAATACCTAGAGATACTTATGCATATTTGCACTCTGAGTCCACCTGTATCTTCACTTTTCCATAATCCTGCACTTTACTAGTATTATCAGGAGGTCCCAGATGAATATGAATAGAACTAACTTACTTTGCTCTTTTTAAAAAAATTTACTTTCCATCCTTCTCAGTCTATTTTAGTGATATACTAATGATTTAAACTTAGTCTTATTTGCAGCCCTGAAATGAGAAATATATCATCACTTCATGCTTTTCTAAATTTCAGAAATTAGAGTTTTTTCTCATTGACTCTGTTCTTTGGCTCATGAATCCTTCATAGAATACTTGTTTTGCCTTCTTTCTGATCTGCCTGAATATTTCTTCAGTCCATCAAATAAAACCTAAATGTAATTTCAAGTCTAACACGACAGATCTATATTTTTAAAGAAATGTGCCCATTTCCTTAAAGTGTCTAATTTATTATTAGCATAATGTTTTTCATAATATTCCTTAATTATTATTCTTTTAATGATTGTGGAATATGTAATGATAGCCACTTCTTCCTTTCTGATGTTGATAATTTATGTTCCTTCTCTTTTTCTCTTGATCACTTGAAAAATTTTATTTGTCAATTTTGTTGATATTTTCAAAGAACCAACTTTTGGCTTTGTTTTCTCTATGGTTGTGTGTTTTCTAATTACTTGATTTTTGCTCTTATTTCTTTCCTTCTACTTATATTGAGTTTACTTTGCTCTTCTTCTTCAGTCCTCTTAAAATGGTATTATTGGTCATTGATTTGGGGATTTTATTCTTTTGTAATATAAGCATTTAAAGCTATACATTTTTCTCTAAGAACTGCTATAGCAGTATTCCACAAATTTTGATATGTTATGTTTTCATTATCTTTCAGTTTGAAACATTTTCTATTTTACCATGTGATTTCCTTTTTGATCCATGGATTTTAGAAGTATGTCTTTTAATTTCCAAATATTTGGAAATTAAATATTTGTGTGGGGTTTCTTTTATTTTTTCTTTTTTAGGTGTCTTATTGCTACTGATTTCTAATTTAATTTCATTGTGCTTAAAAAATATTCCATGATTTTAATTCTTTTAAATTTATTGAGACCAATTTATGGACCAGTCTGTCTTGATAAGCATATAATTGGTCTTTAATGTATGTATTCTGTAGTTATTGAGTATATCGTTCTGTAAGTGTCAATTTGGTTGAGTTGGTTTTTAGTGTTGTTCAGATAGTCTATGTCCTTACAGATTTTTTTTTTTTTAATCTAGTCATTCTAGCAATTGTTGAGAGGGAGTTATTAAAATCTCCAACTATGATCATGGAATTACTTGTTTCCTTTTAATTGTCAGTTTTAGCTTTATGAATTTAGAGGTTCTATGCACATTTCCGATTGTTATGTCTTCCTCATGAATTGATCCTTTTATCATTATGTAATGTCATTCTTTATCTTTTGTAATACTCTTTAAGTATAATTTATGTGATATTAACATAGCAACTCTATCCTTCTGGTGCTTTATTTGCATTGTAACCCATTTATGTTAAACCTATCTGTGTCTTTGTATTTAATGTGCATCTTTTATAGACAGAATATAAGACTCCAACTGGGGCTTGCTTTTTTACCCATTCTCACAATCTCTACCTTTTAATTGGAGTATTTAATTTGTTAATATCTAACATAATTGTTGATTTGGTTATATTTAGATCTACTATTTTTGTCATTTGTTTTCTGTTTGTTCTTTCTGATTTTTGTTCCTCTGTTCCTGCCTTCTTTGGGATTAAATAAAAACTTTTTAATTCAATAGTATTTGGTTTAATCTGGTCCAAAAGTAGTGAATTACCTCAACTGATTGTTCATAGTCATTGCAGTTCAATTGAACTCCTTGTTCTGCTCTTTCCCCACTTCTCACTACTGTGCTTGACCACTCTTAAATTAAAACAGAATTCTTTTTTTTTAAATCAGGCTTTTTAGCTATACCTCTTCACATTATTTTTATAGTGTTTGCTATAGAGATTACAACATGTATTCTTAAATATATACAGTCTACTTAATACAGTTTGAGTATCCCTAATCTGAAAATCCAAAATCTGAAATGCTCCAGAATTTGAAACTTTTTGAGCACTGACATGATGCTCAAAGAATTGGAGTATTTCAGATTTAGGATTTTTGCATTAGGGATGCTCAACCAGTTAAGTATCCACACATATTCCACAACATGAAAAAATCCGAAATCTGAGATGCTTCTGACCCTAAGCATTTTGGATAAGGGATACTCACCCTGTATTGTACTGTGTCACATAAAATGTGGAAAACTTGTAACCAGATAGCATTTAAAAAATTTTTTTTGCTTTGAAAATGTTTCTGTTTTATTGTTATTTTTTGAAGGACGTTCTGGATACAGATGTAAAACTCTTTGTTGTCATTTCACTACTTCTGATTGGTTCTGATGAAGTCACTGGTTATTTGAATTGTTGTTCTTCTATATGTTGTATTGTTTTTCTCTGTCTCCTTTCCAGATTTTCTCTTTATCTTTAGTGTGCCAAAGTGTGGTTTTCTTTGGATCTATCCTTCCTGGAGTTTGATAAGCTACTTGAATGTATAAAGTTGTGGTTTGTATCAAATTTAAGGAGTTTCTGGCCATTATTTCTTTAAGAAAAAAAAAAGAAAAAAAGGGTTTTTTGCCTCATTCTCTCTCATCTCTTTTTCTGGGACTCCGGTAGCACTAATGTTAGATTGTATGATATTGTCTCACAAATCCCAAGGCTTTGTTTGTTTGTTTCCCAATCTTTTTTTTCTCTGCTCTTTATATAATTTCTATTAGTTTATATTCCCTGACTCTTTCTTTGGTAATATCAACAATGCTGTTAAGCTCATTCAGTGAGTTTTTATTTCAGATATAGCATTTTTTAGTTCTAGAACTTCCATTTGGTTTTTGTTATTGTTTTCCTTCTCATCTGAAATTTCCTATCATTTCCTCCTTTACAAGCATATTTTATGTACTTGAGCACTATTATAATAACTGCTTTAAAATTCTTATCTGCTAATTCCAACATCTGGGTCATCTTGGAATTTGTTTCCAACAATTGCCTTTTCTTTTGTGAATGAATCAAATTTTCTCATTTCTTCATATGTCCAGTGATTTTGGATTATAGTCTGGACATTGTTAATGACATGTTGTAGAGACCCTGGATTTCATTATATTTATCTGAAGTCTTAGTGTTTTGTTTAACTTTAGCAGGCATTTAGCTTGACTAGACTTGACTGAAATTTATACATAAAGTTTGAGACTCCCTGTATTAGTCAGGGTTCTCCAGAGAAACAGAATCAATAGGACATGTTATAATTATATGAGAGGGATTTATTAGGGGAATTAGCTCACAGGACTGTGAGGAAAATTCCCACGATAAGCCATCTATAAACTGGATGCCAGTAGTATGGCTCAGTCCAAGTCCAAAGGCTTCAAAACCAGGGAAGCCAATGTTGTCCTTGGTGTAAGTTCTGGAACCCAAAAGCTGAAGAGTCTCGAGCTCTGATGTCTACGGACAGGAGAGAAGAGTGTATCCCAGCTCCAGTGGACTGAGAGAGAGCTTCGCCACTTTCCTCTGTCTTTTGTTCTCTCCAGAGCCCCAGCGGATTGGATGGTTCCCACCCACATTGAGGATGGGTCTTCCCCACCCCGTCCACTCAGACTATCATACTAATCTTTGCTGGAAACACCCCCACGGACACACCTAAAAGATACCTTTACCAGTTTTCTCAGCATTTCTTCATCTAACCAAGTTGACACCTAGAATTAACCTTCACACGCCCCCTCTTGGCTTTCTCCTTTTCAGGATTTCTCCCTCACTTTCCAATGGCTGTGGTTATTCCAGATTCTGTCCTCTGGTTTTTGAAGCCAGAAAGACTGAGGGCTTTCTATTGGAGTTTTAGCCAATTCTTATGATGCAGACTGAGGAATACCTTCTGGCTGAAAGCTGTATAAAGTGGGAAATTCATCCAGTGCCATTCCCTTCTTCCAAGTCTCGATTCCCATTCAATATCTTCCCATGATCATTCTCTAGAGCCCTCAGTAAGTGGTGTATTTTATTCAGAGTATATAGTTGTCATCTGAGGGAGGATTGGTCTGAAAGGAGCTACTCATCCATTATCAGAAGTGGATTAGGGACTTTTCACTATTAAATGCTATGAGAGGGCTTCAGATATGCCTAAGAAGCAGGAGGGAGAGAAAAAAAGGGGGGGAAGAGGGGAGAAAGAATGGATAAAGAGAAAGAAAATACAAAAATAAAAAATGTGATTTTGAGATAGCCTCAGAAATTACTTAGGGTACCCCTCAGGAGCAAAATTGCCATAAATTTCATACTGCTATTTTAGACACTAAACTCTGGATTTGAATTTGGGGTACATAGGTCTTGTTTTTAGCGTTACTGCTGATGTGTTGAATGAGTTGGGGGCAGTCACTTCACTGTTCTGTTCATTTGTCAGGGAAGGGAGTGCTAATTTCATTTGATGCGGTCCCTTGATAACTGGCCTTGTTAAACTGATACAACTTATAATACTGATCACTAGGAAGTTTGAATTTTTTTTTTTTGATGGTTTGCCTATATGGGAATCAGAACCCTTGACCTTGGTGTTACAACGCCATGCTCTAACCAACTGAGCTAAACAGCCAGCCCTTCACAAGGAAGTTTGATAAGTATCAGTTGTGAGACAGAAGAAAAAGAACAACATTTTATTTCAGAAAAGTTTTGTGTTTCTCTTTGCTTTCTCCACTGCATATAGCACATAAAAAACATTCGCATAACGAGTTGAATTGATATGTTTTGAGTGAATCTCATGTGATGCTTTTAACAGAAGTTTTCTAAATAATAATATTTTAAGAAAATATTTACCGAGATTTTTTTAAAAATTTTATTTTGTTGATATACACTGTGGTTGATTATTGTGGCCCATTACCAAAACCTCCCTCCCTCCTCCCTCTCCCCCCACCCACCCAACAGTGTCCTTTCTGTTTCCTTGTCGTATCAACTTCAAGGAATTGTAGTTGTTATGTCTTCTCCCCCCCCCCACAGTTTTTTTTTTTTGTGTGTGTGTGTGTGTGTGTGTGTGTGTGAATTTATTTATTTATTTTTATCTCCCACCAATAAGTGAGAACATGTGGTATTTCTCTTTCTGTGCCTGACTTGTTTCACTTAATATAATTCTCTCAAGGTCCATCCATGTTGTTGAAAATGGCAGTATTTCATTCCTTTTTATAGCTGAGTAGTATTCCATTGTGTAGATATACCATATTTTCCATATCCACTCATCTGATGATGGACATTTGGGCTGGTTCCAACTCTAAGCTATTGTAAAGAGTGCTGCGATGAACATTGGGGAACAGGTATACCTTCGACTTGATGATTTCCATTCCTCTGGGTATATTCCCAGCAGTGGGATAGCTGGGTCATATGGTAGATCTATCTGCAATTGTTTGAAGAACCTCCATACCATTTTCCATAGAGGCTGCACCATTTTGCAGTCCCACCAACAATGTATGAGAGTTCCTTTTTCTCCACAACCTCACCAGCATTTATCGTTCATAGTCTTTTGGATTTTAGCCATCCTAATGGGGGTTAGATGGTATCTCAGTGTGGTTTTGATTTGCATTTCCCGGATGCTGAGTGATGTTGAGCATTTTTTCATATGTCTGTTGGCCATTTGTATATCTTCCTTAGAGAAATGCCTACTTAGCTCTTTTGCCCATTTTTTAATTGGGTTGCTTGTTTTTTTCTTGCAAAGTTGTTTGAGTTCCTTGTATATTTTGGATATTAATCCTTTGTCAGATGTATATTTTGCAAATATTTTCTCCCACTCTGTTGGTTGTCTTTTAACTCTGTTAATTGTTTCTTTTGCTGTGCAGAAGCTCTTTACTTTGATATAATCCCATTTGTTTCTTTTTCCTTTGGTTGCCCGTGCTTTTGGGGTCATATTCATGAAGTCTGTGTCCAGTCCTACTTCCTGAAGTGTTTCTCCTATGTTTTCTTTAAGAAGTTTTATTGTTTCGGTATGTATATTTAATTCTTTAATCCATTTTGAGTTGACTTTAGTGTATGGTGAAAGGTATGGGTCTAGTTTCATTCTCCTGCATATTGATATCCAGCTATCCCAGCACCATTGGCTAAAGAGGCAGTCTCTTCCCCAGTGTATAGGCTTGGTGCCTTTGTCAAAGATCAGGTGGCTGTAGGTTTGTGGGTTGATTTCTCGAATCTCTATTCTATTCCATTGATCAGTGTGTCTGTTTTTATGCCAGTACCATACAGTTTTGGTTATTATAGCTTTGTATTATAGTTTAAAGTCAGGTAGTTTTATGCCTCCAGCTTTATTTTTTTTTGCTCAGCGTTGCTTTGGCTATGCGTGGTCTTTTGTTATTCCATATAAATGTCTGGATAGTTCTTTCCATTTCTGAGAAAAATGTCATTGGAATTTTGATGGGGATTGCATTGTATTTATATATCACTTTGGGTAATACGGACATTTTCACTATGTTGATTCTTCCAATCCAAGAGCATGGGATATCTTTCCATCTTCTTGTATCCTCTCTGATTTCTCTCAGCAGTGGTTTGTAGTTCTCATTATAGAGATTTTCACTTCCTTGGTTAACTCATTTCCTAAGTATTTTATTTTTGGGGTGGCTATTGTAAATGAACAGGCTTTCTTGATTTCTCTTTCTGCATGTTCACTATTGGAGAATAGAAATGCTACTGATTTTTGTGTGTTGATTTTGTATCCTGCTACTGTGATGAAATCATTTATCAACTCCAAGAGTTTTTTTGTAGAGGCTTTAGGCTGTTCGATATATAGGATCATGTCATCTGCAAACAGGGACAGTTTGACTTCATCTTTTCCAATCTTGATGCCCTTTATTTCCTTCTCTTCTCTGATTACTCTAGCTAGTACCTCCAACACTATGTTGAATAGGAGTGGTGAGAGTGGGCATCGTTGTCTAGTTCCTGTTCTTAAAGGAAAAGCTTTCAGCTTTTCCCCATTCAGGATGATATTGGCAGTGCGTTTATCATATATGGCTTTAATTATGTTGAGATACTTTCCCTCTATACCTACCTTATAGAGGGTCTTTGTCATGAATGAGTGTTGAATTTTATCAAATGCTTTTTCAGCATCTGTAGAGATGATCATGTAGTCCTTGTGTTTGATTTTATTAATATGGTGTATCACATTTATTGATTTGCATATGTTGAACCAACCTTGCATCCCTGGGGTGAATCCCACTTGATTGTGGTGAATAATTTTACGTATGTGTTGCTGTATTCTGTTTGCTAGTATTTTAGTGAGGATTTTTGCATCTATATTCATCAAGGATATCGGCCTGTAGTTTTCTTTTTTGGTTATGTCTTTACCTGGTTTTGGTATCAGGATGATGTTTGCTTCATAGAATGAGTTTGGGAGCTTTGCGACTGTTTCAATCTTTTGGAATAGTTTGTAAAGTATCGGTGTCAATTCCTCTTTGAATGTTTGGTAAAAATTCTGCTGTGAATCCATCTGCTCCTGGGCTTTTCTTTGTCGGGAGCCTTCTAATAACAGCTTCAATCTCCTTTATTGTTATTGGTCTGTTCAGATTTTCTACATCTTCATGGCTCAGTTTTGGGAGCTTGTGTGTGTCCAGAAATTTATCCATTTCCTCCAGATTTTCAAATTTGTTGGTGTATAGTTGTTTATCGTAGTCTCGAATGATTCCTTGTATTTCAGATGAATCAGTTGTAATATCACCTTTTTCATTTCTAATTTTTGTTATTTGAATCTTCTCTCTTCTTTTTTTTGTTAGCCATGCTAATGGTTTGTCAATTTTATTTTTCTTTTCAAAAAACCAACTTTTTGATTCATTGATCTTTTGTATTGTTTTTTGGGTTTCAATTTCATTAAGTTCTGCTCTGATCTTAATGATTTCTTTCTGTCTGCTAACTTTAGGTTTGGATTGTTCTTGTTTTTCTAGTTCTTTAAGGTGAAGTGTTAGGTTGTTCACTTGCCATCTTTCCATTCTTCTGAGGTGAGCATTTAATGCAATAAATTTCCCCCTTAATACTGCTTTTGCAGTATCCCACAGGTTTTGGTATGATGTATCATTATTTTCATTAGTTTCAATAAATTTTTTGATTTCCTGCTTGATTTCTTCTTGGATCCATATGTCATTAAGTAGAATGTTGTTTAATTTCCATGCGTTTGTATAGTTTCCAGAATTTCGTTTGTTATTGATTTCTAATTTTAATCCATTGTGGTCTGAGAAGATACATGGGATAATTCCAATTTTTTTGAATTTATTGAGACTTGATTTGTGACCTAATATGTGATCTATCCTGGAGAATGATCCATGTCCTGCTGAAAAGAGTGAATATTCTGAGGTTGGATGGAATGTTCTGTAGATATCTGCCAAGTCCTGTTTGTCTAGAGTATTGTTTAGATCTTGTGTTTCTCTGCTGATTCTTTGCCTAGATGATCTGTCCAATATTGACAGTGGGGTGTTCAGGTCCCCTGCTATTATGGTATTAGTGTCTATTTCCTTCTTTAGGTCTAATAGAGTTTGTTTTATAAATCTGGCTGCTCCAACATTGGGTGCATACATATTTATGATTGTTATGTCTTCTTGATGGATCAGTCCTTTTATCATTATGTAGTGTCCCTCATTGTCTCTTTTTATGGTTTTTAGTTTAAAGTCTATTTTGTCAGATATAAGAATAGCTACTCCAGCTTGTTTTTCTTTTCTGTTTGCATGGTAAATCTTTTTCCATCCTTTCACTCTTAGTCTATGTGAATCCTTATGGGTGAGGTGGGTCTCTTGCAGGCAGCATATAGTTGGGTCCTCCTTTTTAATACAGTCAGCCAGGCTGTGTCTTTTGATTGGGGAATTTAAGCCTTTTACATGAAGAGTTGTTATTGAAAAGTGTTGATTTATTCCTAGCATTTTATTGATTGTTGTTTGGTTGTCTTAGGTGTCTTTTGTTCCTTGCTTTCTGATTTACTGTTTGTTTTCTGTGTTTGTTGTTTCCTTAGGTTGTAGATAGCCTTTTTGTTTGTTTTCTCTTCATGAATGCCATCTTTATTATACTAGTGGGTTTTGATTTTACTTGGGTTTTTATGGCAGTGGTAGTTATTTTTCAGGAACCAAACGCAGTACTCCCTTGTGAATTTCTTGTAAGGGTGGTCGTGTGGTGGTGAACTCCCGCAGTTTTTGTTTGTCTGAGAAATACACTATTTGCCCTTCATTTCGGAAGGATAGCCTTGCAGGGTAGAGTATTCTTGGCTGATAATCTCTGTCTTTTAGTACTTTGAATATATCATCCCATTCCTTTCTGGCTTTTAGGCATTGTGATGAAAAGTCTGATGTTAGCCTGATTGGGGCTCCCTTATAGGTGATTTAACGCTTCTCTCTTGCAGCTTTTAAGATTCTCTCTTTGTCTCTGAGTTTTGCCAATTTGACTATAACATGTCTTGGAGAAGGCCTTTTTGGGTTGAATATGTTTGGAGATCGTTGAGCTTCCTGGATCTGAAGATCTGTGATTTTTCCTTTACCTGGGAAGTTTTCTGCCACTATTTTGTTGAATATGTTTTCAATGCAATCTCCATTTTCCTCCCCTTCTGGAATACCCATGACTTGGGTATTTGAGCACTTAAGGTTGTCTGATATCTCTCTCAGATTTTCTTCAATACCTTTGATTCTTTTTTCTTTTTTGTTTTGTCTGCCTGTGTTATTTCAAACAGCCCATCTTCAAGTTCAGAGGTTCTCTCTTCAACTTCCGCAAGCCTGCTGGTTAAACTCTCCATTGTGTTTTTTATTTCACTGAATAACTTCTTCAGTTCAGCAAGTTCTGCTACATTGTTTTTCAGGGCATTTATTTCCTTGTATATTTCCTTTTTCAGGTCCTGTATACTTTTCTTCATTTCATCATTATGTCTAGCTGAGTTTTCTTTTATCTCATTCAGTTTCCTTAGAATTATCACTCCAAATTCCTTGTCAGTCATTTCAAGGGCTTCTTGTTCTATAGGATCTAGAGCTTGAAAGTTATTATCTTTTGGTGGTATACTTTTTTGATTTTTCGTATTTCTGGTATCTTTTCTTTGATGTTTATTCATTGTGGCAGGGGGTGTCACAGTCCACAGGTTTGACACTATTGACTAAGATGTTGCTGTGGTTGCCAATTCAGTCTCTGAGCTACCTCAGTGACTGCTCAGTTGGCCACTAGTGCCTTGCGTGTGTGGTTGCCTCAGGTCTTGGGCTTCTCCGGGGAGCCACCACTGTGGTCAGCTTGGACTCTGCTGGGCTGATGGATCACGGGGCGGTACCACAGGGTGTATGGTCTCTGCTGAGCTTCCACCTCCCGTGCTGGACTTCTCCCTGTTTGTGCACTCTGGCCCGGGCTGCTGGGATGCGCCGAGGCACTGCAGAGCGTGTGGTCTCTGCAGAGCTTCCCCTTCCCCTGCAGGATGTCTCCCTGCTCTGTGCGCGCTAGGCCGGGCTTGGGATGGAGCCGGTTGGTGGCGGTGAAGCCTACCTGCTGCTGGATCACGCAGCGGCGGCCACCCCACAGTGTGTGTAGACTCTACAGAGCTTCTATCTCCCTTGCTGGACGTCTCTGTGCTCCGTACACATTGGGCTGGGCTGCTGGATCACGCGGCAGCAGTGTGGTCCCCGTGGAGTTCCCGCCTCCCCTGCCAGACATCTCCCTGCTCCGAGCGCACTAGGCCGGGCTGGGAATGGAGCCGGGTGCCTGTGGTGGAGCCTACCTGCTGGATCACGCAGTGGCGGCCGCACAGGGTGTGTGGTTTCTGCAGAGCCTCCACCTCCCCTGCCAGACGTCTCCCCACTCTGTGCACACTGGGCTGGGCTGGGAATGGAGCCAGGTGGCGGTGGTGAAGCCTATCTGCCAGATCGTGTGACGGTGGCCCCGCAGGGCATGCGGTCTCCGCGGAGCTTCTGCTTCCCCCGCTGGATGTCTCCCCGTTCCATATGCACTTGATGTTATATTTTTATAGTTTAAATTGGTTGATTTGTGGGAGAGAGTGGTGCTAGGGACCTTCTATTCAGCCATCTTGACCCGAAGTCCTTCAAGCTCAGAAGGATCTGTAAGTTCTAGGTTTGCAGGAAGTTATCTCCCCCAACGCATTAATGTTCACAAACTTAGCAGTAGTAAGATAACTTGTCACCACACAAAGTGATTTTCATCCCCTCACATCAATCAACTACCGACTAACAAAAACAAGGACTAGATTCCCAGCAAAATTTTCTCGTATGAGCGGAGAATCCTCAAAATCCTCCTTTCTGAACGTGCAGATAGGGAGCGACCAAAGGCACCCCAGGGAAAAGGAAGAGAAAGTGGTACAAGGAAGAGTCTTCAAGGCAGAGTTGGTCGCTACCTTGGTCAGGGCAGATTTTGGGGCTCGGGCCGGCAGTTCTTCCTGGTCACCCACGGGGCACCCAAGTTCACGCTGGCTACAGCTAGAAGACCCTCCCCTTTCAATTTCCTGGGCCACTCCCAACTGAGATATTCTAAGGAAACAATCTCTCTCTCTCTCTCTCTCTCTCTCTCTCTCTCTCTCTCTCTCTCTCTCTCTCTCTCTCACACGCACACACACACACACACACACATGCAAAATTTAGTGAGGTGTACTTTTTTAAAAAAGTTTTTAATGAAATAACACGTGTAGTTCTGTAAAGTTTACATATAGGTGGGACAGCATTTGGACTTTGCTATTATTAAGGACTAATGAAGCTGCTGTAGTATTAGTTAATTTTTCCTAAAAACACTCCTTTTTCTCACTTACACACTCTTGACACCACACTTTTGCTACTAATGTATACATTTTCCAAGGAGGAAATACTTTAAAATGCTAATATAGGAATCATATAAACTATAATATGTGGGATCTTCAAAAAAGTCATGGGAAGACTATGCATGGATTGTGAAATATTTTTGCACCAAATCATTAGGCATCCACCTTACAGTTCTGATTTGGTTCCTTCCAATTACTTTTTGTTTCCAAACTTAAAAAGTCTTTAAAGGGCACCCATTTTTCTTCAGTTAATAAAATAAAACAGACTGCATGGACATGGTTAAATTCTCACGACCTTTCTTTAGGAGTGGACTAAATAGTTGCTGATATCATCATATACAAAAGTATCTTAAACTTGATGGAGCTTATGTTGAGAAAAAAAGTTTATATTTTAAATTTTTATTTTTTAATTCCATTTTCCACAAACTTCTAGTTACATGGTGTACCTTTATTATTTATCCTTACATATCCCATTTTTAAGTATTCTGAATAGCTTTTTAAAATTAATTCATTTTTTAATTGACACATTGATTATAAATATTAGTAGAGTTATATTTCAATACATGTATACAGTGTGAGATGATCAAATCAGGGTAATTATCATATTCATCACTGCAACCTTTGGATGAGAACATTTAAGCTCCTCTTTTCTGGCGATTTGAGAATATTCAATAAATTGTTAATTATAGATGCCTAGCATACTGTATATCACTAGAACTTATTTTTCCTATCTAGCTGTAATTTTGTGTCCATTAACCAACCTCTCCCACCCTTTCCTAGCCTCTAATAACCATAATTCTACTCTCTATTTCTAAAAGTTCAATTTATTGTTATTATTTAGCTCCCACATATGAGTGAGAACATGCAGTATTTATCTTTCTGTGCCTAACTTATTTCACTTAACATAATGTCTTCCAAGCTCATTCATTTTGGCACAAATGATAGGATTTCATTTTTTTCATGGCTGAATAGTATTCCATTTTGTATATATAACTCATTTCTCATCCATTCATGTCAGTGGACACGTAGGTTGATTCCATATCATGGCTATTGTGAATAGTTCTGTAATAAACATGGGGGTACAGATGTCTGTTTGGTATGCTAATTTACTTTCTTTTGGGTGAATCCCAGCAGTGGGATTGCTGGATCATGTTGTAGTTCTATATTTAGTTTAGGTTTTTTTGTTGTGTTTTTGTTTTCAGGCACCCACCAGAAACAATAGATTCAGAGCACCTCCAGTTTTAGTTTTTTGAGGAACCTCCATATAGTTTTCCATAATGGCTGTACTAATTTATGTTCCTACCAGCAATGTATATGAGTTCCCTTTTCTCCATATCCTCACCAGCATTTGTTATTTTTTGTCTTTTTCATAATATCCAGTCTAGCTGGGGTGAAGATGATATCTCATTGTGGTTTTGATTTGCATTTCCCTGAAGACTACTGATGTTGAGCACTTTTTTCATATTCTTTCATACATTTGTATGTCTTCTTCTGAGAAATTTCTATTCAGGTATTTGCCCATTTTAAAAATTGGATTATTTAGGGGGTTTTGTTGTTGTTGCTGTTGTGTTGTTTAAGTTCCTTGTATATTCTGGATATTAATCTCTTACCAGATGAATAGTTTGCAAATAGTTTCTCCCATTCTGCTGGTTACCTCTTTGCTGTGTTGATTTTTTCTATTGCTGTGAATAAGCTTTTTAGTTCAATGTAGTCCCATTTGTCTATTTTTGCTCTTGTTGCCTGTGCTTTAGAAGTCTTCTCCATAACATTTTTGCCCAGACCAATGTCTTGGAGTGTTTCCCCTGTGTTTTCTTCTACTAGTTTTATAGTTTCAGGTCTTATAGTTAAGTCTTTAATCCATTTTGCGTTGATTTTAATATATAGTGAGAAGTAGCACTCTAATTTCATTCTTCTACATATGGATATCCAGTTTTCCCAGCACCATTTTTTTTTTTTTTTTCGTGACTGGCACTCAGCCAGTGAGTGCAACCCGCGGCGGGAGCGTTGCCGCGCTCCCAGCGCAGCACTCTACCAAGTGCGCCACGGGTTCGGCCCCCCAGCACCATTTTTTGAAGAGGCTGTCCTTTCCTCAGTATATGTTCTCAGCACCTTTGTCAAAGATCAGTTGGCTGTAAGTATGTGGATTTATTTCTGGGTTCTCTGTTCTGTTCCATTGGTCCATGTGTCTGTTTTCATGCCAGTACCATGCTGCTTTGATTACTATATTTTGAAGTCAGGTACTATAATGCCTCCAGTTTATCTTTTTACTCAGGACTGCTTTGGCTATTCAGGATCTTGTGTGGTTCCATGTGAATTTTAGGATTGTTTTTTCTATTTCTACGAAGTGTGTCATTGTTATTTTGATAGTGATTGCATTGGATCTGTAGATTGCTGTAGGTAGTATGGACATTTTGAGAATGTTAATTCTTCCAATCCATGAATATGGAATGTTTTTCCATTTTTTGGTGGGTCTTTTAATTTCTTTCAGCAGTGTTTTATAGTTTTCATTGTAGAGATCTTTCACCTCCTTGATTAAATTTATTCCTAGGTATTTTATTTATTTGGTAGCTATTGTATATGGGATTGCTTTCTCAATTTCTTCTGCTGCTGGGTGGTTTTTGGTATATGGAAATGCTACTGGTTTTTGTATGTTAATTTTGTATCCTGAAACTTTGCTAAATTTGTTTATCAGTTCTAAGAGGTTTTTGGTGGAGTCTTTAGGTATTCCTATATGTAATATTATGTCATCTGTAAACAGGGACAGTTTGACTTCCTCTTTTCCAATGTGGATGCCCTTTATTTCTTTTTTCTAAAAGCTCTGGCTAAACCCTCCAATACTATGTTAAATAGGAGTGGTGAGAGTGAGCATCCTTGTCTTGTTCCTATCCATGGAGGAAAAACTTTCAACTTCTCCCTGTCTAGGATGATGTTAGCTGTGGGTTTGTCCTACGTGGGCTTTATTGTGTTGAGATATTTTCCCTCTATACCTAATTCGTTGAGAGTCTTTATCGTGAGGGGATGTTGAATTTTATAAAATGCTTTTTCTGCATCTATCAATATTTTTCTGCATCTGTCTATATGGTTTTCTGTCCTTCATTTTGTTGATGTGACATATCACGTTTATTGATTTGAGTGTGTTGAACCATCCTTGCATCCTTGGATAAATCCCACTTGATCATCATAGTGTATAATCTTTTTGGTGCTGTTGAATTTCTTTTGCTAGTATTTTGTTGAAAATTTCTGCATGTATGTTCATTAGGGATATTGGCCTATAGTTTTCTGTTTTTTTGTTGTGCCTTTGTCTCAGTTAGGTATTAGGGTGATGCTGGCTTCATAGAATGGATTATGGAGAATACCTTCTGCTTCAATTTTTTGGAATAGTTTAAGAAGAAATGGCATTAATTCTTCTTTAAAAGTTTAGTAGCTTTCAGCAGTGAAGCCATCCAGTCTTTGTTGGGAGACTGCTGAGTACCAGTTCCAGCTCATTATTCATTATTTGTTCAGCTTAATTTCTTCTTTGACCCATTGATCATTCAAGAGTATGTGGTTTAATTTCCATGTATTTGTAGTTTACAAAGTTTTGTTTGTTGACTTCTAGTTTTATTCCATTGTGGTCTGAAAAGATACTTGATATGATTTCAGTTTTTTAAAATTTGTTGAGTCTTGATTGTCACCTAACATATGGTCTATCTTGGAGAATGATCCATGTGATGATAAGAAGAATGTATATACTGCAGTTGTTGGCTGAGATGTTCTGTAAATGTCTGTCAAGTCCATTTGATCTATGGTACAGTTTAAATCCAGTGTTTCTTTATTTATTGGTTGTCTAGATGATTGTTCCAACACTGAGAGAGGGGTGTTGAACCCCCAAGTATTTTTGTTTTGAGACCTATCCATCTCTTTAGATCCAGTAATATTTGCTTTATGTATCTGGGTGCTTCGATGTTGGATGTATATATGTTTGTGATTGTTATATGCTCTTTCTGGATTGATCCCTTTATCATTATAAAAGATCCCTCTTTGTCTCCTTTTCAAGTTTTTGGTTTAAAGTCTATTTTAGCCAATATAAGTACAGCTACTCTTGCTCATTTTTGGTTTCCATTTGCATGGAATATCTTTTTCCATCCCTTACTTTTAGTCTATGTGTGTCTTTACAAGTGAAGTGAGTTTCACATAAGCAGCATATAGTTGGGTCTTGTTTTAAATCCATTCAGCCAGTCTATGTCTTTTAAATGGGGGGATTTAATCTATTTACATTCAGATTGTTATTGAAAGTTATTGCCATATTCCTGACATTTTATTAATTTTTTTGGTTGTTTTATATATCTTTTGTTTGTTTCATTATTTATCTTTGCTGTTTGGTAGTTTTTTTTGTGGATATATGATACAGAGTCTCTCATTTGTGTGTCTGCTCTGCCAGTGAGTTTTATTCTTTCATATGTTATATGGTAGATATTGTTCTTTTCTTTCCAGATATAGGACTCCATTAAGGATTTCTTGCAGGGCTGATCTCATGCTGGTGAATTCTCACAGTTTATGTTTATCTGGGAAAGACACTATTTCTCCTTCATTTATGAAGGATGTCTTTGCTGGATATAGTATTCTTGGCTGCCATTTTTTTCTTTGAGCACTTGGAATATATCATCTCACTCTCTCTTAGCTTATAAGGTTTCTGATGGGGATTCCCTTATAGGTGACTTGATGCTTTTCTTTTTCTGTTTTTAGGATTCTCTCTTTGACTTTTAACCATTTGACTACTGTGTGTCTCAGAGAGGACTTTTTTGAGTTAAATTTGTTTGGGGATAGTTTAGCCTCTTGGATGTGAAAGTTTATATTTCTCCCAATAGTTGGGAATTTTTCAGCTATTATTTTGTTAAATAGGTTTTCTATGCTTCATCACTTCTCTTCTCTTTTCGGGACTGCCGTAATACAAATATTTGTACTTAAAGTTGTCCCATAGATCGCGTGGGCTTTCTTCATTTTTAAAAAATTCTTTTTATGTCCAACTGGATTGTTTCAAAAAACCTGTCTTCAAGTTCAGAAATTCATTCTTCTGCTTGATCTAGCCTGTTGCTTAGCTGACAGTTGTATTTTTTATTTCATTTAATGAATTCTTCAGATCCAAGAGTTCTGCTTGATACCTTTTTTGATATCTATCTCTTTGTTCAATTTTTCCTTCACGTCCTGAATTGTTTTTCTCATTTTCTTCTGTTCTCTCTGTATTTTCTTGCACCTCGTTGAGTTTCCTTAAGATTATTATTTGGATTCCTTTCAGACAATTCATAGATTTCCTTTTCTTTGTGGTCTGGTACTGAAGAATTACGGTATTCCTTTGGGGGTGTCATGTTTTCTTGTTTTTTCATGTTTCTTGTATCCCTACATTAATGTCTATGCATCTGGTGGAATACTCACTTCTTCTAATACTCTGGAGTAACTTTTGAAGGGAGAGACTATTTCCCATATATGTTTTCTATAGTGTGAGTTGCATACGGTATTTTAGGTTGGTTTCTGGAGAGTACTTTAGTGTTGTCTCTGTGTGATTTCTTCAGCTGTATTTAATATCAAAGTTCTCTGAATGCCTGTATGGCTTTAGCGCTGGGTTGCTTGTCAGCTCCTTGCTGGAGTGGGTGACACTGGGCTTGCTCACAGGAGTTGTGCATGATGTCTAGGCTTCTTAGGAGAGAAGTGATGGTGTGCTCTGCAGCTCCTCAACTGGAGTGGGTGACCCTGATTGAGCTTGCTGTTGTTACCCACCCATGATCCTGTGTCCCCAATAGAAACTTTGGGTGAATTGCATCTCTTACCTGAAGTGAGTGACTCTAGGTGGGTTCACTGGGACCACCATTGGGATCTCTAACTCCCAAGAGAGACATTGAGGTGCTCTGAAGCTCCTCAGCTAAAGTGAGGGACACTGGTACAGTGCCCCCAAGAGAGACAGTGGGGTGCTTTGCACCTTTACTGTTGAAGTCAGCCACTCTGGATGAAGTCACTGGGGTCATGGGTGAGGCCCTACACCATCAAGAGAGACATTGGGGTGCTCTGCAGCTGAAGTGTTGAAGTGGGTTGCTCTGGGCAAGGTCATTGTGGTTGTGGACAGGACCCTGCACGCCCAAGAGTGATGCTGGGTCACTCTGCAACTCTTCAGTTTGAGTGACCCACTCTGGGTAAAGTTACTGGGGTTTTGGGTGGAACCCTGTGCCCCCAAGAGAGATGCTGGAGCACCTTGTTGCTCAGCTGGAATGGGTCACTCTGGGTAAAGTCGCTGGGGTCATCGGCAGGACCCTGTGCCCCAGTGAGAGATGATAGGGCACCTTTCAGCTGATCAGCTGAACTGGGCCACTCTGGGAAAGGCTGCTGTGGTTGTGGATAGGCTCCAGTGCCCCCAAGAGAGATGGGTAACTCTGCAGCTCCTCAGCTGGAGTTAGCCATTTTGAATGAGGTCACCAGGGCCATAGGAGGGCTCTCATACCCCCAAGAGAGACACTTAGTCACTCTGCATCTTGTCAGCTAGAGTGGCTGCCCCGCGCAAGGTTCCTGGGGGTTGTGTGTAGACTCACTGTAGCTGCAGATGGGACTCTGTGCCCCCAAGAGAGGTGCACAGGCACCCCATAGTTTCACTACTGGAGTGGGTGGCTCTGGGACTGTGCTCCTGAGAAAGGTGCATGAGTGCTCCCCTGAAGATAGCAGGACCATTGGCAGTGGCAGAATGCCCTGATTGATAAACTCTCTGGCTGCAGAAAGCACATGTACTGGCTCCCTCTGTCCTGGGGGTGGCCACGCTGCACTGGATCACCTATTCCCTGGGTGCTGGGTACAGCATGGACTTGGGTGCTGGACACACAGTATGAGGAGGACACCTTAGGGCTATAGAGATGCTGGGGCTATTGGGCCTAGGATACAATGCACTCAGGTGTTTGCTCCAGTCCCAAAATGGTGATGTGTTGCAGCAGCCCAGGACCCAGGGGATGGGGGAGCTCAGCGTTAACTCCCTCCCTTGATTAACCTCCTTGCGTGCGTGCCTAGCAGCTCCCCACACTGGGCTTACAGCCTGTAAAGGCTGCACAGCTCCCTTGCAGCTTGGATTGCAGGCATCCACCTGCAACTCTCACTTACCTTTTACTCTGCAGGCAGAAGCCCCTCCTAGGTTCCCTGCTGCCCCTGGCTGGAGCATGGGGTAGTGGAGGCCAGATATTTCTTATTTCTTTCTGTTCTCTATGTGGCTGTCCTAAGTTTCTGTGCTCACTAGTGTCTCTACTGCTCCCTTGATGTATGCCAGAGCTCCCCCTTAGCTATTTTCATCCAAGTATATTGGTGTATTCATTGTTTTGTCTGTGTGGGAGTGATGAATGGCAAAGGCTTCTAGGTGGCCATCTTGCTCCCCCTTCCTTCCCCCAATCTGAATAGCTGTTTTTTTAGTGAGTGAAGAGATAGAAATGACTGCAGGAACTGATATAAAAACTATACCAGGCTGGCCATTTAGCACAGTTGGTTAGAGTATAGAGCTGATAATGCCAAGGTCTGGCCAGTCAAAAAAAAAAGAAAGAAAAATTAAAACAAAGCTATAGCAGTCATAGACTTGCCTGAAAAAGCTCATTTTCACAGGTAGGTCACTGATGCTAGTCCTCAAAATTATCCTTTTTCAAGAAATTCACTTAAAACTCAAAGATTGAACCAGTTCTTTTTTTTTTTTTTTTTTTTTTTGTCTTTTTGTGACCGGTAAGGGGAACACAACCCTTGGCTTGGTGTCGCCCACACCACGCTCAGCCAGTGAGCGCACTGGCCATCCCTATACAGGATCCGAACCCGCGGCGGGAGCGCCGCACTCTCCTGAGTGCGCCATGGGGCCGGCCCAAGATTGAACCAATTCTGAATGTTTTCTTACAGTATTGTTTCATGCCAACTTTGTATTTCATGTATTATTCTAATGAATGTATTATCTCTCTTAGATGTCAAGTACTTGCCTATAGCTATTGCTGCCTCTCTTGTCACAACTGGAGAGTCACTAGTGAGAAGTGTGAATTTTTCGAGGGGGGATATTTTGTTTTATTTATTTTTGTTAACATTTATTTGTACATATTTGGAGAGTATAGTATGTTGTTTGAATACACGCATATATTGCACAATGATTTACTTAGGGTAGATGGTGTAGTCTTATACCCTTAAGTCCACCATTTATCCTCCTCCTTTACCTCTGGTAGCCATTATTCTCTCTACTAATGTGGGAACCACTTTTTTGGGGGGGGTTCCATATATGAGTAATATCATGCTATCATGCAGTATTGGTCTTTTTCTGATTGACTGACTTCACTATATATTCTGGTTTTCAGTTCCATCCATGTTGCTGAAAATGATAGGATATCAGTTTTTTAAATAGCTGAGTAGTATTCTGTTGTGTATATATACACCACAGGTTTTTATCCATTGATCCGTTGATGGACATTTAGGTTGATTCCATTTCTTGGCTATTGTGAATAGTGCTGCAATGAACATGGGAGTACAGGTGTCTTTTTGATATACTGATTTGATTGTATTTGGTTATATACCCAGTAGTGAGATAGCTGGGTCATAGGGTAGATCCACTTTTAGTTCTCTAAAGAACTTCCATACTGTTTTCCACAGCAGCTATACTAATTTACACTCCCACCAGCAATATAGGAGAGTTCCTTTTTCTCCACATCCTCACCAGCATTTTGTTATTTTCTGTCTTGTTAGTCGTAGCCATTCTAACTAGAGTGAGATGATATCTCATTTTGGTTTTAATTTGCATTTCTCTGATGATCAGTGATTTTGAGCATTTTTTCATATGCTTGTTGGCCATTTGTGTGTCTTCTATTGAGAAATATCTCTTCAGATGCTTTGCTCATTTTTTAATCAAGTTGTGTGTTTTGTTGTTGTTGTTGAGTTGTTTAAGTTCCTTGTATATTCTGCATATTAGCCCCTGTTTTGATTTGTGGTTGGCAAGCACTTTCTCCCATTCTGCAGGTTTCTCTTCACTTTGGGGATAGTGTCCCTTACTGTGCAGAAACTTTCTAAGTTTGATGTAGTCCCATTTATGTTTATTTGCTTGAGCTGCCTATGCCTTTGTAGTCTCACTTTTTAAAAAGCTGCCTGCTCCCATTTCATGTAGCATTTCCCCTGTGATTTCTTTGTCTAGTAGTTTCATAGTTTCGGGTCTTAAATTTAAGTCTTTTATCCATTTTGAGTTGATTTTTGTGTATGGTGAAAGATGGGATTCTAGCATCAATTTAGTATCAGTGCATGTGAATATCCAGTTTTCTCAGCAGGATTTATCAAGGAGGCTGTCCTTTCCCCACTGTATATTCTTGGCACCTTTGTCAAAAATCAATTGGCCTTAAGTGCATAGGTTTGTTTCTGGGCTCTCTTGTCTATTGCATTGGTCAATTTATCTGTTTTTAATGCCATGCCATCTATTTTTAACACTACCATGCTGTTTTGGTTACTATAGCTTTACACTATATTTTGAGGTCAGAAGTGTGGTGCCTTTGACTTTGTTCTTTTTGTTCAAGATTGCTTTCACTGTACAGGGTCTTTTGTGGTTCCATACAAATTTTAAGATTGTTTTTTCTATTTCTGTGGAGAATGTCAATGGTATTTTGATAGGTGTTTCATTGACTATATAGATTGCTTTGCATAATATGGACGTTTTAATGATGTTAATTCTTCTGACCCATAAACATGGGACATCTTTCCATTTATTTGTGTCCACTTCATTTTTTTTCACCAATGTTTTATAGTTTTCATTGCAGAGATCTTTTGCTTCCTTCATTAAATTTACTCTTAGGTATTTCAGGTTTTTTGGTAGATATTGTGAATGGGATTACTTTCTTGATTTCTTCTTTGGCTGTTCTGTGGTTGGCATATAGGAAGGCTATTGAATTTTGTTTGTTGATTTTGTATCCTGCCACTTTACTGAATTCATTTATTAGTTCTAGTAGTTTTTTGGTGGAGTCTTTAGGGCCTTCTTTGTATAGGATCATGTTATCTGCAAATAGGCATAGCTTGACTTCCTCCTTTCCAATTTGGGTGCCCTTTGTTGTTTTCCCTTGCCTTATTGTGCTGGCTGGAACTTCCAGTACTATGTTGAACAAGAGTGGGGAGAGTTGGCACCCTTGTCTTATTCCAGATCTTAGAGGAAAAGCCTCCAATTTTACTATGATATTAGGCCACGAAAAATGATTACATTGTATAATGTTGAATATACCAATTATCCTGATATGAGCATCACATACTGCACATAGGTATTGATATTCAACTCTGTACCCCACAACATGTACAATCAACTATGTTACAATAGTAAATAAATAAATAAAAACTTAAAAGTATGATATTAGCTGTAGGTTTGTCATATATGTCATATATGGCCTTTGTTGTTTTGAGGTACATTCCTTCTATTCATAGTGTGTTGACTGTTTTTATCATGAAGGGTGTTGGATTTTATTGAATGCTTTTCCTGCATCTATTGAAATTATCATGATTCTTTCCCTTCATTCTGTTGATGTGATGTATCATGTTTATAGACTTGCATATGTTGGACCATCCTTGCAACCCTGGATGCATCCCACTTGGTCATGGTGAATGATCTTTTTAATGTTTTGTTGGATTTTGTTTGCTAGTATTTTAATGAGGATCTTCACATCTGTGTTCATTAGCAATATTGGTCAGTAGTTTTCTTTTTTTGTTATTGTATCATTTTCAACTTTTGCTATGAAGTTAATGTTGGCCTTTTAGAATGTGTTTGAAAGTATTACCTCCTCTTCAGTTTTTTGGAAGAGTTTGAGAAGAATTGATATTAATTCTTCTTTAAATGTTTGGTAGAATTTGACAGTGAAGCCATCTGGTTCTGGGGTTTTCTTTGTTGAGAGACTTTTTATTACTACTTCAGTCTCATTACATGTTATAGTTCTGTTTAGGTTTTCTAGATCTTCATGACACAATTTTGGTAAGTTGTATGTGTCCAGGAATTTATCCATTTTTTCTAGGTTTTCCAGTTTGTTCACATTCAGTTGTTCATAGTAGTCTCATGATCCTTGTGTTTCTGTGGTATCGGTTGTAATGTCTCCTTTTTCGTTTCGTTCTTTTTTTTTTTTTTTTATGATGACTGGTAAGGGGATCTTAACCCTTGACTTGGTGTTATCAGCACCACACTCTCCCAAGTGAGCCACGGGCCAGCCCTTCCTTTTTCGTTTCTGATTTCATTTTATTGAGTCTTCTCTCTTTTTTTCTGTTTGTCTAGCTAAAGGTTTATCAATTTATTTTTCAAAAAACCAACTCTGTTTCATCGATCTTTTGTATTGTTTTTTAAATCTGATTCATTTATTTCTGTACACATCTTTGTTTTTTCTCTTCTTCTACTGATTTGGGGATTGGTTTGTTCTTGTTTTTCCAGCTTTTTGAGTTGTAATGTTATGTTGTTTATTTGAAGTCTTTCTTCTTTTTTGATGTAGGCCTTTATTTCTATAATCTACCCTCTTAGAACTGCCTTTGCTGTATCCCATAGTTTCTGGTATGTTGTGTTTTCATTTTCATTTGTCTCCAGGAATTTTTTAATTTCCTTTTTGGTTTTTCTTTTTTTCATTGTTTAGGAGCATTTTATTTAATTTCTATGTATTTGTATGGTTTCCACTATCCTTTTTGTTGATTTTTAGATTTATTCTGTTGTGGTCAAACAAGGTAGTTGATATGATTTCAGTTTTTAAAAATTTTCTGAGACTTGTTTTATGACTCAACATATAGTCTATTCCAGAGAATGTTCCATGTGCTGCTGAGAAGACTGTGTTTTCTGCATCTGTTGGATGAAATCTTCTATATAAGTCTGTGAAATCCAATTGGCTAGAGTAGTTATTAATTCCAATGTTTTCTGGTTAATTTTCTGTTTGGATGATCTGTCCTTTGCTGAAATTGGGGTGTTAAAGTCTCTGGCTATTAATGACCTTCTTTACATTTTTTTTTACTTTCTTTGGCTTGAAGTCTATTTTATCTGTATAAATATAGCTACTCCTTCTCTTTTTTGGTTTCCATTTGCATGAAATATCTTTTTCCATCCTCTCACTTTCAGAGAGTGTGTGTCTTTTATCGGTGCAGTGAGTTTCTTTTAGGCAGCATATTGTTGGTTCTTGTTTTATAATCCTTTCAGCCAGTCTGAGGCTTTAATTGAGGCATTTAATCCATTTACATTTAGGGGTATTATTATTGATAGATAAGGAGTCATTACTGCCATTTTGCTATTTTTTTTCTGGTTTTGTGTATCCTTTTTTAATTTTTTCTGGTCTTATCATTTTCCTTTATGATTGAGTGATTTTCTGTAGTTTTACATTTTGCTTTCTCACTGTTTACATTTAGGGTGTCTCTTCCAAGTTTTTGTGTTATGGTTACCATGAGGCTTACAAAGAACTTGTTATAATTATAACAAATTGTATTGTACGAATAAGAACTTAACTTTTATATCTAAGAAAAAGGAAAGAACCAAAGCCAATTCTCCTCTTTGGCATCATTTCCCCTCACTTTTTGACACGTTTGTGTAAAGATATATCTTTTAGTATTGCCTTTCTCTTATACATTGTTGTATATTTTAGTGTCTTGTTAGGTTTGTCCTTTAGTCTTCATACTAAGCATGTAAGTGGTTCATTAACCACCGTTCTGACATAGGAGTATTCTGAGGTTGTCTGTGAATTTACATCTAATAAGTTATGTGCCTTCAGATGTTTTCTTGTTGCTGCTTAGCATCATCTTCTTTCAAATCCAAAAACTCCCTTTAGCATTTCTTGTAAAACTGGTCTAGTGTTGATGAAATCCCTTAGTTTTAGTTTGTCTGAGAAAGACTTTATTTCTCCTTTATAGTCGAAGATTAGTTTTGCCAGATAGAATATTCTTGGCTGACAATCTTTTTCCTTCAGCACTCTGAATATATCATCCCATTCTCTTCCAGCCTGTAGGGTTTCTACTGAGAAATCAACTGACAGGTGTATTGGAGCTCCACTGGATCTTAGCTCTTTCTTTTTTCTTACTGCTTTCAGTATTCTCTCTTTATCTTTGGTTTTGGATAATTTGATTGTGATGTGCCTTGGGGTGTTCTTCCTTGGATTGAATTTTATTGGTGACCTCTGAGCTTCCTATTTCTGGATGCTGTCATCTTTCTCCATATTTGGGAAACTTTCAGCCATTATTTTCTTATATGCTCTCTACATCTGTTCCTTTCTCTTCTTCTTCAGGTATGCCATTTATGCAGAGGTTATTTTGCTTGAGGGAGTATCATATTTGATGTATTTCTTTTTCATTTTTTCTTATTCCTTTTTCTTTTTGCTCCTCTGATTAAATACTTTTATGTTCTTTATCCTTGAGCTCACTGATTCTTTCCTCTGTTTGATTAAGTCTGCTGTTAGAGCTTTCTACTGAGTTTTTCAATTCAGATAATGTATTATTTATTTCTAAAATTTCTATTTTTTTAAATTGATTTTATTCCTTTGTAAAGTTTCTTGTTCTGCTCCTGAATTTTTTTTCCAGATATCATTTAATCTTCTATCTGCATTTTCTTGTGATTCCCTGAATATCCTTAAGAGGGTTATTTTGAATTCTGTCAGACATTTTATAGACCTTCCATTGCTCTGCATCCATTGCTGGTGCTTTGTTTGTTTTCATTTGATGTCATCATATTTCTCTGTTCTTTCTTGATCTTTGTATCTTTACCATTGATGTCTAGGCATTTGAGGAGACTGCTATTTGCCATTCATTCTCTGGGAAGCCTTTTTGTGTGGATCCATAATCACTTCTGGGTTTGGGCTGTGTGGACATTCTGGACGGGGACAGAGTCTTTCGTGCAGGTTGAGCCCCCCGCAATTCTATTGCCCTGACCAGTTTCCACTGAGACCAGCTCCCCATGCTTGTCCAATGTTCCCTTGGCAGGCCAGCCTTTCGCCTGCACTCCATCCACTTCCTATGGAGCAGGCCATGTACCTGTCCCTCGCAATGGGTTCTGGCTGCTTGTTCCTATGCACACCTGGGGGAATCCTGCTTGTGGTCGATATGGCCTGTGGACAGGTGTGGTGCACTCCAAATCCCTCCTCTCCCCTGCAGACTTCAAGCAGGTTTACATGAAGGGTTCCGTGGCTATTTTTGGTTTTGATCCATGTGTAACAACTAGCCCCTGCCTCCATAGCAGGCTGGCTCAGAACAACAGGCGCCATCCCTACACCCTCTCACCGTTGTATCTCATGCTTTCATGATCTCCACAGGCCTTTCCTCCTCTTCCCCCAACTCCAGAGGTTGCAGGTTGGCAGTCTTTGCTTCTTCATAGTTTTAAATTGGTTACTTGTGGGAGTGTGAGACACTGGGAATCATCTATTCAACCATCTCAATGACATCACCGCCCTAAGCAATGAGAAGTGTGAAATTTTTAAAGGACTACTGAGATATGGAAGGTATTATTATTTTAAGGTTGATGATGATCCTAGTTGTGCAAGAGACGTTTTAAGCCTTGAAAACAAATACTCTTTTCTGAAGAGAGATTTTCTTAGAGGATCCCAATTATAAAGGTGTGTTAGGCTGTCTGTGTTAGAATCCTGGTTCTGCTACTTGCTAGCCACTTGACCTTGAGCCAGTTATTTAACTCTTTGTGCCTCAGTCTCCTCATCTATACAATGAGGATAATAACAGGACTTATAGTGTTTTTGTAAGCATTAAAAGAGGTAATTGTAGCACAGTGTAGGCAAATAATAAACAAAAGTTATTATTCCTACTTTTGTGTGGTTTTTCACTTCGTAATGTTTTTCTGTATGGGGATTTGCTTCTATATTAGGTTCAGAGCATCATTCGATCCCAAACCAGTATGGGTATGCGTCACAGAGATCGTCCTACTACTGGTAACACCCTCAAGTCCGGTTTGTGTTCAGCCCTCACAACGTACTTTTTTGGAGCTGATCTCAAGGGGAAGCTGACAATCAAAAACTTCCTTGAATTTCAACGTAAACTTCAGCATGATGTTCTGAAACTAGAGGTAGGTATTCCTTGGACTTCCCAAGATCCATCACATGCACACATACAGACACTAGGCTAGGAGTGCCTCTAGTGTAGGCATTCTTTCAGTCTACCTCCAACTGTGAGAACTGATTGGTTTGAACCTTATCAGTGACCTATGAACTGAAAGCAGGTAGGAAGTAGCATGTTCTGTGAAAATGTCGTGGAGTAAAGTGTTTCTGGAGCTGAAAACTGAAAAGACTAAATTGAAAGCGTAAGTTGTCTTTGGATACCCAGCTGTCACTGGATACCCAGTGGAGAAAAAAATTCAGGAGTCAGGGCAGTTCTCAACCTGAACATGTACCCCCAGTTTTATGTTCATTGTGTGGAAGGCACCAGAAGGTAGAGATAAGGGTGGTGGGGAGAGATAATAAATATCTCTTTCTATGAAAGTTTGCAAAGGTAATAATAGCTGGAAACCCAGAATGTCATAATAAAAATATATGTGCTCAGAGTCACAAAGGTGTCTTACAGTGTTTAGGGATTTAGAAGTTTACTTTTCCACTTAAAGTTTAGACCATCATGCTATTTAGTCCATGGACACAACTCTCTAAGAGCACTACCATTTTCTACGTGTGTATTTAGTAAATTGTGCTTTGTATTAATTGACTATTGGTTCTGTTCAATTCAAAACATTTATCAAATGCTTTCTATATGCCCTTTTGTCTGGAGACAAAAAATGAAGTCTTTAATTTCTTGAGATTTTTAAAAATTTCTTTACACTGGTGTTTCTTGACCTCTTTTTTAAAAATACATGCCGTGCTTTAATATTATTTGAAATTTCAAAACATTAACTACTGTAACTAAAAACACCTGAAAATATTAGAGGAAAGCACTGCTTTATTTTTAAACTATATAGCACATACTTTCTCTATCTGCTCTTCTGTTTTTCCCTGAGATTATGATACAGTATTACACCTTTTCCACCCACCTGATTGAACTAAGACAGTTTGAAAAATCACAACTGAATTCCAATTATCTGTAAGAATGCTATTTAATGTTTATACTCTAAAAGAAAAGCAGAAGGATGAGTAATATGAAAAATCAGATCAAATTTTGAAATGTGCTTTTCTTTTTGTTTTTTGAAAATGATGCAATTGATATTCAGGGAATTTACCTCAAAAAAAAAAAATCAAAGAAATGGATCTCAACAGTTGAGGCAAGCTTCTTGGGGAGGCTCTTCTAGCCCCTATAATAAGCAGTAAGTGCTTTATATTTAGTTAAAGGTCAATAAATATTTGCTATGTTGAAAAGCTTTACAGCTGCCCTATTCTAACTCCCTTAGCACTGCTGGATAGATAACTTTCTCTGTCTAGTGCAAAGCGCAAGGCTAGGTAAGTGTCAGGAAAGGTGATTAAGTATTTGGATTTCAAAGGTTTTTCTTTACTGCATTCAGAGGGATATGATAACATCAGCCTAGCAAATCATTTGAAAAGATTTCAACAATAATTGAAGCAAAAGAGACTATCTAGTCAGCTCTCAGTTAACCAGAAAATTAGTAATAAATTAACCAACCATAATACCTCAGTTTCTAAATATTCTAGTTAGTGGACCTTTTGCTTTTGTCTAGTTGTACATAGAGGGCTTTATCTTCAGAATAACCACAACAATGTGGTTCTTGCCACTTACCTTGCTGTAGTAAACCATAGCACATAATTGAGTTCAAAATAAAACTTCACAGAATGGATAACATTATATGTCAAATAGCATTTAAGCATTAGGCTTCTAGAACTTTATTTGGAAATGTTGATTTTGCTATTTTCACTCTATGGAAAGCAGGTACTTCTCAGGCATTGAATTTTATTTTGTTCACTGACTTATATCAAATTGGGTATTTTTATATATAAAATATACTAGATGCTACAACCAAAATATATGTGTATGTGTGTGTGTGTGTGTATGCATAGTGCTTACTTTTATGAAGTTTGCAGTCTAATAGAATTATTCCAAAGTACTCCTCAGAGTATAGAATAAAGAAGTAGATCTCATCCACAATTTTTGTGTAAGACTTGGTATATACTAGGATTCAAGTCATATGCCTTGATCCCTAGTATGCGTACCCAGTCTGGTCTTCTTTGGACATGCTATAATGTAATCCAGGAATGTAAATGATTTAACTTATTAATTATATAATTACAATTTAACAGAGTATAGATTCAAAAATATAGAGAATAAAGCACAAACTATGATGGTACTTTTAACAAACTTTGAACAATACAGGGTGACAGAGGACTGAGCAGATGCCAGACTGGCCACAATCTAATCCAATACTCATTCTAGAAAACACAAATGGGAATCTAGAGAAACAGCATAGGACTTGAATCCTGAGATGCTACAGAGCTGAAAGCCAACTAACGTATTGTTTAAATTGCCAGTGAGGTAAAAAATTATAGAGCACTTTAGGAATTTCATATGTGTCCCCGAACATAGCCTACACCAAAATATGGAAGAAAAGAGATGAGATGTAAAAGACAGTCGTATCTAAAATACTTATTCTAGAAAGCTCTCTTGTGTTTGAAATTGACTTAGGTTTATCTGTAGGCTTTGGGCCAAGAGGTACCAAGACTGTTCCTGTTTGCCAGTCAGCAGTTCCTCATGTGAGAGGACCAATAGACTTTTGTGAAAGAACCCAGCCTAACATGTAGTAAGTGTTCTATAGTTACTAATCCCGAATCGATCTTTTCCATATAATGACACAGATTCAGTGTATAAGTGCCTTCTTATTGGCAGCTCCCTTATTTGAAATTTTATCAGTCAATACTGTATCTTCTGAACTAGATTTATATTTCTTTGAGGAAGTGTGAATAGCAGAAAGAGCATAGGCTTTGGTGCTAATGAAGGCTTGGTTAAAATTTTGGTTCCACCACTTACTGCCTATTTGACTTCTGATGAGTTATTTATTCTCTCAGAACCTGACTCATCATTTGTAAAACTGTGCAATAGCTAAGTGAGATGATGTTTGCTATAGGCTGAATTGTATTCCTCCAAAATTCATATATTGAAGCCCCAATCCCAGTACCTCAGAATATAACCTTATTTGGAGATCAGGTCTTTACAGAGGTGATGATGTTAAATTGTGGCTGTTAGGCTGGGCCCTAAATTAACCTGATTGGTGTGCTTATAAGAAGAGAAAATTTGGATATACAAGGAGACACCAGGGATGTATGTGCACAGAGACAGTCATGTGAAGAGGCAGCCAGAGGGCAGCCATCTGTAACCCTACCAGAGAAGCCTCAGAGGAAACCAGCCCTACTGGCACCTTGATCTTGGACTTAACAGCCTCCAAAACATGAGGAAATAAATTTCTGTTGTTTAAGCCACCCAGTCCATGGTATTTTGTTATGGCCACCCTATCAAGTTAATGCAGTGCTGTATACCTAATACCACCTGGCATGTACTATGGCTTTAATAAGTGTGTTTTCACCTCTTGCATACCATCTGCCACCCAGTATGGCAATGAGCATATAGTAGGTACCTAAACAGGTCCTCTCACTTGAATGACTGAAAGGCCTTACCTTCATTTTGAAATAGTTTTCTGATCAAACATCTGGAAAATGGTAGCAATTTTTGTTTTTGTAAAACACTTTTAATTCCTCTTTTCAAAGTTTGGGTAATTTCCTTCCTCATCAAGTATGAAATATAATCTCATCATCACAGCCAAGAGGAAAACAGAAATGATTAATAGTACCTTAATAACTTTCATATGGGTTTTATAATTCCATCATTCTTTCTATCTCTTACTTGTTTTATTTCATTGCTTATCTACTTTAAAATTTCAGATCAAGGAGATTTATTGTTCCATTTAATTGTATCTTTTTCTCATCACAGTAGCTTTGGAAGTAAAGAGAATGCTATTAATCTGCCAGACTTAAAAGTCCATGAACAATTATTGAATGCCTACTATGAGCCAGGCACTTTACATATATAACATGTCTTCTTTATGTTCATTCTTGCCAGACCTATCCAGTTTCGTGCTATTATACACATGTTCCAGATGTAGAAACAAATTCAAAGAGATAAAAGTCACAGAACTGTTATATGGTAGAGCCAGGATTCCCACTCAGGTCTGCCCCACACTGCCTTTCATGCTGAACTATTTCTGCTCTTTATCTGATTAAGTTATTATTATTAGTCTGAGATAAGATTTCTGTGACTGATTTATTTGAGACTCTAAAGAAAAATAAAATTTTCTGAAATTTAGGCCAAGTTTCTTGAATATCTTACACTCTGCCTTCTCCAGGACCACCTTTTCGCACTTTGCCACTCAAGTTGAGTCTCATGACTGAGAAGAAAAACACTGTTTTTTTGTGTTTGTCATGTACTACCTTTAGATACTCTTCATCTTGTCAAAAGAAAGAAAAAAAAACATAATATATATGCTACCTAAACTGGCCATTTAATCATGAGAATCATTAGCTTGTTTTGTTTTTTAAAATGTTTTAGTGCTTTTAATTCTGATCATGTTTGCTTATTCTACCCTTCTTTATTTGGGAACTCAGAAAACATGGGTTTAAAGGAATGATAAGATTGGTTTTAAAAAGTCTATTCTGAGATTATTAAAAATTCCATCTAAGACTAACAAGAACTATTGAGTTGAGTTCCTTAGTGATGGGTGCCAAATCTAATTCCAGTTAATTATTAACTGATTTTTTTTGAAGACTGTAGCAAGTAGGATGTCAGTCAAAAATGAAAGGTAATAGAAAATTCTTTGAAAGATTACAGTTATTTTTAATTTGGAGGTGGAAAGGGGAAAGGGAGCTGTCATGTCAAAGAAAAGTAAAAACTAATTTATACAAGAAGAAAGAATCCAACTCTGATATACAACAAGGAAACTGAAAAGGTATTATCTAATAGAATTCCAGTCTCTTTTATAAGTTGGGGTTCACATGCTTATTGCATAACCAATCAAATTATCACATTTTAAGAAGGCATGAGTATCAGATATCTCTAGGTAAATTAGATATGATTCAAAGGACAGCAATGACTGATTGCTGGTCTTCAAGAAAAAGATGTTGGAGTTAACTGAATTTGTTAATCAGGAAGAAAGATAAAAGGCAGACATAAAGAACTATGCTAATTATTCTCATCTGTCAATAAGAGTAGAGCAAAAAAATATGAGGGTTAATTTAAGTTAAATATTAAGGGGCTTTAAAAAAATTGTAACTACAACTAGATGACTAAAAGTGCCTACAGAGATTCTGGACTCACCTGCCCTTTAAATCAAGCTGACATCTTTGTACACCTTTCCTTAAAAGGTGGCAGGTAGCTGACCTGTCTGGGTGCCCCCCCTGTTGGCAGCGGCATGGCACTGGGTCCTGCCTCATGTGTGGGCAGGGCAGGGTATGACGGGTGGCCAGCCTGTTCTCCTGCCTGCCTGGGTGCCTCCACCCCTCAATAGTTTTCTATAAGTCAGTCACCCATGTCTTTGTATCAACACTCTTTGAAGTTAATTATATTTCTTCTCTGTAGCACACATCATGGGGTAGATCTAATATCTGCCCTGACGAGACCAGGTTAGCTTTCAGGGTGAACTAGTTTTTTTTTTTTGTCATTTTTTTCGTGACCGGCACTCAGCCAGTGAGTGCACCGGTCAGTCCTATATAGGATCCGAACCCGCGGCGGGAGCGTCGCCGCGCTGCCAGCGCAGCACTCTACCAAGTGTGCCATGGGCTCGGCCCAGGGTGAACTAGTTTAACAAGAAGATGTATAAGATACAAAGCCAAACTTTGATTTAATTTCCTACACTTCCCATTATCCCCTCCAGCTCAGATTTGCTATCATTTGTGGCTTATAGGTTCTCTAGCTGTAGAATCAGACTGAAAGTACTATATATGGTGATATAAAGCTCCTTTTTTTTTTTTTTTTTTTTTTTTTTTTGTCTTTTTGTGACCGGCCGCACCACGCTCAGCCAGCGAGCGAACCGGCCATCCCTATATAGGATCCGAACCCGCGGCGGGAGCACTGCCGCGCTCCCAGCGCCGCACTCTCCCGAGTGCGCCACAGGGTCGGCCCTATAAAGCTCCTTTGACATTGTAAATGCAATCTTGATAATACCTTGTTAATGATTCTGTAAAAGTATACCAAAAAATACTTTCTTGTTTCATATCTTTTGGAAATAAATTGAAAGAAAAGTTTTAAATGCAATACATTGTTGCTTAAATATATGTGGGCATGATTTTTTAAAAGGTATTAGTACTTCTGAATCTGACCTTTCAGATTGATCACTAAAGTGCAGAAACTGGTAGAGATTAATATTTTTCTTTGATTTGCAGATAGCTTTGCAATCCCAAGCCAATGATATGTTAATGATACCTTTGTAACACTTGGTAATCTCCAGGATTTTCCTGTCATCAGATATCTTTAACATTACATTCTAAGTTCATTTTAAATTGACCACAAGGTAAGAGGAGCTCATAAATAAATCATGAAGATTTGACCTTTCTCCAGTAGAAACTTTTCTTCAGTCTGTCATTCAAATAGCCTTAGCAACCATTTTTTAATAGAATACAGGTGCTTCTCAACTTATGAATGAGTTCCCTACCAGTGTACAAAAAGTTCAAAGGTCATGTAATTGAAATTCAGAATGGAGGGATAGGTAAATATTTAGTCTCACATGCAACAGAATATTTTAACTTATAATAAAGTTGAAGTGCAATACAGTGAAATGAAAAGTGGTGTAAAGGAAGATGATTGCAAATTTATAGTTCAGTGTTAGCGTAGACATACTCTTCTAGCTGCAGCAGTCTGTGGGCAATAGGTTCTCAAGCAGTCTCAAGTATTTTAACCAAAGTTTGAGTATATACTGTGCTACATAATAAAAATACTAGCCAACATTTCTTTTTTTTAAAAAAAAAAAAGATGACTGGTAAGGGGATCTTAACCCTTGAGTTGGTGTTATCAGCACCACGCTCACCCAGTGAGCCAACCAGCCATCCCTATATGGGATCCGAACCCGGGGCCTTGGTGTTCTCAGCACCACACTCTCCCGAGTGAGCCACGGGCCGACCCCTAGCCAACATTTCTTGAGAGGTTACCACGAGCAAGGCACTCTTCTAAGTGCCTTATGTATATTATTTCATTTGATCTTCATGTGGCTATGAAGTTGGTATTATAATTATCCACATTTAAGAAATGAGGAAACCGAGGCACAAAGATGAAATAACTTGCCCAAGGTATCACACATAATAAAAGTGGAGCTGAGATTTGATTGCGGGCAGGCTGGCTCCAGAGTTTTTTCTTAACTACTGACTTATTGTAGCTTTCCAGGAACTGCACTAAATGCTCAAGATACAAAGATGAACAAAACATTTTTTCTGCTTCCAAGAAGCTTAAAAAGGTAAGACGAATAAACCAGAAATCTTGCAGTGTTATAATAAGTACAGTACTAGAGATATGTACAAGGTTCAATGAGAGTATAAACTGGAACATATAGATCAGTCTCTGAAGTAAGATGGCAGGGACTGCTCAGGGAAATGTTCCCAGAGGTGGCATTATTTGAGTCAACTCTAACTCTGAAATTCATTCTGTCTAAAGAATAGGGTAGTTAATTTTCATTTGCCCTTTGTTCTGGTTGTAGAATAGATGAGAAGAGGCAAGGGAGCACTAAGTGACACCAGGACTGGAGACAGGAGAGAGTCATAGAGAAAATGACCTTTCTTACCAAGTTTGTCCCAAATGTGGCATAAACTGATGTATCCTCTAGGTATTATTGTTAAAGGGACCCTCTGCCCTCAAGGCCAGATCTGCAGAGATCATTAAGAAACATGAAAATTAGGGAGCAGGATAAGAGAAGAGAAACTTTCTCTGGGTTTCTTCAAGACGTACCTGGGCCGATAGGCAGATCAAATTTGGCCTCTGGGGGCCGGCCTGTGGCTCACTTGGGAGAGTGTGGTGCTGATAACACCAAGGCCACGGGTTCGGATCCCATATAGGGATGGCCGGTTTGCTCACTGGGTGAGCGTGGTGCTGACAACACCAAGTCAAGGGTTAAGATCCCCTTACCAGTCATCTTTTTAGAAAAAAAAAAAAAAAAATTTGGCCTCTATATCAGACTTAGGATGAAGAAGCTTACACAAAGTGATTTCTAGGGTTTCTGGGTAGGTCTTTTTATTTTTATCCTTTGTATACCCATCTTTACCTGCAGATGCCTTTCAGAATTATGGTCTTTGGAATTTATGGACATTTTATTTTATTTTATTTTATTTTATTTTTTTATTTTTTTTTATTTTATTATTATTATTTTTTTTAATTTTATTTTGTCGATATACATTGTAGCTGATTATTGCTCCCCATCACCAAAACCTCCCTCCCTTCTCCCTCCCCCCCGGCCCCCCCAACAATGTCCTTTCTGTTTGCTTGTTGTATCAACTTCAAATAATTGTAGTTGTTATATCTTCTTCCCCCCCCCCCGTTTGTGTGTGTATGTGTGTGTGTGTGTGTGTGAATTTATATATTAATTTTTAGCTCCCTCCAATAAGTGAGAACATGTGGTATTTCTCTTTCTGTGCCTGACTTGTTTCACTTAATATAATTCTCTCAAGGTCCATCCATGTTGTTGCAAATGGCAGTATTTCATTCGTTTTTATAGCTGAGTAGTATTCCATTGTGTAGATGTACCACATTTTCCGTATCCACTCATCTGATGATGGGCATTTGGGCTGGTTCCAACTCTTGGCTATTGTAAAGAGTGCTGCGATGAACATTGGGGAACAGGTATACCTTCGACTTGATGATTTCCATTCCTCTGGGTATATTCCCAACAGTGGGATGGCTGGGTCGTATGGTAGATCTATTTGCAATTGTTTAAGGAACCTTATGGACATTTTAAAATAAAGAATTAGGGCTGATAACTGTGCTAATGAGCAGAAAGAAGCTTGTTTTTCTTTTTCTTTTTCCTTCTTTTAACTAATTTGGCCTCAGTTAACTAGTAAGTATTTTTTTTTCTTTTTTAGAAGAAAAAGAGATTTTAAAAAAATACCTTTAGCCTCTAGCCTGCTATACAGCCTTAGAGGTGTCTAGGGAGTCTAGATAATGCCTTAGGAACCAGTGCCAGCTTTGCAGTAATTTGTAAATAAATAATGCATTACATACAGCCTGAGTAGATACCACTTTAGAGGGTCATATATTATATCAGGGGTTATCCTCTGAATTCAGTTAACAGCACAGAAATGATTATTTGTCAAGTCTCTTTCATTTCTCATTATTTTTTGCCTTTTCTCCCTCCCTACCTACATTCTGCTTGTTTGTTTTGTATCAATCGACCACAACATGGATGCATAAATGTTTTTTCTTATTAAAGCTACTTGGACTAACGGAGTATAAAGTACTTCAGTCATTTCCTAGCATTAGAGAGAGAGAGATTTGTGAAAAACAGAAACAAAAATGTGTTCTAGGGTAATAGAGCAACAAGTGCAAAGAAGAGAGGAAAGAAGTTTGAAAGCCTTCCAGAAAATTGCCAACGTCATAGTCATTATACTGATTAGATTTTTTAATCATTTATCAGTGATTTCCAGTATATCCAACTAGAAAAATAAATGAGGTGTATTGAATTCATTATGTTGGCAGATATCGATCACTGAGATGTTTTAATAATATTTTTCAAATTACCATGCAGATATGTTATGGAGCATGATGTTTGAAATTAAGGAAGAAACTGAAGTAGTTTTCTTGAATAAAGGATTGGTCACTTACTCTTTATTG
The DNA here is from genome assembly GCF_027409185.1 of Cynocephalus volans. Lineage (NCBI taxonomy): Eukaryota > Metazoa > Chordata > Mammalia > Dermoptera > Cynocephalidae > Cynocephalus > Cynocephalus volans. Next base: position 96,945,705 of record NC_084466.1, read on the forward strand.
GACATCATATACAGAATTATTAATACAAAATGTTACTGTTGGGTTGGCCAGTTAGCTCAGTTGGTTAGAGTGCAGTGTTATAACACCAAGGTTAAGGATTCTGATTCCCATACCAACCAGCTGTCAAAAAAAAAAAAAAACCCCACAAAGTGTTACTGCTGTTATTGTTAAGGATGTTATATGATATTGTTTTCCTTCCAATATGGAAACAGTTTTCATGGATTTTCTGTGCTATTAAGGTTGTCAAACAGCAAACAAGTTCTGGAAGCATCTCATTTGCCGTAGTGGAATTATCTTACCCATTTGGTGATTTTTGTTGTGGTGGTTACTCTCTCTCTCTCTCTTTCTCTCACTCTCTCTCTCTCTTTCTGGTAAAGTGCTATTTGGGGGTGAATTAAAGTTAATAGAATTAATTTAATTTAACAGTTGCTCTTGTCCAGAGTAATGTAGCTGATGTTGAGACGTAAGCTCTGCTTTTGGTGTTGCTACCACCACTAGTATACACTCCTGCTCAGACTCTAGTGGTTCTTCAGAGTAGGAAGTAAGATGGTTTCTAACCCCTTCCCTCCAAAATCAAAGCACTACAGTTCTGTATTAATTAGCAACTATTGCATAAGAAATTACCCTGAAACTTAACATCTTAAAACAACAAGCATTTATTATATTACATAGTTTCTAAGGGACATAAACCTAGAAGCAGATTCTTAGCTGGGTTCTTCTGGCTGTCTCTCATGAGGTGGTAGTTAAGATGTCAGCTAGAATCACAGTCCTCTAAAAGTGTGATTAAGCTGGAAGATCCTTCTCCAAGCACATGACTGTAGGCATGAGGCTTCAGTTCTTCACTTTGTGGACCTTTTCACAGTGCTCTGTTGATAGGGCAGCTGGCTTCCCACATAGCAGCTGACCTCAGAGAGAGTGCAGTCAAGGGGGAAGCCACACTGTCTTGTGTGAGAGTACTTCAAGTTCATGGAAAGATTGAATTATCTTTTAATTCTATTTTTCCACAAACTTTTTGAAGTACCCTAGTATAACCTAATCTCAGAAGTGACATCCATCACTTCTACCATATTCTTTTGGTCGCACAGACCAATTTTGGTCCATTATGGAAGTGGATTACACAGGAGTGTGAATATAAGGAGTATAGAACATTGGGGGCCATCTGTATATAGGGCACTACCTGTTTACACTCACCACCTTCCCTGGAGTACGAGACTGGCCTTAGGAGGCCTATGTCAAGACCAGTTCCAGTGACATGTTATCTCCGTTACTGTAATCTCATGAACCTAGCGTCATCCTTCCCTTTCCCAACAATGGACTCGTGGCAGAGGCCATCCCAGCATTTTATCTTTCTACCTGATGGTGATTTTATTTCAGATGCCTCATTGCCTTTCTCTACCACCCAGCACTGGTCAGTCACCACAGTCCTCCCCCACATTTCATTAGCTTTGAACCTAGTAAATATAGTTATGGCCTAATTCCCTTTTCTCCCAGAAGACACTTGCTTCCTGATAGCATTCAAGCACTCTATATCAGTAGTTTCTCCCTGCTTCACCAGACCCCTCCCCCATATGTTCTTATAATCCAGACTATCCAAATGCTTGTTATATTCCAATTCCAGTCCCTTCCATCTCCACAGGGATGTGTTCTCCTATGCAGCTTTTGAATTGATGAGAAAGCTCCTCTAAATCTCTAGGATTCAATTTTTTTCCAGGGGGTAGAACTTTAGTCTCTATTATAGTATGCACCATGATTTATTGCTGCAGTATTGGACATTTTTTTTAAATGTCACTTTACAACCAAAACAGTGTGGTGTGTTTTAGTTTCCTTGATTGTAATTTGTTCTCTCAATTTGAGGAAAATGTCTGTTAAGATCACTTTGAAATTTAGTACTCATTATGAGAGTACCTTGTAGTTTTTTTCTGTGATATTTTGTAATCAATTGGGAAATTCCCACTGTGACACATTGACAGTGTGTTAGAAACCTAACGATTACTTTTGTACTCCAAATTTAAGGAATTGTACTCATGATACATAGAACATGATATATATATAAAAACACTTGAGTAATGTATCACTTAATGACAGCCCTCTGATGTCTAAAAAAATTTCTATTTCTTTGGTCAAATGAATTTTTAATTTTTAAGCAGAAACTAGCTATGTTTGGTTATCCTCTTACATAATTTCCTATTATTCACTTAGTATAAACTCTTATCATACCCATCTGTGATACAGTTTGAGCATTCCTAATCTGAAATCTGAAATACTCCAAAATCTGAAACATTTGAGTGCCAACATGATGCTCAAAGGAAGTATTCATTGGAGCATTTTGGATTTCAGATTTTTGGATTAGGGATGCTGAACCAGTAAGTATAATGTAAATATTACAAAATCCAAAAAGTCTGAAATTTGAAACACATGTGATCCTAAGTATTTTGGTTAAATCATACTCAACCAGTACTAACCAAAGAAATGGGAACAAACTCTACTGTCGATCAGGGATTTCTTTATCAGCTTGCACTGAACTTAGTTTTCCACAAAACTCCTGTCATTTCTCATTAAATAAATGTGTATCAGGTTGCATTTGACTGAGACTAGTTTTTAAATTTGAACCTGAAGTAATGCTGGAATTTTTTCCAGTGCTCAGGAAATTGTACTGGTTGGTTGACTGACCTTGTTTTATACTGGCTTCAAAGAACCCATGAGTGTTTTTTTATTTTCTCCACCAGTAAAGGTTAATTAAAACTCTCCTAGTATAGTATCTCCACAGCGTTTCTTGCAGAATATTTTGGTATATTCATGTGCTGTAGAGCTGAACTAAGTTTTTATAGTTCGCTTTTAATAGATATCTTTGTGATCTGAAAGGGTTATAATAGCTGAGGGAGCAATCTCTTTGGTTTTCCTCACTTGTAAGAATGTGTAACCTCAAATGTGATATTAATATGGTTTTGCATTCAATTTCTGCCAAAGAAAAATAATAAATTGTAGAGCTGCTTGATCCAGTGAGTATAAGTCCATTTATTTGAAAATGTAGTCATTAACTCACCAAAGCTAATCAAATTTTACACACACTTTGTCAACTGTGGCCAGGAGCCTACTCTGCCTGGTGAAACATAATTAATTTCAAATGGGCAGTCCAATCCCCTCTAAACCTGCTTTAGAGAGGTCACCCAAAAAGACTCACTTTCCCACTCATGTTTTCAGTAGTCACCTGGTCCATCTGTTAGAGGCATCAATGGAGGCAGAGCAAGTTAGATGATTTTAGTAAATGAGTACTGGTAGTCTATAATTCATATATGTCAAACCCTAGTTATGAGATATCTTCAAATATATATATATATATTTTTTTTTTTTTTTAAAGATGACCGGTAAGGGGATCTTAACCCTTGCCTTGGTGTTGTCAGCACCATGCTCAGCCAGTGAGCGAACCGGCCATCCGTATATGGGATCCGAACCCAGGGCCTTGGTGTTATCAGCACCGCACTCTCCCGAGTGAGCCACGGGCCGGCCCGATATCTTCAAATATTTGAAATACCTGCCCCCTCTCTGCCAATATTAGCTGGTAAATATGTGATTGATAGAAGAACGGGTCACTTTTCTCATTATGTTACCATGGTGGCATAATTTTAGTGTATTCAGTTGGTTCACTCTGATCTAAAATATTGATTAACTTCTTCTCTGCCTCCAAACTGAAAACAGGGTGATATAATTCATGTTTATGTGACTGTCTTCTCTGGTATTGCAAGGCCATCTATAGCATGTATCTGAAAGAAAGTGAGCCAAAAATGCTGGGTACTGATCAAGCTTTATTAAAGGAAAAGAATCTGCCAGGCTGTGCTCAAGTGGAGGGCAGCCCCAGGTGTGGGGGTGGGAGAGTTTATATGGACTGTAGGGCGCCAAGGGCTGGCTGATACAATCAAGGAGGGGTGTTATGCTAATGCGGAAGCTATGCAACCAGGGTGGAGACCTGCACCCTTGCAGAAGCAAAAGCGTTTCTATTTTGCAGAAATCACGAGGCTTCTCATAAAGGGAAGAAGGGAGAGGTTTGGTGCTGAAGTGGAAGACAAGGCTGGTAGCTATTTTGTGCTAACTGTGTGCACAATGGCCCCAGTCACGTCCAAGATCCATCATTCCCACCTTTTAACTATAGGGAGAAGGGAAAAGGGGCAAAATTCTCATTCTTCTGAAGCTACTCCCTGCTGGAGATGGGCGAAGATATGAAAAAATAGAAGATTTATGTTGGCAGTTAAAACAATTAGGTGGTGGGGTATTGGTTTCATGTAGGGAGGCAGTATTCTTCTAGGGAAGGGTTGCTGATTCTGAGGGGCTGATATCCTCCTCCCATGAAGAATTCAGTGACCTTTTGATTGGTGAAGGCCTGCATACATTCCTGTAAGAAACTTAGAGAAACTCCAAGAGAGGCAGGAACCAAGAAGAAGGATAAGTCCCATCATGGTCAGGGGTCTGACGTGTTTTGTCCTGAAGCCCTCCCCCATCCCTATAGAGTGGTTTGGGTAAAGCAGAAATGTTTTTCTTGTGGGGGGGCACTGGACTCCAGCAGAATCCCCTGTGGGAAGAGCCATCCAGTAGTTTTTACCCCCATAGGAACATGATGTGGCAGTGGTCTGGTCATAGCATGTTGTGGGAACGTATGTCAGGGATGTGAATGTGTCTTGTAGGGTTCCCCCAAGGATTTGGGGTAGCAGACCCAGGAGGTTGGAAAGTGTCCCTTCACCCACCAAGACCTTGGTTATACATTGTGAACAGGGTGTGGCATATGTCTCTGTTAGGAAAAGAAGCAGGAGGAAGAGAAAAGGCAAGTGTTCAGGGGCTGAGAGGTTGAGAGGGTGCATAGTAGGAAAAAGGAGTAGAGGGTAACCTCATCGAGAGTGTAATCACAGAGGGTACCCTGCCGGGCAAATTCAGTTACCCACTTAAGGATGTCTTCAACACTGGAGGTGGCGGGTCGGGACCAGTCTTGGAGCAGCTCCTGTGTGAAGGACGTGAAGTGGGCCTGCAGGAGTGAGAGGATAATCACCAGGGGAAAGATCACCCTTCTTCTGGGATTGGGGGAAGGGTGGAAGTCCTGGAGATTTTCAGTTTTGTGGGTCCTAAAATGGACAAAGTGTAAGGAGATATTAGGTTGGGGGTTGAGCAGAGGGACCCCTCTGGCTTGGTGTTAACAGATTCTTTGGGTAAAGTCTCAGGTGCTAGTTTTACCAAGGATAAGTGATAACAAGGGGCCTTTCCTAGTACCTTTACTGCCGTGGGGGTGGTGAGAAGTACTGTATAAGGCCCTTCCCAACATGATGAGAGGACCTTTGGGATTCAGGTCTTAATATACACTTGCTGTCCTGGGCTCAGTTTAAAGTCTGCGGGGTTGGTGGGAAAAGGATGAGGTAGTAGAAGGTTGGCCTGTTCCTGAAGAAGATCACTAATGAGCAAAAGAGTAGGGAGATACTGGCCTAAAGGCGATGAGCTGGAAAGGAGAGGTGCAAGAGTGAAGGGTCTACCATACATAAGTTCAAAGGGGCTGAGGCCTGTGGGCTTGTGGGGGGCAACTCGTAGGCAAGTGAGTGTTTTCGGATGAGAGTGGCTGGATTTAAGGGAAGGCAATGTTTAAAGGAGAACTGAGAATTTTCAGTGAAAGTAAGGTGAATAAGTTGTAGGTGGGAAGGGGAGAGAATTGATTTGGCCTTATGGCTGAGAAGGTCTTGACTGTTTGTTGTCCAAAAGTTAGTTTAGAGCTTTCTTGTGCTAAAAGGGCGGCTGCCACCAAGGCCCATAAACAGTGGGCCAATCCTTGAGCTGTGGTGTCTAGTTGTTTAAAGAGGTATGCAGCTGGGGAAAAAATATCTCCTGCCTCTTGTCCCAAAACCCCAACTGCCAATCCTTGGGTTTTGGTGATGTATAGGATAAAAGGATGAGATAAGTTTGGGAGGGACAGAGCTGGGACTGTGAGGAGAGCGGCTTTTAATCGCTGGAAGGGAGAATGAATGGGCTTTGTGGGGTCTAAAGGAATGGCAGGATCCCCTGTGGCTGCCTCATAAAGTGGCTTTGCTAGCATGCCAAAGTTAGGAATCCATAGGTGAAGATACCCTGCAAGCCCCAAGAAATTAAGGATTTCACCCTTTGTGGTAGGAGTAGGGAGTTCACAAATTAAACTCTTGTGATCTGTGATTTCTCTGGTGTTGGGGGTGAGTTGGACTCCCAAATAGGTGGCTGAAGAGGAAGAAATTTGGGTCTTGCTGGGGGACAATTGATATCCCCTGGAGGCCAGGAAGTTAAGGAGAGCAACAGTGTGGGCCTGTGAATCCTCATAGGATGGGCCACAAAGGAGGAGGTCATCCACATATTGTATTAAAGTCCTAGAGGTTGGAAGAAGTTCAGATAAGTCTTGAGTTAAGGCCTGGCTGAAGAAGTGAGGGCTATTCTGAAACCGCTGGGGCAGTACTGTCCAGGTGAGTTGTTGGGAACGATGCGTATCAGGATCAGTCCAAGTGAAGGCAAACAGGTTTTGACAGAAAGGGTGTAAGGGAATAGGAAAAAAGGCATCTTTGAGGTCAAGTACAGACAAGAAGCAGGTTGTTATTGGGATTGTGGATAGAAGAGTATAGGGGTTAGAGACGATTGAGGTTATGGGTAAAATGGCCACATTAATGACCCTGAGGTCTTGAATTAAACAGTATGAGCCTTTAGGCTTTATAACTGGAAGGATGTGTGTATTAAAAGGCGAGTAAGTAAGCCATAAGAGATAAGAAGGAAGGAGTTTGTGTATGATGGGTTTTAAGCCTATTAGGTGTTTGTTAGCAATGGGTATTGTGGGACATTAGGGAACAAAGAGGGGTTCCACAATTTAACAAGGATAGGGGAATGGTGCATAGCAATGAAGGGAGAAGAAGTGTCCCATACTAGGGTATTAACCTTATCTGAGGGGGAGTGGAAGGTGGAAGCCTCAGGGGCCGGGTCTGGGGGGTGGCCTGTAACAGGAGTATTGTAGCTGGAGTTAAAGTGCTTAGGATAAGAGTAGCTTTGAATTTGAAAAGAATGTCTCATCCCAGTAAGGGAGTTGGGCATTGAGGCATTATTAAAAATTTGTGTGTGAATTGAGTGTGATGTAGGGTGCAGGAAAGGGGTTGAGTGATCCGTGGGTAGTATTCTGATCCCCTGACCCCTACTATTGTGATAGAGGATGGGGTTGTTGGTCCTGCATATTCAAGAAGGGTAGAGTAAGTGGCCACTGTATTGATGATAAAAGAGATCAGCTAACCTGCTTCGAGGCAAGTTACCCTGAGCTCACATGTGGTGATTTCCATGGGGGCCTCAGGCCCTGGGCATCATCAGCCCTCCTCTTGGGCGAATCCAAGAAGTTCCAGTAATGATGGCCGTGAAGCCAAAGGCTGTGGGTTGGGGACTGGGCCACTCCTTCACTGGTGAGTGAAATGGTCAACCCCCCAGTGACCTGGCTGTTTGTCATGAGGACAGGGCCTGGGAGGAGACCTAGGATTAGGACAGCCCCATATCCAGTGGCCTGGTTGACTGCATTTGAAGAATTTCCCAGGTGGCTTGCCCCTTAAAGCAGCTGGCTTTGGAGTATGTGAGCCTTAGATGGCATTAGCCAGGAGTTGGTATTTGGTCTGATCTCTTTTGTAACAATCCTTCTTTTCTCCTCCTCCCATCATTAAAAACTTTGAAAGCTGCATTGAGGAGGTCTTGTTGGGTTGTATTTGGACCATCCTCAAGTTTTTTTAGTTTTTTCCGAATATCAGGGGCTGATTGGGTAATGAAATGAGTGTAAGCGGGCCATGCCTGCAGGGGAATTTGGGTCTATATGTAATGCCTCAGAGAGGCAGGTTACGAACTTGCTGGGATTTTCAGTGGACCTCTGTGTGATTTCTCTAAGCTTGTCATAATTGACTGACTTGTGAGTAACCTTTTGGAGGCCATAAATCAAGTGTGTGATCATGTTATCCCAGAGATCCTGATCCCTGTGGCCAGCCTTGTAGTCCCAATTTGGGTCCATGCAAGGTATGGCAACGGCTCCGACAGGCCGCATGTTATTTTGAGCATGTACCTCGTCTGCCTGTTGTTGGGCAGTTATCCAACCTGTTCCCTGTCCTCGGGGACAAAGTAGTAGTGAGGATCATAAAAATATGCCAGATGAGATCATAAGACTGGGTGAGATATCTGAATTCCTTGAGATATGTGTCTGGGTTGGACTGGAAAGATCCCAGTCATTTTTTGATTTGGGAGAGATAAGAAAGAGAAAAGGGGATATGTACCCAGATAATTCTCTCCATCCCAGCCACTTCATGGAGGGGGTATAAAGGAGCCAGAGCTGATGTGGGGTTGTCACCTGACAAAGGGGAAGAAGGAGAGGAGGGTTGGGTGGCTGAGGGCAAAGAGAGGGAAAAGGTGGAGGGGCTGGTGAAGGATCTGGAGCATGCAGAAGTAGTCGAGGTGGCCTGTATGAGGAGCAGAGTAGTCTGATGGATCAAAAGATTGATCTGAGTCCAGAAAGGGGAGGTTGGGCATGAGCTAGAAGAATTTGAGACATAGGACAGTTTTGACAGAGAAGGACACATGGAAGATAGAAGAAAAGGCTTGAACATAAGGAATCTCTCCAGCTTTTGCTGTTTCGGTGACAAAGTTGTCTAAATCTCTAAGAGTATCTAAATTGAGAGTGCCATCTTATGGCCACTAAGATCCCTTGTCTAGTTTGTGTTTAGGCCAGACCTGATTGCAGTATAAAACAAGGCGTTCGAGTTTTAGTGTCTCCCTGGAGGCCGAGAGATTGTCCAGGAGACAGCCCAAAGGTGTAGAGTGCAGAGTATAGCAGAAAACAAGATGTTTAGGTTTAATGTCTCCCTGGAAGCCAAGAGGTTAAGTTGGTCAGGAGACAGCCCAAGGGCATAGGGTGTGGAGGTTTGGACTGTGAGGATCTCGTGTGAAGAGTGAGAAAGGAAATGGGCAGTTCTGGTAGAAGAAGGGTGCCAACAAAGAGCATCCTCTTTGCTGTGTACCTTCTTTTTGAGAGAAAAGCCACTGACCAGCTAGAGGAGCATCCTCCAATAGCTGGGGGCACGAGAGAGGTTCCCTCAGCCAGATGCCTGGGCTTCAAGAAGTAGCAAGAAAGAGCAAGTCAGGGAAACCCATCACAAGAAAGGACTGACCCACTGACTCACCCTGAATTGACGCCGATGTTGGATGCATTGGTCTGAGATGGCAAAAGGAGAGAGAGTCCTGGAGGTACAAAGTTCGGCAGTTCCGGGAAGGGTGGCCGAGGGCCAATCAATCCAGGTGGGGATCGTCCAAGAACGTTGGCCAGAACCCTTCCCAGGTTTCGGCACCAAAGTGAAAGAAAGTGAGCCGAAACACCGGGTACTGATCAAACTTTATTAAAGGAAGAAAATCTGCCAGGCTGCACTCAAAATGGAGGACAGCCCTGCAGATTTTCTTCCTTTATTAAAGCTTGATCGGTACCTGCTGTTTCGGCTCACTTTCTTTCAGTATCCTCCCTAGATAATTCGAGGCTTGCAATTGCCTCCCAGCTGTCTGACAGCCAGAAGGGGAAAAGTGAGTATTGAATTGAAGTATAGGGATGGAATTGAGAATGAATAATTAATATTAATATCTTTTTCTTCTGTGTTACATCTAGCTATTCAAATCAAATATACTCTTGAAAGTAGGGGATCTCTGCTGCCTTTGAGACCTATAGGATTATGGGAGCAGCTCCTTTAATTGTTGCCACTGTCCTTATTACCTTGTATTGGCCATTCACATTGATGTATCAGCTGCTTCCAAGTCTAATAGGACCCCAAGAAGAGAAGATGTTAAAACTGACTTAAACATTTAAAGAGGTATAATTTCAAACATGAAAACATTCTGCTAGCACCAGCAAGAAGACCTACAAGGCAGAAATGAGGAATTATCTGACTTTCAGTAAGGCTTAAGATTAGCAGTGAGAAAGCCAACCAACCACAGGCTTTGCACGTAGTTAGAGTCACATTCCAAGAAATGCATATGAATCAGAAAAGAATCTATTCAGCCTGATATCTTCAGTCAAACCCAATCCCACAGTCACTGTCAGAAACAGCACCTTATCTAACCACTTCTCTCCATCCCATTCTAGTCTAAGCTACAACTCTCTTTTGCCTGGATTACTTCAGTTGCCTCCAAACTAGTGTCACTATAGCCACTCTTTCCTTCCTCCTTGTTCATAGAATAAAGACTTAAACCCAAGCCCACAGGCTCTGTATAATTTAATCTCTGCCGCATCCTCCAAATTCATCTCACACCAGTTATTCTGGCACCTAAGGCTACTATTGATTTGCTGGGAATGCTCTTCTTTTCTTCCCCTTTGCCTAGTTAACCTTGTTCTTATTCAGAACTCAGTTAAGCCTCACTTAAGCAAGGAAGCCTTTCCTCTCCACCCCAAATTAGATTACATTTTTGTTACACATTTCCAAAGCACCCTCTACTTTTTCTTCAGATCACTTAATTATATATGAGATCATCTAATTGTTAAATACCTGTCCCTCTCCAGACATTCTGTGAGAACTTTTGAGAGAGAGTGTTGGGATCACCATTATTTTCTTAGTACCTGGCACAAACCAGATTTTCAGGAAATAGTGTTGAATTAGTATCTCATCAGATGTGGTTTAGGACTGACAAAGGTGCACACACGTGCATGCTCGGTCCCTCTCTCTACCTCTCTCTGTGACACATTATGGGCCAGTATATTAGGCACATTATGGGATATTAGACCAGCTTTCACAGTTTCCTTTTCTCCAGAATTTGCCCACTCCACCTCCCAAACATATGTGGAGGCCACATTTATACTTTTTGACACACCCTGCCTTACTTAAATGGACCAGGCAGGAGTGGATACCCAACCAGTTTGGACCAATCATAATTTCTCCCTGCGAAATTTGAAATTGGGATTAGGGACATTTGATCTCTTCTGGTAGTTGAATTATAACATGTAAACTTCCAGGTATCTTTTGCCCACTGTGTAGACCCAAGAAGCACAGGGGAAGATAGGCTAACAGAAAACAAGATCCGAAGCAGCTGCACAGAAATGAGAGCCCCACCAACTTTCTAATCCTGGCTTTCATTCGTTTCCCATCCATGGAAAGGACTTTGTCTCCTGGAGTTCCTGAATTTCTTTTTTGCTTAAGCTAGCTTGAGTTGGTTTCTATTATGTGCAATCGAAAAAAAGCCTTACTAAAACTAGAAGAACTAAAAACAATGACCTCAATACATGCCAAGACTTTATATAGAATACAAATAAGCTTCAGATGACTTTCAGGTGCCTTAAAGAGTATCATAGTTAGTCTAGATTATTCTAATTAACGGTCATGTTGAAGAACCCCTGTGCTTAAAAATGAAATTTTCCTAATTAGCTGTTTTAAAAGCTGAAAAGGTACTACAAAGTTGAAGAGTGTCTTCTATATCCCTTAAGTTGCTGTAAAAAAAAAAAATAACATGTAAGAAAATCTTAATTAGCTTGGTGACTTAAAAAAAAAACTTCGGTGCTGAAGGATTTAACCCAAGATCTAACTTGTTGGTTTCTCTTCGGTACTCTAAAAAAAAATTGGCCAGCCAGGGACAGCTGAACCTATATTTAACCAATAGGTTACAAAAACACAAAAGAAAATCCTGCAAGTTCTTTTTCTGTCTATTTTTCACAATTGTCCTCATAAAAGAATTCAGTGACTTTCCTCCACTTTCCTGTTCTCAGGGGGAAAAATATTTTCTTTCTTTTCTTTATGAATGGAGAATAATACTAATATAGTCTAGCCCATTACTTTGCCTTTCTCCCACCTGTGTTTGGACTATTCTCACTTTGTATATTAAAGCTTCTGTGAGCTGTATGTTTCTGAGCTTCAGTCTTCCAGGCTGTCTGGTATTTGCCTTTAAAATGCCTATCAGTCAACTTAATCTGAATTCCAATTTCTGTATATTGTGTTTCAATCTCTAGCTTCCCATTTTTTGTTAAAAAATAATTGGCACTTTCTAACAAAATGTTTAGTGTTTTGAAAAAATATTAACTATTACCATAGTATCTAATGAGAATGAACTCACTGCCTATGCAATGGCTTTCTGAATGGTCAGAATTAAAATAGTGATAAGATTAAGCCAATCAAAGAAGAGATCAGTCATTGCAAAAAGTGGGATCAACTGAGATTTGGGCTCTGGAGACTGAAGAATAGAATGTGTTACTAACTTTACAGATAGTGTCCTCAGACTAGTTTCTTAGTGTAGGAAGAAATTTAAGGACATGCAGCTTATATTTAAATTAACTCATATGGGCAAAAGCAAATATAATCTTAACTGTTTTATGGTTCTAATATGCAGACCTATGTTTCTGTCAGTTATACTACTCAGTTTTTGTAGAGCATAGAGACAGTTATCATTCCTTGAACTTGGCCATTTTTCTAACTGAGCCATAATAGACTTTTTCATGTCTTGAACATGTGGAATTGTTCCTGTAGCAAACTTCAAGTAATAACTATTTTTAATAATGCTGTCTCCTCCTGGATATAAACTAGCAGTTAACTTATAATTACCTACCTGGTTTTTCTTTTTTATCAGGAGTATATATACTCATGTGATATTATAGTCAGCCTCTAATCATGGGCTTGTTAAATCATTCATTGTAGAAACAATATTATACAATCTTGTCATGGCTATAATCATGCCAGTAATATACATCGTGTAGAATCATTTAAAAACCAACCAGACCATGCTGTGGTCTTGGTGTTGTCCTATTATTGCTTGAAATTTCAGGTCTCTTATGTAAATGGAGTCAGTAGCTATTATACCGATTTCTAAGGTTATTATGAGGCTCAAATGAGAGAGTGAATAGGAAGGATTTTGTACATTATTATCCCTCGAACCGCTAATTAGTGCCCCATATGTATTAAGTTTCAGGGCTTATAGTTTATTCTTGAAGCTCCTATTTCCATAAACTTTTGCAGAAATCTAATCTTTATAGTGAGAGAGAATTTATAATTCAACTTTCCATGCCCTAAGCGTAGTTCCACTCTTGCCCATCCCTTTTCCTTCTCATTATAAATAGCAAAGTGTTCATGTGAAGAGTGGAAAGGAGAGGATTCAGAAAATTACTTAATTGTAGTTTTTCTTTCCTTTCTCAATCTTTTATTCTGTGTTGTCTTTGTAGAGACAGGAAGTTTGTTTTTCTTTAAGTGAAGCTGAAATTGACAGAAGGAAGTATGACCCTAAGCTTACTATTATTTGTTGCTAACACTCATTGTTTTTACTATCATTATTAACAGCAGCTAACATTTACTGAACTCTTAGTACACATATGTGCCAGGCATTGTACTATCATATTTCATTTAATCTAAAACATAAACACTGGTAAGACACATCATTATTTTATTTATCACTAAGAAAGAAAAAACGTTGTCAAGTAAACTGTGACAAAAATGCTTTCTTTACACTAAAAATTTTTAGTTAAAATCTATGAAAATATTCCTTTAAGCTTAGATTTTTATTATATGTCATTCTTCTGCATACATAAAAGGAAAGTATAAGCAAAATAGATAAATTGGTCTAAAACTTCACATTCAGGATCCAACTCTTCTGAATTTCTTTTTGACTCTGAATCATGAAAGTGTGTGTTTTGCCATACAATATTGCCCTTTGAGCCATCAATAGCATTGGTGACGCAGCATTTCTTAGAATACTTCACTTTATCTGGGATTTTCTTCTAAGCCACTGACACCCATTCTGCAAGCTTTGACATGCTTGCACAAGCAATGACAACAATGTCACAACTGCTGCCTAGCCAACAGCAATTATGAGAAGCATACTGATTTCAGAGATACTAAAATGTTTTTAAAAAATAAGTAATTTCATCTTTAAAAAGATTAATTAGGGTAATTGTTTCACATATACTATCTAACTTAACCCTCACAATAATCTCAAGAGGAAGGTACTGTTATCATACCCATTTTATAGATGAGGGAACCAAGGCTTGAAAAGGTTAAATGGATTGCCAAGAAGTACACAGCTGGTAAGTGGCCAAGGAAAAAATCAAATCTTTGTGTATCTGACTGCAAATTCTATATTCTTGCACTGTACTGTACTGTACTATACTGGCTTCATTTATATTCCCCAAATAATGAACATCTTGGATATGGATGCAGGAAGAATATCCTTATTTTTCCAGAGAGTTAGAACAGAGAGTATACAGTGCTGCATAAAGTGTTTCCCAGAGGCTACCACGCTAGGGTTTCAGTGAGTGAAGACTAAATGAAAGGGCTTCTACAAATATCTTCAGCTGAGTATAGATCCTACAATTCAGATTTCTAATTTAGATGAGTGGATCTCTCTGTGTTTTGATCAAAATATTCTCATTTTCTTAATGGGCTAAAGCATGACTATAATGATTTTCAGACATCTACCCTAGCTTGAACTTTATGAATATTGATGATATGGTAGAGTTTTCTAATATCAAGTGACAGAAGAAGGGGAACTTTACTGATGGGATTTTTTGGTTTTTCACTTGGATGAATAAATGTTCCTGCCATTCTCACCTAATATATTATTTCAGCATAGTTTCAGACACTGAGAACAAATTGCTTTGACCTACAAAGTCTGCAACCTTCTCCTGCCTGCAACCTTCTGTATGCTTGTTGATTCACTTAGCTGTTTCTGTTATTTCTTTTAGACTATTAGATGTGAACTGAATATTATTGAGAAATTTTATGTATAACTGGACTCAGGTAAGGGGGCAAATGAAACTTCATAGCAGAGCCCACAGCTAATCATATCTTTGAAACTTTAGTAGCAACTTTAAGATTTTTTACCTGGGAATAATTATCAGTTCTAAAGAAGTAGCACAGTCTCTCCTTAGGTACTGAAGAGTGTGGGGTGGAAAGTGTGTTTTGTGCTCCTGTTAGATGATAAATACAGAATTGGTAGGTGAGTTTTATAAATGACACAGAGATTTCATCAGTCAACCAAAATAACATACTGAACACTAGCATGTGACCCATAGCACTGTGACCAAGCTCTGCTCTGTGTGTGACACAGTAAGCAATACAAGGCATAGACTCTCCCTTTAAGAAGTATATAACGTTGGGCTGGCCCATGGCTCACTCGGGAGAGTGTGATGCTGATAACACCAAGGCCACGGGTTCGGATCCCATATAGGGATGGCCGGTTCGCTCACTAGCTGAGCTTGGTGCTGACAACACCAAGCCAAGGGTTAAGATCCCATTACTGGTCATCTTTAAAAAAAAAAAGAAGTATATAATGTTGTGAGAGAGATATTTCAAAAAATAAAGGATATGTAATGTAAAGCGTACTGTTCTATTAGGTCTAGACCTTATCCACTGCAAGAACTCAGAAGACTTAGGAAAGTTGTGTATGTTTTGGAATAATCAGTTGGTGTCGTGTCCGCCACCGGCCGACCCAAACAGCCCTAGCCTCGTTCCTTTTGGTGGGCAAGCGAATGGCCCGGATTACTCTTTCCCTCCGGTCCCCTTTGGAAGGAGACGGGGGAAGAGAGCCGTGAAGAGAGGTGAGCACTGCCGCCGGCCCCAACCAGCCCGGTTTAAAGGACACTCAGACGCAGCGGGGGTTCTGTCAAGCAGTTCCGTTTATTATCACACAAGCACTTGCTTTTAAAGGCAAATGGGGAAGGGAGGTTTTTTACATAATCTTATCAGCTTAAAGGTCAAGGGCATGCATCCTGTCTCAATGCCTAGCTATTGCAACCACGCAGTGTTCACAAGCGCAGAAGCACGTATTTGGCCAATAAGGGCTAAGGCAAGGTTCCCGCAGACACCCCCACCCTACATCCTCCCGGGGCCCGTCTTAGGCTGCCATGTTAATATGCCCTTGTGGGCCCATAATGGCGCCGCTTGTAATGTCACTTAAGGTGGTGTTAGTTTTTAAGGCCTGACAAGTTGGGCCATAAAGAGAAGTTAGGTTCAGAAGTTTACAAGTAGAGGGAGGGGGACAACATCTCAGGCAGGGAAAATGACATGAAGAAAAGCCCAAGTGCTTAGCATAAAACAAGTCTTTCTCTAGATCCATGAGTTATTCCAACTCCTGTCACAACTGATGCAAGTCTCCTTTGGAACAGAGAATGTCTATAATTGATTGGATTCTCCTTGCTGTAAAAGGCTTTTGTGTTTATATTTTATTGTTACAAAAACATTATTTACATGATCAGCACAGCTTGGGTCTACATAGCATGTTTTAGTAAGTTAGTGGCTAATTTGCATCATGCTGGGACCCACTAAAAATGTATACCTTCCTTGCCTCTTTATACAGGTTTTGATTACCTCTTTAGACAGGTTTTGATTACCTATGAGGGTACTTCAAAAGTTCATGGAAAAACAGAATTAAAAGATAATATGGGGCCAACCCTGTGGCTCACTCGGGAGAGTGCGGCGCTGGGAGCGCAGCAGTGCTCCCGCCGCGGGTTCGGGTCCTATATAGGGATGGCCGGTGTGCTCACTGGCTGAGCGCGGTGTGTGCAACACCAACCCAAGGGTTGCAATCCCCTTACCGGTCACAAAAATAAAGGAAAAAAAAAAAAGATAATATGAATTGTTCTATGAAATTTTGAAGACCTCTCATACTACTGTCTACTTAGAGAGTTTTCTATCTTTATCAATAATGGTGACAGGTGAAGAAATCTTTGCCTCAGTCTCAAGATTGCTTTTTAGAGACATTTGGCTTGGTTTTTTATTTTTTCACATTTATTTTTATTTTTATTTATCAATTACTAGATGAGGAATCAATCAGTTATGAATCACCATGCCGAAAGTAAGATTTATATCTTATAATCATTATCATTATTTCTTAATAGCATTTCCACATTGGCTACTGCCTTCCACAGTTTGCCACACTGTAGGTAAAATCAGCACATCGAACCTGGTTATAGTGGTCATTAGGAATTGATTAATGAACAAGCTAAATCTCCAATTCTCTCATGAATGGTGACAAGCTGTGAGCAATGCTAGGACAAAAAGAGTGTGAAAATCTGTTGTATTTTCACCTAGACAGTTGTTCCCAAGAGCACTGTCTGCAGAAATGATGGAGACAGAAAAAAGCAAACTGATACTCAGGTGAAAGGAAATACTTCCTGCTACGATTAGTCCTTGGTTCTTATCTCCTAAAATTGGAGCTTTTATATTCTTTTTCTTTTTTTTTTTTTTTAAAGATGACCGGTAAGGGGATCTTAACCCTTGACTTGGTGTTGTCAACACCACGCTCTCCCAAGTGAGCCACAGGCCAGCCCTGGAGCTTTTATATTCTTTTTCCAACAGACAGTCTTTTTGTTTCTAAAACTCTTGTGATCTCATATGAAGAGTGTCGTTGAACTATGAATAATGTTGGGCCTCTTAAATCTTACAGGACTATATAATGCAAAGCTAGGGTTTTTTCAATACATTGAAAGCAGAAATTAGATATAATAAGATCTGTTTGCTGAAAAAGTAATGTTAAAGGAAAATTAGGTTGAAATTTTTAGCAATTTCATGTGAAAATTTAATAGATTGGTTGGAATATTGAATAGCAGTTAATTTTGCCAGAATTTGTCTTGTTCATATTGACAAAGGTCTTAAGGAAAGATAACCAACAAATTTTGTATAATTTAAATGCTGTGTGAGTCAATGTATGGAAAGCATTCAGAATAGGATCTAGGACATCGTAAGTGCTATTAAGTGTTTGCTTTATTCTTTAACAACCTACAGAATTTTGCTAAGTAAGGGTAATAGCCCTTTTAGGCCTTCTTTTCTTTGGAACTGAACTATTTTTTTCCTGCATTCTCCATCGCTCCATAGCTAATGATATAGATTTAAGCTGAAAAAAAAAAGGAAGTTTACTGGACCATATTTACTTGAGATTATCCCCTCCATAAGGGGAATCTATTAAATTAGGCATAGTGACCCCATTTTAGTCTAAATTCCCAAACATTTGGAGTAGTTAAAAAGTCAGCAGCCTGGAGGACTTTTTAAAATGAATTTAGCTGATGATGTGCTCTTTGGTTCTGAGGATGTAATTATCATCATTGATGGGTATTGAGGAATGTGTTTTAATATTTTAAGTTATGTTTTATTCCTTGTTTTAAATAAAGAAACTGAGCTGTCTGCTTATCTCTGTTGGTTAGAGTAGAGTGCTGATAACACCAGGTCTGAGGTTCTATCTCTGTACTGGCCAGCAAAAAATAAATAAATAAAAATAAAGAAAGAAACTGTAGGTCAGTTTAATTAACTTCTTATCTAACAAGGAAAGAGTTCCTAGTATAAACCAATTAAAGAAGTTGCAAAGAAAAAGATTCACACATTTGGCTACAATAAAGATTAAAAGCTTCCATACATAAAACAAACAAAATTAACAGATCAGCAAATGTCAAAAAATTTTTTGCAGTAGTATTTACAAAGGGAAAATATTTTTAATCTTATTAAGTTAATGAGACAAATATCAGCATTGCTACTTTAAAAAATAGGCAAAGAATATAAAAATTCACAGAGAAAGAAATATTAGCCAATACACGTAATTAGCCTAGATGGGCAACCTAATAATCAAGGAAATATTAATTGAAATGAGTTACCATTTTTCCCCTGGGAAATTTTTTTTTATTATCATACTTGATGTTGTTAAGGGTACTGAAAAATGTATTCTCATATGTAATAGTGGGATTATAAATTGATACATCTTTTTGGAAATTATTTTGGCAAAATACATCAAGAGCACTAAGGAGTTTATACCTATCATTTTTACACCCAGGAGACTGGCAAAAATATTAAAAAGTCTGGTAATACCCAAGTGCGGGTGAAGATGTGAAGCAATCAAAACTCTTACACATAGTTGATAAAAGTATTAGTGTGATTATTTTGGAAAATAATTGAGCATTATCTTGAAAAGCCATCAGTTCCTCTTCCAGATATATATCCTAGACTCAGAACTCTTGTTTCTTTTCACTGGGACACTTATACAAGAATGTTCATAGCAGCATTGTTCATAATAGCAAAAATCTGACAACTCAGATGTCCATTTATAGGAAAACTGATAAATAGTGGTATTTTCAAAACAATAGAAATCTATAACAGAATAAAAATAAAAGAAGCACAGTTAAATGTATCAACATGGTCAAATCAGAAATATAATGTTGACTGAAAAAAGCAAATTGCCGAAGAATACATCCAGTGTGATACCATTTTATAAAGCTCAAAAGCAAGCAAAAGTAAACAATATATTGTTTAAGAATACAAACATTTGTTTTAAACTATTAAGAAAAATAATAAGTCACTAGAAAAAGATATTTGTATGGTGGTTACCTCTTAAAGGAGGCAGGGTCGTGGACTTCAACAGTGTGTTGGTGCTTCCTCTCTCAGGTTAAGTGGGAAGTTCTGGTGTTTGTTTTATTATTATGCTTCATAACTTGTCTATTATGCATATTATTTTGTATATGCTAAATATTTCATAATAAAAATTTTAAAGAGCCAATAGATTTTTATTTCATAATTCCATTTCTAGGGACTAATCTTAAATTAATGATGGAAAGTTAAGTACAGAAAAAGTTTATCATAATGGTATTTATCATCGCCAAAAATTGAAACAACGTAGATATCCAACACCATTTTTTAATATCTTGCCGTGTTCAAGAAAGGATTTCAGAAAGCCTTGAAAAGTATATTCAGTGAGACAAAAATAAACTAAAACTTGCCAAGAAATTAGACAAAGTTAAAAGAAAGAAGAAACTAAGAGAAAGCCAGAAGTAAGGTTAGTATGAACAGTATAAGTCACAAAGTCTCCTGTTCTTGTCAAAAGTGGGTCATAAACTTGCCTCAAAGCTTTCCAGTAACCGGGATAAAAAGAAAAACATGATTCATGGTGTCTTTAAAATAAGAACAAATCAACCGTTCTGGGAGATCAGAGAGTAATTTCTCCCTAGATTAACTGTGCGGACAAGTTATTTAACTTCTCTCTGCCAGTGTTTTCTTGTCTATAATATAATAATTGTGAGAGTTATATAAGGTAAGTTCCTAGGATAGCACCTGGCAGGTAGTAAGCATTCAAATATGTTACTGATTAGCTGTGCTGAATGGCATTCTCAAGACTATCCTTACGAAAATCAGTGTCATGGAAGTAGGTATTACTAAGGGATAAATGTAGAGGTATCTCGTGCCTCAGATAGGAAATCTTCCCAGCAATAGGACAGTAGTGTTGTGAATTAATTTTCTGCCAATTTGTCTGTGTTCATTCAATGTATATGTAATGAGCTCTTCCTTTCTGTCTCAGAGTTATGGCCAGGGTACAGAACTTACTAAGTTGGTGTTCTGCTTCAGCCAACTCTAAGTAGTTTTAATCTTGAAATTATTCTAAGGTGTCGAATAATAAATAAAATTTTTTGCATTTTTTTCTGCTCTTCAAATGTAAAAGTAGTATCCTGTAAGCAAAGGCTGGGGAAAAGCAATAATGAAAAGGATGAGAAGTAGCAACTGAACTTAGTTAATACCCACTAAGAACAAAATAATCAATTGAAGGTCTTAGCTTCCCAGGAGGTGATATCATGGTGATAAAAATATTAATTGCTACATTTGCTGAATGCTAACTAGGCACCAAATCCTGTGCTAATTTCTTTACATATATTATACCATTTAATCCTTACAGCACCACTTTGAAGTTGCAAATATTATCTCAATTTTATGGTTATGATATTTTGAAGCCTTAGGTGGTGTAAGTTTCTTGCCTGATATCACAGACAGCAAGTATGGGTCAAGTCAGAATTTGGATCCAGGCCTTGCTGATTCTAAAGCCCCTATTCTTATTCACTTTAATATATTACCTTCCATGGAATGAATCCAAAGCTTATAAGACTTTGAAAGCCTTTGTTGCAGATCTAAAATAGTTTTCCTTGACACTCTCAGTCAAATATATCCTTATTTTTATTATCCTGTAATAAATTCATACATCAGTCTCATTATCTTCCTGTTTTTGGCTGTCAGACTGGAAGGTTAACCTTTTCGTGGTCTAACTATATGATTTGTACTCATATCATTTAAGTAATTGATTTGATCACCAAAAGCTCTTTAAAAAGAGCTTTACAATGGAAGGAATCCTTGGATTTGAAGTAGAATATGCTAGCAGTTTAGTTTAGTATCTATAACCTCATGGTCTGAGACTCTAATGGATTGTTTTGGCACTTGCTGAGGGCACTGAATTATGCTGGCTCCATTCCCAATTTTGATTGTAGGCCTTCTTCATCATCTTGCCAGTTAGTCAGATGTTTCTTATATTTAAATATCAAGAAAATTCAGGGGCCGGCCTGTGGCTCACATGGGAAAGTGCAGTGCTGTTAACACCAAGGCCACGCATTCGGATCCCATATAGGGATGGCCGGTTAGCAAACTGGGTGAGCGTGGTGCTGACAACACCAAGTCAAGGGTTAAGATCCTCTTACTGGTCATCTTTATTAAAAAAAAAAAAAAAGAGAGAGAGAGAGAGAGAAAGAAAATTCAGGCTTCTTGGGGGCTCTCTGGTGTCCCCTGCCAATTGCAGAAACATAGATTTCAATTCAAACTATGAAATGTATTTCAAACTCTTTAGTGGATTTACAGTAGAGAACTTCGCCTATAATCATTTGATGGGCATAGCCAACAGTTATTTTGAGACTCCTGACAAGAGCAGCAGTGGCATGGATAAGATCTCAAATGCCACACATACTGTCAGATTGGAAAACATAGATGTGTTCAGCTCAGTGGTTTGAGATTGCTACGTAATCTTGCATTCTGCAGTTCAGAAACTAGAATCAAGAAATTTATCATTCCGGGCCAGCCCCGTGGCGCACTTGGGAGAGTGCAGCGCTTGGAAGCGCAGCGGCGCTCCACCGCGGGTTCGGAACCGGCCGACACCACACCAAGGGTTGTGATCCCCTTACCGGTCACAAAAAGACAAAAAAAAAAAAAAATTTATCATTCCAAAATACTTGGATAAGAGAAGGAATTACTGTAGGTGGTAGATAGAGTCTCCTGAAAGACAACTGTATGAAAGAGAATAAGATTGACATTTACATTTGTTGGAATACATTAACCTCGAAAGTCTGTAATAATGAAGACTCACTTGCAGATACTGATATCTTTTTCTTTTTCTTATTTTTCTAACCTTATTTTTGGCCTGTGTTCAAAATACATGTTTTCTTCTCTTCCTGGTTTCTAATCTTCCTTAAATAATTTCATCTAGATATGTGTAGACCATCTGTCCTTCCAAAAGGCTATTTCTTCTCTCAGCAAGAGGCAAGGGAGGGAACAAGAGGCACAGTATAGACAGAGAGCCAGGAAAAATCTTGCAGACAGTTTTTTGGCTTCTCTTTTCTAGTCCTTGGAGAACAGGGAAACAACAGCTTGTATTCATTTGTGAAAGTGGCAATGGCTACAGAAAGGAAAATGATAGGCTGTTCAGTTCTCCTTCTAGACTCAGAAAAGCAATGAAGATGGTGGGTGGTATGCTGGAATGCACACGTTCTGTGCCACGGAATCAAATAGAATGGAATTTCTTAATTGTCATTAAAGTGGAACATAGGAGATTCCAACATAACTGGAACATACATTTGGCTTGTAAAATATAAGCCAGTGATTTGAATTGCTTTCAAATATAAAATTAGAAGTTTTCTGCATTGTGATAATTTTGTAATAAGCTGTGTCTTTCCCCAAAGACCCTTTCATGTCCTTGGGGATTGATTGCATACATGTGGCACTGTGGGAGTGCACTCACAAGATTGTCCAGGCTTAAGATACACACTTGACCCCTAAAGCCACATGATGTCTAGCTCTTACCCTTGAAAATTTAACCCTTGCGAGGGTTCTTGAGATACTACCTTCAAAGCACCCTAGCCTTAGCATAGTAGTCTTCAGTGAATAAATGTTGAATGAACAGGGCATTAATTCAAGTCCATTTTCATTAGCAGTTTTGTGTGTAAAGAGAAACAGCTCTCTGTAGCCCCTCCAGCCATGTATAAGACCTCAGTAAAGAAGGCAGTCTTGCCTCAGAAGAGCCTGAAAACCTAGAAAGAGATAAGAACATTAGTAAAAATGCTAATTTGAGCATTGGAATTGTTACTTGGAGATCTCCACTGGAAATTGTCCTTACCGTCTTTGAAACATAACAGAGGTAAGGCTTTGTGCCCCTGTGAAGAACAGAATAAAGCCTTTCATAAGCCTTGAGCAAGCTGTGACTCCTGCCAGTATTATGAACAAGAGACATTTCAACCATGACTCTATCTTGTATGGTCGAGCTGAAAACCCATCTAATTCAAACAGATAGGATTGCCCCACAGGTGTGAAATCTTCCAGATAAGGGTAAAATGAATGCTCTAAATCACTAAATACTGACCTGGAGATCAGGGACCACAGCTTTGTTTCATGTGCCTTGAAGAAACCCATAGATAAAGATGCATCCCCAACTTTTGCCCAGGTATCAGATTTCACTGAAAATCTGATTTAAACATTGCAAAAAGTATGTTCATTTGCAAAATTTTGTCAGCTCTCCATTTTGTTTCAGGATGGTAAATTGAGCCATAAATCAAACTTAAACTGAATCCTGAAAACTTTTGGTATTGTCAAAAATTAATCAACTCTATAGAAGTGATGGTGTGACAAACATGAAGTATTGAGTGATTGAGTTAAAAAAGAGGCTTTCACTTAATATTGATGATGTTTATTTCTTTGGAAATAGTTGTGCTGTTGTGGGGCAAATGCACAGAGGAATCCAAGACTGGTGTCAGTGTTGAAGTTTTATAGCTCTTTATTTTAGTGTTGCAGCTCTTTGTTCAGTGTTACAGCACCTCTTTTTGCTTGCAAGCAAGGAGAGCACTGGGGAGCAAAAACTCCTTATACCAGTGTCTCCCGGAACAAAGGAAAAGACCGTCTTAGATAGCCTAAATTCCCACCCTTTTCCTGCCCAAGTTTCCATTCAGGTCCTCTTATGTAAATAAGGGATGCAGTCCAGCTAATTTGGATTGACTGATTATGGGACATGGTCCATTGGTCAGTTTTGGAGCCTAATTTGCATCTGGCCCTTGGGGGATGTGAGACTGCTGTTATCTCAAAGAGGGCGGGTGCAGGAAGCAGGCAGGATAAGCTGCAGGAGCCAGAGCTTGCCACCAAGACAGTCAAGCATAAAATCTGCAAAACAGTTTCTCCAGTGGAAGGGGGCAGGTTTAACAATCAGAAAATGCTCAGGGTTCCCCACTACATTCCCCACTGGTCTTATGTAAATGAGTTAAATCTTTTGACTCACTAGTGTTCAACCTATTATAATGAGTTCTTAATACCATCAGCTTTATTGATTAGACCCTTTGTTTAATATATTTGGCGAGACAAGTGAGGGCACAGGGGCCTATTGTAAAGAATAGCAGAACCAAGAATAGGAGGCCTGCAATGGCAGTTAAGAGGGCTGTTAACCAGGGGAACCAGGAGAATAAGTTTTCATATCAATTATTATTTTCCTTTCTTATCTCCTCATTCTTTTAATCGTTTTTTAACTAGGGAGAGACTGTCCCTTATCACTCCAGAGTGGTTAGTATAGAAGCAGCAAGTCTCTCCAAGTGCTACACATAATCCCCCTTGTTTTAAGAACAAAAGATCTAGGCCTTTCCTATTCTGTAATACTACTTCAGCTAGGGTATCTAGAGAATTTTCTAACCTACCCACAGATGTTTCTAGTTCCCCTAGGTCTAGATCAATTTGTTGACTTAGAGCTTTAAAATTTTGGTTGCTCATTATGAGAGCCATGGTGCTAATAGCTGCAGAGCCTGCAATGCCAAGACCTATAAACAGGGGAATTAGGACAGGAACCACTCAGTTTGTGAGGAGGTGTTGCCCCCCTGCTTTACCTTCATAGTAATAAATC
Source organism: Cynocephalus volans (assembly GCF_027409185.1). Taxonomy (NCBI): domain Eukaryota; kingdom Metazoa; phylum Chordata; class Mammalia; order Dermoptera; family Cynocephalidae; genus Cynocephalus; species Cynocephalus volans. Next base: position 96,970,602 of record NC_084466.1, read on the forward strand.
TGGGGGACAATATAGACAAGTACACAAAATTTAGTCTTATTAGGTGTAAGGAAATATTGAATAGCTATGCATTAAGTCAACCCTGTCAAACAAATAAACCAAGCATGAGAAGGGGCGACAAGGTAGTTAGAAGCTTGTGACCTGTGGGTTGTACTATTAATGGTTACTGCGTATGTACATGTGGTCTTATAAGGGGACTTTTTAGGGTCATAATCATTAGTTTTTATATAAAGTCTTTGGTTTTGTACACCACCAAGCATAAGTTTGGGCTTTCGTCCCCATGGGCAGAGTCTGTCCTCGGTGATTTCAGTCAGATTCAGAGACCTAACAGTTTGGTTCACAGGCCTAGCCTTATTGTTTCATCCCCCCCCCCCCCCCAGAGATTTTATCCTCCTTATCTCCTTAAGAGGAGAAGGGGGCTAGAGGTCTCTTTCTTCTGAGGAGAAGGGGGCTAGAGGTCTCTTTCTTCTGAGGAGAAGGGGGCTAGAGGTCTCTTTCTTCTGAGGAGAAGGGGGCTAGAGGTCTCTTTCTTCTGAAACTGCTTCCTGCTAGCCATGGGCGTAGTCCCTGTCTACATTTTGGAGGTATAAAATCTCTCATTGACTGATCTAGTGATTTTTAGGGACTTAGAGTTCCTCTTAGGAGAGGTTGGGTTGGAATCCTTGGGTTATCACCATCTTGACATGGAACTGTAGCCTGGAAGATACAAGCTTTACAAACAGATTAAAAACCCAGGGCTAGAATCAAATAACAGGTATGTTAGTGTTTCCTTCTGAAAAATAATCTTTCTCTCTCCAAGTTTCCCAAATTTACCAAAGGTATGTATGATAAGAATAATTTATTTGCAATATAAGTTTAGTTTTTGGCCAGATTATTTGCATAAAGTGCAGCAAGAGTAATGGCTTATCATATAAGCTCTTTTTGAGTTGGCTTTGCTGGGACATTTATAAGGAATCTCAGATTAGACCTTCAAAAGCCTTTTGGGTCTTAGGAAGCCAAGCCAAGGATTTGACTTACTCTCTGATTACCTGTATGAGCTGGGTGAATTCCTCTCTTTTGGAGGTCCCCAAAATATCAAGGTTCTGGCCTGTCAGAAAGTTACATTCTTTACTTACCAGAAGGCCAGGAACCTTGTAATCGTGTAGACCATGTATCAGGCCAGCCTCTCCAAGGGGATTTTTTATTGGCTCCGTAAAAGGGTCAACCTTAGTTCCTTAAGGCAGCCTGGTCATGTCTGAAAGTATGATATTCCAGTCGAAGCCTTGGTAAAATAACCAGTGTCTCCAATTGTGTCCTGTTACAAGAAGGACAGATTCTTATTGAACTTATGCAAATAACTGTATTGTCATAAAATAACTTGTGAATAGTTTTAAAATCATGGAGTGATCAAGTAGAGAGAAAGATAAATGTTTTAGTTTTTGTTCATAAACATATACCTCAGCAAGCTGTTATACCTTGAAAGATTTTCTTAAATCTGGAGAACAAAACATTTAGAGAACCAGCAGTGTTTTAAAATAAAGAAATCATAAAAACCTATATCTTTTTATCAGTTAATTAAGTTTTATGCAATTAACTTTTTTTTTCTTACCTTGTTAACAATTTCATAAATCCATCAGTTTTTTCGTTAGAATTTTGGAAATTCAGTCCAATGGTATGAACTCAAAGTTGTCAGGAACCTGTACCTGTCAGTTTCTCCATGAATTTTTCTGAAGACATAATACTTTTTATAATTGAATTAAGATTATGACTGATAACATTTATATCAAGACACAGATTTCAAGGAACCTTACATAATTTTGGAACATATATCAATGTAGCTATATAATGTATCTATATAAAAGAAGTTAAACATTGTTTCTTGTTTTGACAATGTTTCCCACTTAATTCCAGTTAGTTTTGATATCCCTTGTATAGATCCTTTGAGATGTTCCAGGGTCCTTGGAACATCTCAAAGCTAGTTTAAGTCACAAAAAAGACTTAATTTTAGAATTTGTTTTTGGGAAGTTTGTAAACCAAAGTTTTGAAACATTCGATTAGATAGGATCACAAATCATTATAAAAATAAAACCAAAGTGACAAAGGATTACAAAGGCAAAGAACACAAGAAATTATCATGATAAAACATGAAATAAGTTTCCCAGGCCAGTTACCTAAAAGATAAAGAAAACTTCTTACAATTTTCTATTAAGAGCAGTTAAATGCTTTTAGGAAATCTGGTCATTCCAATGCAGGAGAGCAAACTCTAACCCTGCATCAGAATACTTTTGACATTACTGTTTAATTTTTATAAAAACTTATACATAATTTGCTTTTAATTTTAGCCAATTTTAAAAGTTTCTTTTATAAATTTAACCCATACAAACCATTATCACAACTTACTCAGATTTTCTATTTTTGTCCTATACTTTCTACTTTCTAAACAGCCAGTCATTTTACTCTGGGACAAAAATACACTATACAAGATGCTTTCTTACATATTTTCTTTCCTTATTAGCCTTCCTAACCATAACTACATCTTTATATTCATCATAGCTGTCTTCATAACACTTCTGTTTTTACATACTTTAAAAAAAAAATCATTCTGTTAAAAAAAAGTCTTTATACCTAGCCGTTTGTGAAAGGATGAGGAACAAATGCAAGGCAGCTCGCCGGAAAAGTTCCGATTTTATTTAGTGAGTACATCTGTTTTATAGGGTTAGAAGAGAGTTGATAGGTTTACAGGGGACACGCTAAATAAAATCGGAACTTCTCCGGTGAGCTGCCTTGCGTTTGTGCCTCATCCTTTCAGTTTGAATTATGTGTATTGACTATAATTGACTCATTAGCTCCAATTTTCCAGTAACAAGCCTATGAAGCAAGCAATTTTGAATTGTTTTATATTAAATTTGTAGATAAAACCATTTCTAACTTCTGAAGAGACATGTTGTTAATTTTAACAGATTCAAATATATTTAGTTTTCTTTGTATTGTATAAAAACAAAGCATCAAAATATAAATATAAACTTATACAATAACTAATGTTTTAGTATTTTATTAATATCACATAACTAAGATTTCAAATTACTGAGAAGAAATTTTGAAATTATGATGATTTCATTTATAAGCATTTAACCCATTTACATTTGTCTAATATTTTTCTCACATCAAGCTACACCTTTATTAATCAATATAGGTTTTGTTTACAATGTTAATAAGACAGATAAAATAGAAAAGTCACTAGTTTAAAAAGGACAGTTGATTTTAAATTGCATTTCTAAAAAATGCCAAAGCTTATCTCTTTTAGAGATAGCAAGGTAACAAATTTACATTGCAAAGCAAAGTTAAGGTGAGACTTTTCAAGGAGACAAATTTACATTGCAAGGCAAAGTATGCAAGCCTTTTCAAAGAAATGCAGAGAAAGTTTTCTTCTTAAAAAATGGCATAGGACTCTACCATAGGATTTTGTGAAGAAATACATAGATGAGCCTAGAAGAAAATTTAGAAGTCTGTCCAGAATAACCAGCTGGGTGCCAGAAAATTTGAGACCTTCTAGTTAAACAGGTTGCTTTAGTTCATTCAATTTAAAGTCCTTCCAATCACCTAAAATTTACCCAAGGGGGGATTCAAACCTTTGAGAAAAAAAACCTACTTACAAATAAAGTTCCTTCTCTAGCCAGATCAAATAGAACAAATCTTCCCAAATATTTAGCTGTAATTTAGCTAGGCATTTGATTTGTTGCACCTTGGCATTGCCTTTTCCCAGTGATCTTAAGCCAAAAGGCACAAATTGGATCTTCTGACCCCTAAGTAGTAGCTTGAAAAGCAGGCAGAAATAGTTGCCACATATATAGACAAAACACTCATGCATATGTACACACATATATCCCAACGAGACATCTCAAACAAATTAGTTGGTCTAAGTTGTAACTTGTCATACTCCACACCTATGGTACCAATCAACAGCATGGAATAAAGAGCATCTGCGGTGTGCACATCAACAGGATTGGAAGGTTTATTCAGATTGCCGGTACTCAACTAAATGTCTAACCAAGCAAACAAACAAAGAGAAAAGAGGAGCAGTGGGGTCCAGCTTAGCCTGGTCCCAATTGGCAGGGCCAACTTATTCCAATAACAGTAATTGATAAAAGCAGTTCTCCCCACTGTTTTCAGCATAAAGAAGAAAAGTACCAACTAGATTTAAATAAGAAAAACAAAGCATAGCCAGGAGCCCTCCAGGGTGCTCTTATACAGAAGTGGATACAGTCCAACCGAACAGAAGAGGGCTCAGAAAATCAGAAAAAGGTAAAGAGAATAAAGCATTGCCTTGTCAGAATTTAGGCCAGGGACTCCAGGAGAGATCTACCAGCAGCAGAGACATGGGAGCAAAATAGTCCCAGTGGCCACTTGCCTTTTGCAGCTAAAGTCCTCTCTGGTGCCCAAAGCCTTCCAATTTTTGCCAGTGATTAAATTAGGCTCTCAGATTCCAAAGTCATAGAAATGGATAACTAGGACAATAAAAGTCAGAGACACAGGATGGCATATATTTATCATGCCTCACTATTACGTTACATATGACCACAGTTAAAGACATACAAAGCTACAAAACATATATGTACACCCAGCAACACACAAAAGACAAAGACAAGTGGCCACAACAAATTTCCAAGTAATTCCAAACCAAAGGACCTGACAACGTCTCGTGGGAGTCCTGGACTTGGAAGTAGTGCTGTGTCCAGCCTTCCACAAAGTCCCTAAATCAGAGCTCTGATACCCAAATGCAAAGCAAGTTATTGAGATCTCAAACCAAATCTTACCTCCGGAGGTTTACTAAAACAAACGACTGAACAAAGACTCTGGTGCCAATCAAAGCCAATTGTAGAATTTGGTGATGTTGGCACTCTCGGGTGGGGGCCAAGGGATCCTGGGGCTGAGGAATGTCTTCTTGGTGGCCCCCCCCCCGGGATCTGCAGCAAAATCAGCCCTGGGGCTGAGGAACATCTTCTCGGTGGCCCCCCCTAGGGAAACTCGCCAGGCTGCCCATCGTCTGGAGCTGCGGGTTTTGGTTCCCCTGAGCAAAGAAATCCCAGACGAGCCACCAAATGTTGTGGAGCGAACGTACAGAGGAATCCAAGACCGGTGTCAGTGTTGCAGTTTTATAGCTCTTTATTTTAGTGTTGCAGCTCTTTGTTCAGTGTTACAGCACCTCTTTTTGCTTACAAGCAAGGAGAGCACTGAGGAGCAAAAACTCCTATCCCAGTGTCTCCCAGAACAAAGGAAAAGACTATCTTATATAGCCTAAATTCCCGCCCTTTTCCTGCCCAAGTTCCCATTCAGGTCCTCTTATGTAAATGAGGGATGCAGTCCAGCTAATTTGGATTGACTGATTATGGGACACAGTCCACTGGTCAGTTTTGGAGCCTAATTTGCATCTGGCCCTTGGGGGATGTGAGACTGCTGTTATCTCAAAGAGGGCGGGTGCAGGAAGCAGGCAGGATAAGCTGCAGGAGCCAGAGCTTGCCACCAAGACAGTCAAGCATAAAATCTGCAAAACAGTTTCTCCAGTGGAAGGGGGCAGGTTTAACAATCAGAAAATGCTCAGGGTTCCCCACTACAGTGCTTCTCACTTAAATATGACTGAGCCCCATGGCTGTATAAGTTTATCCAAAACATTGTTTATCCTGTAGTGGTGTCCTACAGGATACATATGAACTACTGCTTAGAAGTGGGAAATCTATTACTAAATCCATTATTGTATGATGTCAAGAGGTAGTCTTTGGACCCAGACAGGGCTGAGTTTGAATCCCAGCTCTGTCCCATGTAGCTGCAAGTTGCCTCAGTTTTCTCATCTGCTAAGAGGAGCTAATAATAGCTGCTCCATAGGGCTGTTACAGTGATTAAATGAAAGAATATATGAGTGAGCTACTTGGCTCATAGTACATGTTCAGTGAATGGCTGCTATTAGTAAAATATAGTTCTTGTGTCTTGCTCACTGACACAATCTCACTAGTGAGGAAACAAATTAAGGTATCTATCAACTTACCATGCTAACTGAGGAAATGAGAATTCACTCTTAACTACTTACTTCCTTACTTTTTGTTTCATGTGTAAATATTATCTCCCTACTAGATTCAGGTGAAATCTCTAAGGTTAGAGAGCAAATTTTCTCCTTCTTTCCTGTACCCCACAATGGCTAACACAGTGCTAGACAACTAACAGACATTCAGGAAATGCTTGTTGACATGACCTTTCTTAGCAACATCTAATGTCTATGTTTACCCCTCTTAGGAGATAGGATTATACCCTGCAATGGAGGAATCTGAAAGTTTCTCAGTAACTGTTATTTTTCAATAAAACCCTGAAGAAATCTTACCGTCTTCAAATTGTTTTGCTTTCTAATTGGTTACTGAGCACATATTTAGCCATTTTATTATTTATGTGTTTATAAGTATCATTAACATTGCTGCTGGGACTGAGATAACTTTCTTGTCTCCATTTTAAATGAAAATCTTAATTTTTTTTATATCATTTAGATTAGCTAGAGGTCCTTTATACTTAACTTTTCCACCTGCATATTTAAATATGTTTAGTGATTTTTCAGTATCTTTGTGGTGAGCAAGTCTAATGAAGGCACCCTACACTCTGTGCATTTTTTCCCCAAGCCCTATTGATGTCCTAACATTTGGTTACTATTTGGCGAGAAAACTTGAAAATGCATTACTCTTCTTTAAAATTCTTAAACGTCTGAGTATATGACAATATTAAGAATAGATTGAGGAATTGATATGACTTTACATGTGCATAATTGATCAAATTTGTAATAATTAGCTTTTAAGCTTCTCTGAGGAACAGAGACATGGTGATCCAAAGAGCACTTATTACTAATAATGGCATGAATTTGTATGGAGATTTAAAATTGTTTTTATCCCCAGAAGGATGCTCCTGATCTATGAGGTGTGTGAGATTCTGTGAGTTCTGTTTTACCTGTGAGGAAATTGAGGCCCAGAGTAGTTGGGTGACTTTCCTGAAGTCATAGTTAGTGGCAGATCTGGGATAAGAACCTAGATTTTCTATTTCTGAGTAGTTTTTCAGATCTTGCTGAGAATTATAGCTCAGAAATACAGTCCCAGCATCAACTATTTCCTGCAGTCTCACATAATTGATCATTCTACATTCCCTGTCAAAATACTTTCCATTTGACTACAACAACAGTCTTTCTGTTTCCCTCCCAGTTTGAACGCCATGACCCTGTGGATGGTAGAATTACTGAGAGGCAGTTTGGTGGTATGCTGCTAGCCTACAGTGGGGTGCAGTCCAAGAAGCTGACCGCCATGCAGAAGCAGCTCAAGAAGCACTTCAAAGAAGGAAAGGTACGTAGCTTCAGCTAGAGGAAGAAAAGAAAAGAAAACATAGGAATGTATGTTTTTTGCAAAGGTGCTAACATAATGGTGAGAGTGTGTTATGGACCAGGGATTTTACAACTAATTCATCTCCGGTATCCGAGGTCCAAAGGGAGAAAAAAAACGAGCAATGGGTGAGGAAGAGGAGAGAGTCCAGAATTATCCCAGGTTTCTTGTTCAGGCAAAGGGTGGCACCAAGACATGAGACTGTGAATTTTAAAAGAGGGGCTAGTTTAGAAGGGAAGATGAAGAGTTCAGCTATGGACATCTTGAATTTGAAATGGCTGTGGACGGTCCAAGTAGAGATAATCAGCAGGCAGTTGGAGTTCTGAGGCAGATTCAGAAATCATCAACACACTGTTAGAGGTAAAACGGTGAAAATGGATGAGATGGCCCACAAAGGGTATTATACAGAAAAGAACTGTGGGCCAAGGACGGAATCCAATGGAACACTAACACTTGGAAATCCAGTGGAAATCTAAGCAGCTCGGGGTAGGAAATCTAGAAGAAATGGTTAAAGAAATACATAGAGAGAGTAGTGAAATCAAAGCCAAGGAAGTAGAGGGTTCAGGAACTGAGGTGTCTACAGTGTCACATGCGACAGAGAGGGTCCACTAAGATAAAAATGATAGCATTGGTTTTGGTGAAATGGCAGTAACTGGTGACCTTGGGAGAGCTGTTTCATTAGAGTGGTCTAGTTGGAAGGCATATTAGATGAAAAGTAAGGAAGTAGAGAAAGAGGAAAGAAGCAGAAAAGGCAAAAGAAAGAAGAGACTATGGTCAGGGAAATTGCATATGCAGAACTCTGAGGCATTATGTTAATCTGTTCAGACTGCTACAACAAAATATCACAGACTGAGTCATTTTAACAACAGAAACTTACTGGAAGTTTATGATGAAGGTGCTGGCAAATTAGGTTTCTGATGACATCTCCCTTCTTGCCTTGTAGTTAGCCTCCTTTTTCATGTGTCCTCACATGGGCTTGCTTTAGTGCATGCGTGTGGAAAGAGAGAGAAAGCTCTTTGGGATTTATTCTTATAGGACACTAATCCTATCAGTTTAGGGCAGCATCCTTATGACCTCATTTAACCTTGTTATTTTCTCTGATGCCCCATCTCCAAATACGGCCACGCTGGGAGTTAGGGCTTCAACATATAAATTGGCAGAGGAGGGGGGACACAAACAGTCAGTCCACAACAGGCTGGACAGACAAACCTGGCATGTGTGAGGAAGTGAAAGGAGACTAGAATGGCTAGAGCATACTGAGCAGGGAGGAGAGTGGCCTGAGATAAGATCAAAGAGGGAGACAAGGGCCAGAACATGCAGGACCTTGTAGGGATGAAGGGAGTTTGGAGTTTATTCACAGTGCACTGGGAAGCTATTAAAGGGTTGTGAGCAATGAAATGCCATGGCCATGTGTATGTTTAAAGAGATGATCCTGGCTGCTTTGTGGAAAATAGCTTGGAAAGAAGCAAGTGCAGAAGCAAAAAGACTGATACTAAGGTTATTAGAGAATTTAGGAAGAGATGATTTAGAGTATTTTGAGCACAACTGAGACTAGAGACCATGGATTTGTGGTAGCACTAGTCAACACTGCTCTCCTATACCCTTCCATACCAGCTGCACCTAGTGTGGGAAAAGAAAACAACAGATGATAGAACTGAGTCAGCACCCAGATGGGATGCTGGCAGGATGGACAAACTGAAGTAGAGACCATACACACACATACACACACTGCAGTGCTAGGGCTAAAACCCAGATCATCTCATTCCCAGCCCAATACCTTCCCACTGGACAATGTTTACCATCTGGCCATGACCAGAAAACTGACCTGCACTGAAAATTTTCAATGAGAGATTGCCAAGGTAGTGTGGTGTGGTAGATGTGAAGCTGGAAGACTTGAGTTCAAGTGCTGTCTCAGAGATTTCCATGGTCATTAGACAAATTACTTAATCTTATTGGCCTCATGAATTGAGAGGCTTGTCCTAGATGCTTGCTATAAGGACCTTTCTAGCTTTAAAGACTGAAAATAAGAAATAGCATTGCTAGTATTTGTCCTAGTTTTCTTACTAAGTCTTTGTCTAAGAAATCCTGCATGAGGGCCGAGCCCGTGGCGCACTTGGTAGAGTGCTGCGCTGGCAGCGCGGCGACGCTCCCGCCGCGGGTTCGGATCCTATATAGGACTGACCGGTGCACTCACTGGCTGAGTGCCGGTCACGAAAAAACGACAAAAAAAAAAAAAAAAAAAAAAAAAAAAAGAAATCCTGCATGAATAGCATTGTGCCTAGTTGGTGGAAAGCATTTTGTATGAGCCAGACTTTTTCCTCCTTGTCTTAGATATTAAAAAGCTGAAAGGGCCTCTGAACCAGGCTGTGGACTGCAACTGAGGACAGGCTAGGCTCTGATAGAAAATGTCAGCTACTCTGAACTCAGTCTAGCCTGTTCCCACAGCAGGTGTTCTCTTGGCTGTGGGGAAAAACTCATCATTAATGGAAAATGACAGAGAAAAATATTTCTCTCCCAGAGAGCTCTTTTACACTACTCAGTACCCAGCTCATATATGTTGGAAATTATAATTTCAGAAAATTTATTGCATATGTTTAGATGGATTTTTTTAGCCCCTTTGCTGGAAGCATAGTGTTTGCATTAGGAAAGTCTCCTTTCTTTTGACTTGACTTATTTTTAAAAGTTGATCCAGACATTGATTTGACTTTAAATTAACTATCTATCATGATATCATTATTATATATTATTTACTCTATAAATTATTAGGAATTTATATTTAAAAGCAGGAAATTGGGTGGTGGAGATATCTCCCTTGAAGGAATAGAGTAAGCCTAGAGAAATGTCTAGGCTTTGGCAGGAGTTAATTTAGGACCTGATGACCTTGCAAAAGAGCTGTGAAGTGAAAGAACAAATTTTGCCAGATGATGAAAATCTGGGGTGCCGAATTACTTCTGGCCCAGAATTTCTAGTTTGCTTTATCAAAGAGATTAAGATTGATTGTCCTCTCATGTTGATTAAATAGTTTGTGAACAAAGCTATTAACTAGAATGAGAGTCAATGTAGGGCCTTTCTCCTAAGGTTACCAACCAGTCCGTCTCTCTAGGACCATTTCCCAGTAACGGGGAATCACCATCTGCTTTTTAATTGCTTCTTTTATTCCACTTTGGATTTATTAACATGAAAATGTAAGTTTTTATTTGGCTTACATTAATCACTTTCTGTCTGGGGTTCTGTATCAAGATATCAAACCAGAACTAAAAGATTGAAGGCCCTAGTGGTGGTATTGAGTAAATATTTGCATATAACTTAATGACTATGCAATGCTTCACAGCCATTTTTCTCTGTCTTTCTAACAGCCTTGTTAGATATCATTGTGCCTTTGAGAATACAGAGACAGAGAAAGAGAATTTAATGACCCACCCAGAGTCTGGACTAAAATGCAACGTTTCCTATTCCAGATCTTGTCCTTTCCATAGCAAAGTGCTATTTCTCCTAACCAGACTCTTCCTCTAAAGCAATGCTTCTCAGCTTGGAGATTTTTAAGAAATGTGATTGTTGGGGGCCCTTTTCAAACCAATTAAATCAGAAGCTTAGTGGGTGGGTCCAGGCATCAGAGTTTCTTAAAAGTTCCCTAGGTGATTCTAATGTGCAGCTAGGCTTGTGAGCCACTGCGCTGGAGATGCCATGCTCCATCAGTGTCTCTAGCTGTTTTATAGCCTAAAGAATTGGGGAAACTACCAGACTTGAGGAAAATTACTCCACTGATGCTATGAGCAACCACCATGTTTTTATTTAACAAAGAGTTTTCTGAGACTTCATAAATGTGATTCACAGTGGCGATCCTCTGTATTTATGAGTATAGAATCACAAGCTTTAGCAATTTATAGTCCCCACAACGAGGCACGCCGCCACTGCCATGGGGCCTGCCTGGGGTCCTGAGGTATGGAGCCAAGGGCCACTACCACTACCCTCAACCAGGCAAGGAGCATGTCAAAAACACCACTTCCACACGGGTGCCCACCACAGCCACCACAATAGTAGCCACAGCCACCGTGCAGGTGGCCACCAGCCACTTGACTGCATTGAAACAAGGATAATCACCAATGGAGACCAAAAAAAAGAAGAGGATGTCTCTCTCCACAAAGCCCACTCCAGAGTAATAGAAGAAGCATCTGCTCTATGATAATAGTGGGGGACCTGAACACCCCTCTCTCAGCACTGGACAGATCATCTAGGCAACAAATCAACACAGTAACCATTAATTTTTCCGAAGGAGAGAACAAATCTAGGGTTATTAGAGGTGGAAGAGGGGGAGGGAAACAGGGATGGGGAGAGACTGCATAAGGGGCATAAAGAATAAGTATGATTGTTTTTTAGTAAGTACGACCTGTAATAATGAATATGCTAGTAATATTAACTTGATCAACATGTTGTACACAGGTGATAGTAGTCAACATTGAACCCCAAAAAGATGTATAATTAATTATGCTTCAATAAAAATAAATTTAATAATAAAAATTTATAGGGTTAAGGATGACAGATCAATTTAATGGCAGACATTATCATGTGAGAGACACTAAGTCAGGTGCTGTGAGAAAGATAAAAGATAAAGACCATCCGTTATCCTTAAGAAATATATATTGTTTATAATAGTCAAGTAAGAGAAAAATATGTATGCAAAGAACTATATAATTTCATATACACATTCATATTAAATATTTACTGAGCACTTACTATGTGCCAAGTACTCTTCTAAATATTGGGAATATAGTAGTGAGCAAAGCAATGTCTCTGCCCTCATAGAGTTTAGCATTCTTAGTGGAGGGAAATAGATATTACCCAAATAAATATAATACAATACAAGGAAACTCAATCAAAACTTTGAGCCGCTTGAGAGCAGTGTCTTACTCATCTTCGCATGTTCTCCATACAGTGTCTCATAGGCACATGTTTGTCAAATGCAATGATCGGTGTGTTAAGTACTCTAATAAAGGTATGAAATCTTTTCAGAGTACTGATGAGGAAGATTAGAGCCAACTGGAGAGACTGAGTAAGATTTCTTGGAGGAGGTACAGTTTGAACTTGGCCTTAAGCAGAGTGGGATTTTGATAAGCAGAGGTTATAAAGGTATTTGCTTTTGCTAAGTGTTTCATAGCCCTGTCCCCAACAGCTTTCTGTGTGTATCATTGCTTACTAATACTGCTACTAGCCATTAAACAAGGTTAGTACTTATCAAACGGTTCTAATAAAACTATTAGATAATTTTTCATAGTATCTGTGGACAATATACATGTGAGCTCTCCTTATTCACTTATTCTCAGATATTTGAGAGTTGAACTACATTACTCATCCGTGGAATATCAGATTCTAGAAACACTGCTAGCATACCCCTTGAAAAACTCTCAGTAACTCCAGTTATTAGGTGCCCACCAAAGTCACTATAGTATAGCGCATGAGGTGTGGCCATAAAACTAAAAAGACTGGAAATCTACTTTACTAATTAGCTTTTTCTTTCTTTTTTTTTACTTTTTAGCTTTGAAACCTGTACTTTCCCCAAAGGATTACTAAGCTGTGAATTACTATTAAGAGAGTTAATTTTATTAATTTCCCCCTTTTTTTTTTTTTTTTTACCACACAATGAGTTTCATATACCTCAACCTTTCCCCTGTTTCCTATCTCTGAGGGTCCTACACAAACCAGAGAAGAGAGTCTATTTCAGAGCTTATAGAATAAATTCATTACCACTAGTTCTGTAGTAATGAGCTTGCTACGGACTTCTGCTTACCACTTACTGAATACCTCCTACATACTAGACATTTTATGTATCTTCTCAATTATCACAAGTTTGCTTGGTAGATAGAATCCTCATTTTTCAGATGAAAAATACTCTTCTGAGCCTTTGTTATTTACCTGAGATCACACACTGTCTTAAGAAGTGACACCAGGATTCAAAGCCAGGACTGTCTTATTCCAGAGTCCATAATCTTCTGACTGATGATCTGTTTGTTGCTACTCCTTTTTCACCATCATTTGAATAAGTGCAAGATTTCGGGGAAACAGGAAACCAGAGTTGCCAGAGTTCAGCCTACAGTTCTTACGGAGATAACTAGAAAAGTAATTATGGAAGCAGATGGTGGAGGAGCTTAAATTCTAGGCTAAGAAGTTTGGGGGTTTATCCAGTTGATAGTGGGAAATCACTGACATTTGTTGAGCAGGAAGGATGAAGCTATGGAGAAAATTATATTTCAGGAAGATTAGATACTTGTAGAAATCTAAGCAACAGAAATGGTATAATTTCCTCCACTGCCAGGCAGTAGTTAAAGTGAAGTCTAGGGTTTGCAGTAGGAAGATGTTTTATTAGAGCAGGATGGGTATAGTAATACCTCTGAAAAGGTACTCAAGAAATTGTAACAGTGACCACACGTAGGGTGGGAGACTGGAGGACAGGATTGAGAAAGATGCATCTTGTGTAACATTTTATACTATATTCATATATTACCTGGTGTAAAAATATTAGTTAAAATTAATAAAAAAAAAAAAAAAAAAAAAAGCAGGAGACCGAGCAGAGGATAGATGATAAGATTGATGAGAGGCATGGCACGTAAGGGAGGAGGAAGGAGACTATTTTATCTTTTCAGTGGGCCATAGAGGGAACTTGGGCGATTGGATTAATTCCCGGCAGATGGATTTGCCATAACTGATTAAAAGACAGGGCAAGGGAATCATCCATTACAGTGTGTTTGCACTCATCCATGGCCTGTCAGCACTAGATACCTGGCTTTATAGCTAACTCCAGAGGGAGCCAAATTTTCCTTACCCCTTTTCTCATTTATTCTAACTGCTTTTTTTTTTTTTAAAGATGACCAGTAAGGGGATTTTAACCCTTGGCTTGGTGTTGTCAGCACCACGCTCAGCCAGTGAGCGAATCGGCCATCCCTATATAGGATCCAAACCCCGTGGCCTTGGTGTTATCAGCACCACACTCTCCCGAGTGAGCCACGGGCCGGCCCATAATTGCTTTTTTTAAAAAACAACTTTATTGAGGTATAATTTATATACCAAAAAGTCACTCATTTTAAGTGTACAATTCAGTGAGTTTTAGTAAATTTATAGTTATGCCATCCAGATTTAGAACATTTTCATCACCATAAAAAAAAAATCCCTCTAGTTTTCAGTCAAGACCCATTTCCGCCCTAGCCTAAGGCAACCGTAAATTAGCTTTCTGTCTATATAGATTTGCCTTTTCCAGACATTTCATATAAATGTGATAAAATAATAATGTAGTATTTTGTATCTGGCATCTGTTACTTAGCGTAATGTTTTTAAGGTTTATCCAGTTAATGCTTATATTACTAGCTTGTTACCGTTTATTGCTGAATAGTAAGTAGTATTCCACTGTTTTTGGTGAATGAATAAACCTTTTGTTTATTCATTCACCAGTTAATGGACATTTGAATTGTGATTTGTCTATTTTCTCTGTTTTGAAGCGCAAAGTTTTTAAATTTTTGATAAAGTCTAATTTATCAGTTTTTTTCTTTTATGGATTGTACTTTGGGTGTCATACCTAAGAACTCTTGCCTCACTCAAGGTCATGAAGATTTTCCTCCTATGTTTTCTTCTAAAAGTTTTATTAACTGCTTTTAGTTTTGAAAGACAATTAATTCTATTTGCCTGCTTGACAACTTCCTAATGTTAAATTCATTTTTAAACAACCTAGAGAAGTGTCTCTACTGTCCAAAAACTACTGTAAATCATATTTTCTCTTTTCAGTCACTTAGAGCCCAGTTTTATGTAAGTCCATCTTTCCAAAAGTATATAGATAAGCAGTTTGTTGTACAGTTGGTCATCATGATGTCAGAGGTAGGGTCCAGGCCGATAGTCAGCCTCAACCTGCCCAGTCCTCTTACCAGGTTCATGACTACACCACAGGGAAGAATTCAAGAGCAGAGTCACAAGAGACAGCGAGAACAAGCTTAATAAAATAGATAAGAAATACAGGTTCCATGGAGAGAGTACAGCATATCTCCAGAGACTGAGCAGTGCCCACACCAAATTTAACACAAAAGTAAGTTCAATACAGACACCAAGTCTAACATAAAAGCAAGAAAAACATAGGTAAAGTTCAGTACAGAGTGCAAGCTGACTCAAGAGAATGAGCCTGCCTGCTTGAAAGTTAAGTTAGATGCAAAGTAATGTATACACACCTCAGCTAGCAAAGTGCGGGTTGCCTCCAGGAAAGCGAGCAACAACCCCACCTTCAGCTGGGATTCAGCTTTTATAGTTGCTAAATCTAATGAATATTCAACTAAGTGGGTGGTTCCCAGTTATGTAACATTTAGTCTTGCACATGCTCAGTTGGTCTCTTGCTGGAGCATGTTCATTGGTCAGACCCTATCAAATGCACCAGGCATATTTGGGAATATTCTGTGCTGTCTATGGAGCATGCCCAGCCACTGGAATTGCATAAGCCAGCCCTTGTGATCTCATTTTCCCTATGCTGAAAATAGGTCTAACTGTTAACAGTAACTTTCCTCCAGGGGAGAGCCCAGAGGAGGGGGCCAGAAACCTCAGGGAGTGGCTGGAAATTCAGAGGTGTGTCCTGAAACCCAAGCCCAGGGAAACTGAGTACCTCCTATATCGATATGATAAGATAACTCCTCTATCTTGCACTTCACCATAGTATGTCAAGAATATCCCTTTGATACCAAGCCTAAGAAAAGGATATTTTCTTTTGACTACTACATCTGCAGTTCAAGTCACCTGCCAATAGATTGTGCATAAGCTCTTGCTTTCTGGTCTGAACAATTCAACCTGTAATAAACATATCCTTTCACTTTCCATTTTACTATCCACAAAGTTCATGTTAGTCTTACTCTAGTTTTATTCTAATAGACCTCTGGATTTTTTACTAAGTAATTACCAAGAAAATAAGAATTTTGTGCCTGGCATCATCTTTTTTTTAAGGAGGCTTATCTAAATTGTAAGCTCCATAGAAGGGGAATGGACCTCTCTCCCACAACCAGGCACACTGAGCCAGTGCTTCAGGGCCCAACCAGGGACCTGAGGCATGGAGAAGGGGACTGGACCTCTCTCCCACAACCAGGCACACCACACTAGCACCTTGGGGCCTGCCCAGGGACCCAGGGCATGGAGAAGGAGACTGGATCTCTCTCCCACAACCAAGCACACTGAACCAGCACCTTGGGGCCCACCCAGGGACCTGGGGTATGGAGTCGGGGACCAGACCTCTCTCCCACACCAGGCACAACATGCCAGCAACTTGGAGCCCGCCCAGGGACCCGGGGCAAGGAGAGGGGGAATGGTCCTCTCTCCTACAACCAGGCACATCACGCCAGTGCTTCAGGGCCCGCTCGGGGACCCTAGGCATGGAGAAGGGGTCTGGACCTCTCTCCCACAACCAGGCACACCAAGCCAGCACCCTGGGTCCCACCCAGTGACCTGAGGCATGGAGCCAGGAACCGAACCCTCCTCCCACAAAAAGGCGCACCACACTAGTACCTCGGGGCCCACCCAGGGACCCGAGGCATGGAGAAGGGGACTGGACCTCTCTCCCACAACCAGGGATACTGTGCCAGCACCTCGGGGCCCACCCAGCCCAGAGGCATGCAGAAGGGGACTGGCCCTCTCTTCCACAACCAGGTACACCAAGCCCTCAGGTCCCACCCAGTGACCTGAGGTATAGAGCCAGGGACTAGACCCTCCTCCCATACCAGGCACAAGACTACAGCACCTTGGGGCCCACCTGGGTACCCGAGGCATGGAGAAGGAGACCGGACCCTCCTCCCACAACTAGGCACATGGCGCCAGTGCCTTGGGGCCCACCCAGAGACCTGGGGCTTGGAGAAGGGGACCAAACATACCCCACAACCAGGCACACCACCAGTGCCAAGGAGCATACCAAAAACAGCACCTCCATGTGGGTGGCCCACCACAGCTACCACAATAACCATGGCTGCTGCAAAAGCAGCTAGATGCCCCAGCCACCACGCAGATGGTCCGCCAACCACTGGAGTGCATTGACACAAGGAGAGTCACCAGCAGAGACAAAGAAGAGGATGTCTCTTTCCACAAAACCCATTTCAGAGTGGCAGAAGAAGCATCTGCTCTATGATAATATTGGGGGACCCGATCACATCTCTCAGCATTGGACAGATCATCTAAGCAACAAATTAACAGAGTAACCATTATTCTTTCGAAGGAGAAAAGAAATCTAGGGTAATTAGAGGGGGGAGAGGGAGGGAATGGGGGAAGGGGAGAAATTGGAAAAGGGGCATAAAGAATAATTACGATTTGTAACAATATATATGCTAGTAATATTGATTTAATCAACATATTTCAATGTTCAACCCCAAAAATATGTATAATCGATTTTGATTCAATAAATAAAATAAATTATAAAAAATAAATTGTAAGCTCCATAAAGTCAAGGCCCATGTCCAATGCACTGTTATTTCCCTCACTGTTCTTGGCATAGTGCTGAGTGATCAGTAAGTGCTCAAAAAATATTTTTTCATTTATCTATGTAATAAAGGCAAAGTGTTATGTATTTAAATTTAGTAGTGACATAATGTGCTTTGTATTCCACTGTTTTTCTAAATCATCAAATGAATAGCTACCCAGTTCAGATTGTTTTCTTGTGTGTGTGTCCTCAAATAATTCTCAGCATAAGCCCTCTGGTCTTGAGCTATATAGTATTTGATGTTTCACGAGAAATTAATTAACAAACATTAGAAGTTGTTTACCAGATTGGGAAACATTTCCTATACCATGCCCTTTCTCTTTTAGGAATTTTAAACCTTTTAGCCTCAAAAACCCTTCCAATAACTTAGTCCCATATCTCTCCACCCTCTACAGGAAACTATACCTTTATAGAAAAATAAAAACTTTAGCATGGTATGTGTGTGTGGTGAAATATACATAACATAGGATTTACCATTTTAACAATTTTATTTTTCTCCTTGTCTTTCTCATTTTTTTTTCTTTTTTCTCTTTGTTATTGAAACATAGTTGATTGTACATATCCGTGGGGTACAGAGTTGAATCTCAGTACCTATGTGCAATATGTGATGCTCAAATCAGAATAATTAGTATATTCAACATTATGCAATGTAATAGATTTTCATGGCCCTTTACAAGATCCTCCCTTACCCTCTCCCTCTCCCATTTCCCACCTCTCATTACCTCAGTTCTGTTCTCTCCTTTTGAAAGTTCAATGTATTATTGTGATTGTTGTATCTTTCTTCTTTTTTTAAATTTATTTTATTTATTTGTTTATTTTTTTAGTTCCCACTTATGAGTGAGGACATGCAGTATTTCTCTTTCTGTGCCTGGTTTATTTCATTTAACGTAATTTTCTTAAAGTTCATCCATGTTGCTGTGAATGGCAGTATTTCATTCTTTTTATGGCAGAATAGTTTTCCATTGTGTATATATACCACATTTTCCTTATCCAGTCATCCAATGATAGGCGTTTAGATTGGTTCCAACTCTTGGCTATTGTAAATAGAACTGCAGTAAACATGGGAGTGCAGGTATCCCGTCGACATGATGATTTCCAATCCTTTGGGTATGTACCCAGCATTGGAATTGCTGGATCATATGCCATTTTAACCATTTTTAAGTGTACAGTTCAGTGGCATTAAGTACATTCACATTGTTGTGCAGCCGTCACTACCATCCACCTCCAGAACTTTGTTCGTCTTCCCAAATCGGAACTCCTTACCCATTAAACAATAACTCCTAATTCCTACTCTCCCAACCCCTGGAAACCACCCTTCTGTTTTCTGTGTCTATGAATTTGACTACTCTAGGTACCTCCTGCAAGGGTAACCACACAGTATTGTCCTTTTGTGGCTGGCTTATTTCACTTGGCATAATGTCTTCAAGGTCCATCCATGTGGCAGCTTGTGTCGGAATTTTATTCCTTTTAAAGGCTAAATAATACTCTATTTTATGTATATACTGCATTTTGTTTATCCACTTATCCATTGATGGACACTTGAGTTGCTTCCTCCTTTGCATGTCTTTTGGTGGAGGTGGAAAGGAAGATGTATAACCCACAAGCAGTGATGATATAGAACCTGTACTTCTAATCCAGTGGGATTCTTGTCTGTAAGGTTGATTCTAGCCTAGTGCTTACATTGAATAGCATACTCTGGCATCCATATAAGGAATGAGCCTTATCTCTGGGTGCTCTAAGTCAAGGTCAAGAGAATGACTTCAAATTAGGGAATAAGTGGCTTTCAGACAAGATGGCAGAATAGACAATCCCCAGTATCACTCTCTACCACAAATCAACCAATTTACAACTATTAAAAAGCAATGACAGCCAAGCTGGTGCTGCTAGAGATCAGGGGAAGATGAGGAGAGACCTATGAAGTGCATGAAGGCAGGAGTAGCCACAATGAGAGAAAGAAAGAACTGATCTGACCATTTCAAGCCCCGGCCACTTCAAGGTTAGAGCTGGTGAGTGCACAGAGCAGGAGCTGGCAAAAGCTTGGGGTTGTGCCCTTTGGATGAAGTTGCTTGGAGTTGGCAGAAGAGAAGAGGGCTTTGGTGGCCCTCAGGCCAGCAAGACCACTAATAGGGTTCCTGTGGACCCACATAGGAGCAAGGAGCCACAACAACTGAAAAAAGGAGCCACTCAGAGTTTGGTGAGTCATCATAAGGGACCAGTGCATGACCCATCCCATGGGAAGTGTTTGGAGCACAGGTGGTGGGGGAAATAGGCCCACCAGGAGAACACTTGGACACAGCAAGGACTGCTGATCTGTCCCCCAGTCAGCACAGGACCACTCAGTGGAGACTGGTCAGGAATATAGAACTGCAGAGGGTGCAGTTTGCTGAAAAGACTCAGGCCCAGTCTGGAGTTTCTACACAACCCAGGTGTACCGGATCTCACAAGACCCAGAAGTGCCCATAAAGTTAACCATTAAAACCTGAGCTGCACAAAAAGCCCTCCCCAGGGAATCAGCAGCAAAGCAAAAAAAATTTAGCTCAACGGCAGAGTGCAAGTACTGGTCCCTACAGGAATTCTCCCATTTTAGAAATAAGCAAAGGGCAACAAATTACTTCCAGTGAAGAGTTTGAGTGGTAGTTAACAGCAAATAATCCAACACAGAACTGAAAGAAAAAACAAAATACCCACAGACCAGAGACAAAGCTTGATATTAACTAGTAAAAGTCTCATATCACCAAAGAACACCTATAAAACCTAGAAGGACCAGAAGTCCCCTGGGCTACTGTCAGGCTAGGGCTCACAGACCCTTCATCCATTGTACAGACTGAGTACAGACCCCTCACGTGCCCCACTGGGTCACCAGACCCCTCACATGCAGGTCATGAGCTAAGTAATTGGGAAAGATCCCAGGAGCCATTGGTAGAGTTGTCTAACGCGAGCTCAGTCCTCAGCTTCCTCAGCAGCAGCAGCAGCTTACAGCAGCCTCCAGCAGCAACAGCCTCCAGCAGCAGTAGTTGTGGCCTCCATGTGGCCCCCACAGGAGCATACTGGGGGCAGGGGCACTGTGGATCAGAGCCATTCGTCCTTTATAGTTAAGTCCGATAACCCAGGAATACCTGGGTGGAGTCAGACAACCAAAGAACACCTGGGCTCACATGCACAATTATGTTAGGCAATAATCAAGGAACACCTGGGCAAGAACATCTGAGGGACCCTGACCATTTATCTTCACTTTCGCTATAGCTACTAAGCCAGGGAGGGGGGAGGGCGAGGGGCCTGAGCCATCTAACACCTGCAACCAGTCCAGAGGGTGGGGGACCGAGGGCCTCAGCCATGCCCCATTGACACCCACAACCAGCCAGTGACGCCCACCAAGCCGCTGCAGGAAGTGCCCCGAGCTCTTCTGAGCTTTGGCAGTGGGGGGGCTGGGGGCCTCAGCCACGCCCCCCCCCAACACCTGCAACCAGTCCAGCAACGATCACTGAGCTGCCACAGGAAGCGTCCTGAGCTCCCAGGCTGGGGCAGTGGTGGGGGTGAGGGCTTCAGTCACACCCCTCTAACATCTGCACCCAGCTCAGCAATGACCAAGGCCACTGCTGGAAGCCTCCTGGTCTCCCATGCAGGAATGAGGGGGGTGCCACAGGCCTCAACACTGCCCCTCCTCCTTCCTCCTTCTCTCACCTTATTTCCTTCCCTTTCCCCTCACCCCCTCCCACCTAGCTGCTCCACAACAACATCATAGAATGTAAAATATATATATATATATATTAATAAATAAATAAACTTTTAAAAAATTAGGGAAATAGTATGTAATGTAGGCCTTCCAGTTCACTGTTAAAAATTATGGTGGTTGGTATGCATAGTAGGTACTCCATAAATGTTTGAATGAATGCTTAAATACAAATGCAGCACTGTTAGTAATTGCCAAAAAACGTAGCACAAATAGAATGGATAAGCAAATTATCATATGGTCACATAATGGAATACTTCATAACAATAAAAATGAACTACAGATATACACAAAAACATGAACAAATCTTAAAGAGAGAAGCTGTATGTTGCAGAATACATACTGCATGATTCCATTTATAAAGTTCAAAAACAGACTAAATTAAACTAGTTACTGTTTAAGGGGGCAAAAATAGGTAGTAATGCTATTTAAAAAAAAATAAGCAAGGGGAAATGAAACCCCTGATAGTGATTATCACTGTGGGTAGGAGTGGGAGGGGACTTATGATTGGGAAATGGCATTTTGGGGAGAGGGAAGGGGACTTCTGGATACTGATAATATTCCATCTGTTCCTGGACCTGAATGAAGGTTCTATGGTTGTTCATTTTCAGCAGTTTGTCAGGTTATACATTTATATTTCATGCACCTTTCTATGTAGATATATGGTGATCATATTCCAGAAGAAAAAGATTTTTAAGTTCTACGATTCTAAGGGAAAAAATAATAAGAGATTATGTGACATAATCATACAAATAGTATTTTAGCTCTCAGTTTGATTGACAAGATAAGAAAGATACAATTAACCCAGTTTGGAAAGTACCAGGAAAGAACTATAGATTGTCTGTATTAGGTTTCCTTATACTGAATTCCTGATGTGGGTTCCTAGGCTCTGTAGTTGGGAGAAATGGAAATTGGAAGAAGAGCAGCACTCAGTAGAAGCAAGTCGACATATGCAATCCATTAAACCTGATGCCTCATTAAAAGGCATTAACCTCAGGTCTAGGACATACTCCAGTATCTTCACTTCTTAGAAACTGTATTCATTTGCATCACAGCATGATGTTTGAGAAGTGGGGAAAAGACAAATAGGACAAATCTTCCTCCCTGTAAAGGAATCCCGGTAGCCCCTGTTTACACAACTACTTTCTCTTGAGCCATCCTAGAAAGTAGAATTAGAGGTTAGCAAATCTTTGAACAGCTTTTGAAAAGGATTTCTTCATTCACAAAATTTCATCAGGTTAAAGTTAAGTGGCAAATTACTTCATTAGTAGCTTTTAAATTGAAATGATGAACAGCTTCCTCAGTGCTTGCTAAATACTGAAACCCTTTTCCTGAATATCACTGACTTTGGTGATTCTTTAATTAGCTTAAGCCTCTAAAAGCTTAGCTGGACTGTGAGCAAACTATTAAAATGGAAGTCCTGACTCATCCTTCTTAAGATGTATAACAGATCAAGTGGCTACAGCCTATTTAAGAAGTGTCATAATAGATAGTGTAATTAATTGGAGAGCACAGTTAGAAATATTTTCGTTATAGATATCCAGCCATCACTGTAAGCAGCTTTCTGTCAGATTTTACACGAGGGGAAAGTAATTAGCCAGTTTACCTTTCTCAGGGTAAAATTCTAGAGTTTTGTTCCTCTTTTGTGTACAAATTTGACATTCCTTGACTAATTTATTCAGTCTCCGTTCTAGACATGAGCGTAAATTTCTGATTTATAGACATGAATAACTGCCTAGTTTTCTGCATTTTGTGTTGCTTTTTGTTACAGGTCCTGTCTCACCTTGATGTCTCTCCTCTTTCAGGGTCTGACATTTCAGGAGGTGGAGAACTTCTTTACTTTCTTAAAGAATATTAATGATGTGGACACTGCATTGAGCTTTTACCATATGGCTGGAGCATCTCTTGATAAAGGTAATTAAACCTGTAAGTTTTTTCTTTTCTTTTTTTTTTTTTTAAAGATGACCAGTAAGGGGATCTTAACCCTTGACTTGGTGTTGTCAGCACCACGCTCAGCCATTGAGCTAACCAGCCATCCCTATATAGGATTCAAACCCACGGCCTTGGTGTTATCAGCACCACACTCTCCCAAGTGAGCCATGGGCTGGCCCTTGTAAGTTTTTTCTTGAAGGTATAAATGTTGAATCTGTAATCTGTTAGGTTTCTGCCCCTCCTTAACAGTAAAATGTAAATTCTCAGCATTGTTTCTTGATTTGCTTTGTTTTGTTGACATTTATGAGCCTTGCATTTCACCCTGAGATGCCAAGCTCAGCAAATGTATTTTTTTGTGCTAAAGGCTGTAGTCAGGGCAGATGCCCATCTTTAAATGATTAGCCTTGGAAATAGACATCTAAGCCAAGGCATAGCGCATGAAACTGCTGAACACTCATCGGAGCCAGAATCATGACATATATAATGTGAAGCTAAAATCACTATGCAATTAAGTTTATGTCTTTGATAAGAAGGAATGGTTTGGTTTATTTCTTAAATTTTGGGGGGTTTTTTTGTTTTGTTTTGTTTTGTTATGTTTTTTGGTGGGGGCTGGCCGTTTTTTCCCTCAGTAGAGCATAGAGCTTATAACACCAAGGTCAATAGTTCAGATCCCCTTACCAGCCAGCTGCCCAAGAAAGATAAAATCATGACTGACTGAGAATAGCACCCCCTGTTGGCTTACTTTATATAAATTCAGTTACAGTTTGTACAGGCAATGTAAGAAAGCGGAGGAATTGAAAATAGAGTTGTGAAAAAAAAGGAAAAAAAAAAAAGAAAACAGTTGTTTTCTCCCGCAACATTTTATTATGAAAATTTTCAAACATTCAGAATAGTTTAAATAATTATTTAAATAATATCTATATATCCAGGGCTGAGCCCGTGGCGCACTCGGTAGCGTGCTGCGCTAGCAGCGCGGCGACGCTCCCGCCGCCGCGGGTTCAGATCCTATATAAGGATGATCGGTGCACTCCCTGGCTGAGCGCCGGTCACCGGAAAAAAAAAAAAAAAAAAAATATCTATATATCCAGCTCAATTAACATTTTGCTGTTTGCTTGATCATACATCTATGCATATTTTCATCCCTCTATTCATCAATCATTATTTCTTGATGTGTTCAAAGTAAGCTGCAGACATAAGTGTACTTCAGTCTTAAATACTTCAGCATGAATATTACCTAAAGTTGAATATTTGTTTAAAGTCCCTTCACAGTCAGTTTCTGCCCCCACTCACCAAGAGGCAACCTTGATTCTGTGTATTTTTCCACCATGGATTAATTTTGCTTGTTCTTGAACTTCATGCAAATGGAATTAAACAATGTACACTCCTTCTAAGGTTTCTCTCAACGTAATGTTTTTGAAATCCATCTATGTTGTTGTGCGTATCAGTAGTTTAATCCTTTTTTACAATGTTGTATTCCATTGTATGAATACACCACAGTTTGTTTGTCCAGTCTTCTGTTGATGGACACTGTATTAGTCTGTTTTGTGTTGCTGTAACAGAATACCTAAGACTAGGTAATTTATAAGAACAGAGATTTATTTGGCTTAGGAGTCTGGGACAGCTGCATCTGGTGTGGGCCTCAGGCTGCTTCTACTCATGGCAGGAAAATGGCAGGCAGCCGGCAGGTACAAGCAGATCACATGGCAAGAGGAAGCGAGAGAGAGAGAGAGAGAGGAGAGAGAGGAGAGAGAGAGAGAGAGAGGAGAGAGAGGAGAGAGAGAAAGAGAGAGAGAGAAGAGAGAGAGAGAGAGAGAGAGAGGAGAGAGAGAGATGGGAGGTGCCAGGTCTTTTAAACAACCAGCTCTCATGGGAACTAATAGAGTGAGATCTCAGTCAGGTCCCCCTCCCCCAGGGAGAGCATTAATCAGTTCACGAGGGATCTGCCCCCATTACTCAAACAGCTCCCAACACTGCCACATTGGGGATCAGGTGTCCACGTGAGTTTTGGTGTGGACAACACATCCAAACTCCATCAGTCAGCTTGGCTGTTTCCAATTATTAGCTCTCTTCGGTAAAGCTGCTATGAATGTTCTTGTGCAAGTCTTTTGAGGACATGTATTTTTCTTTCTGTTGGATAAATACCTAGTAGTGGAATTGCTGGGTCCAAGGGAAAGTATTTGGTTTATAAAAAACTGTCAGACCCTTTTTCACAGTGTATCTTTTTATACTCCCAACAACAAAAGTACAAGAGTTCAAGCTGTTCACATTCTTGTCAACAATTTATGTCAGTGTTTTAATTTTAGTGATTCTGGTGTGTGTTATAAAAGTATCTCATCGTGGTTTTAATTTGTTTTTCCCTGATGACTTCTGCTATTGAGCAGCTTTTTGTGTTCTTGTTGTTCAGATACCTTCTTTGGTGGAGTGTCTAAGCTTTTTATTATGTTGCTTGTTTTTTTATTATGGAATTATAGAAGCTTTTGATATATTCTAGATACAAATTCTTTATCAGACATATATTTTGTGAATATTTTCCTAGTCCAAGGCTTCCCTGTTCACTTTCTTAAATCGTGTCTTTTTCTGAGCGTAAGTTTTTATTTTGATGGAGTCTAATTTACCAAGTTTTATTTTTTTGATTATTGCTTTCTTTTTTTAAAAAATATTTTATTTTATTTTATTTTGTCAATATACAATGTGGTTGATTATTGTGGCCAATTACCAAAACCTCTCTCCCCCCTCCCTCTCCCCCCTTCCTCCCAACAATGTCCTTTCTGTATGCTTGTCGTATCAATTTCAAGGAATTGTGATTGTTATGTCTTCTTCCCCCACCCCCACCCCAGTTTATTTATTTATTTATTTATTTATTTTTATCTCCCACCAATAGGTGAGAACATGTGATATTTCTCTTTCTGTGCCTGACTTGTTTCACTTAATATAATTCTCTCTAGGTCCATCCATGTCATTGCAAATGGCAGTATTTCATTCTTTTTAATAGCTGAGTAGTATTCCATTGTGTAGATATACCACATTTTCCATATCCACTCATCTGATGATGGACATTTGGGCTGGTTCCAACTCTTAGCTATTGTAAAGAGTGCTGCGATGAACATTGGGGAACAGGTATACCTTCGACTTGATGATTTCTATTCCTCTGGGTATATTCCCAGCAGTGGGATAGCTGGGTCATATGGTAGATCTATCTCAATTGTTTGAGGAACCTCCATACCATTTTCCATAGAGGCTGCACCATTTTGCAGTCCCACCAGCAATGTATGAGAGTTCCTTTTTCTCCACAACCTCACCAGCATTTATCATTCAAAGTCTTTTGGATATTAGCCATCCTAACTGGGATGAGATGGTATCTCAGTGTGGTTTTGATTTGCATTTCCCGAATGCTGAGTGATGTTGAGCATTTTTTCATATGTCTGTTGGCCATTTGTATATCTTCCTTAGAGAAATGCCTACTTAGCTCTTTTGCCCATTTTTTAATTGGGTTGCTTGTTTTTTTCTTGTAAAGTTGTTTGAGTTCCTTGTATATTCTGGATATTAATCCTTTGTCAGATGTATATTTTGCAAATATTTTTTCCCACTCTGTTGGTTGTCTTTTAACTCTGTTAATTGTTTCTTTTGCTGTGCAGAAGCTTTTTAGTTTGATATAATCCCATTTGTTTCTTTTTCCTTTGGTTGCCCGTGCTTTTGGGGTTATATTCATGACGTCTGTGTCCAGTCCTACTTCCTGAAGTGATTCCTCCTATGTTTTCTTTAAGAAGTTTTATTGTTTCAGGGTATATATTTAATTCTTTAATCCATTTTGAGTTGAGTTTAGTGTATTGCTTTCTGAGTTCTGTCTAATTAACATTTGTCTACCACCAAACTGAAGATATTCTTTATTTTCCGGGAAGCTTTATTGTTTTAGCTCTTACATTTGCATAGATGATCCATCTTAAATTAATTTCCGTATATGGCATGAAGTAGAGATCAAGATTTATTTTCTCCATATGGATATCCAGTTGTACCGCACCACTTTGTTGAAAAGTTGCTCCATTGGTTTACTTTGGCACCTTTGTCAAAAATCAAATGACATTTTAAGTATGGGTCTATTTCTAAGCTCTCCATTCTGTTACATTTATCTCTGTGTCTATCCTTATGCCCATACCGACTGTCTTGATTACTATAGCTTTAGAAAAAGTCTTGAAGTGTCAGCTATTGTAAATGCTCCCAACTTGGCTCTTCTTTTTTTCCCAACTTGGCTCTTCTTTTTTAAGATTGCTTTGGATATTCTAGGTCCTTTGTGTTTCCATATAAATTTTAGAATCAGCATGTCACTTTCTATGTAAAAAAGAAGTGGGATTGTGATTACAAAAACATTGAATATATAGATCAATTTGGGAAGAATTGACATCTTAGTAATTAATATTGTGTCTTCAATTCATGAGCATAATATATCTCTCCATTTTTTTAGGTCTTCAATTTCTCTCAGCAGTGGTTTTGTGATTTTAACCATACAAGTCTTGCATATTTTTTTTTTAAATTATGCCTAAGTATTTTATATTTTTTGGTGCTGTCACAAATGGAATTGTTTTAATTTCATTTTCCAGTCTTTTGTTTCTAGTATTAAAATATAATTCATTTTTGTATATTGATCTTGTGTTCTGCAGTCTTGCTAAATATGCTTATTCTAGTTGTTTTGTAGGTTCCTTAGGTTTTTCTGTGTAAACAGTCATGTTATATGTAAACAGAAATATTTTCACCTCCTTTTTTTTAAATAATGTATGCCTTTTTTTCCTTGCCTTATTGCGCTTGCTTACACCGTCAGTACAATGTTAAATAGAAGTGGTAAGAGTGGACATCCTGGGCTTCTTCCTGATTTAGGGGGAAAGCATTCAATATTTCACTATTAAGTTGGATATTAGATTAGATTTTTCATAGATGCCCTTTGTCAGATTAAGGACATTCTTTTCCTAATTTGAAAATGTTTTTTGTTTGTTTGTTTGTTTGCTTCTTATCATTAATGGCTATTGTATTTTGTCAAATATTTTTTCTATATATATTTAAGTGACTATATGGCTTTTCTCTTTTATTCTCTTCATGTGGTCGATCACACTGATTATCCCTTAGAGTCTTGAAATAAATCCAACTTTGTCATAGTGTATTAGGCTTTTTATATATTGCTAGATTTGATTTACTAATATTTTACTAAATGTTGAAGGATATTGGTCTATAATTTTCTTTTTTTGTAATGTCTTTTCAGGTGTTGTATCAGAGTATACGGTCCTCATAAAATGAGTTAGGGAGGTTTTTTTCCCTCAATTTCAAAAAGAGTTTCTGTAAGATTGATGTTATTTCTCTCTGAATTATTTGTTATAATTCAGCAGTGAAACTATCTTGGCTTGTAATTTTCTTCGTAGGAAGGTTTTGATACTTTAACTTCTTACATTTAATTAAATGTACAGGTATTCAGATTTTGTGTTCTATCTTCAGTGAATTTTAAGTTGTATTTTTGAGGAATTTGCCCATTTCATTTAAGTCATTGAATTTATTGGCATAAAGTTGTATTCAATTATTATTCTTTTAATGTCTGTAGAATCTGAAATCCCCTTTACTCCTACCATTGATGAATTATATCTTCTCTCTCTCTCCTTTTTTTTTTTTTTATTTCCTAGTCTTCCTAGGGGTTTAGCAATTTTGTCAGTCTTTTCAAAGAACCAGTTTTTTACTTTGTTAATTTTCTCTATGGTTTATTGTCTATTTTATTGATTTCTGCTCACGTCTTTTTTATTTCCTTTTTTACTTATTTTCAGTATGTATTATTTTGCTTTTCTTTTTCTAGCTTCTTAAGCTGGAGCCTTACCTCCTTTTCTAAGATAAGCCCTTAAACCATAAATTTCCCTCTAAACACTGCTTTATCTACATCCCACAAATTGTGATATATTGTATTTTTATTATCATTCTATTTAAAACATTTTCTGATTTTTCTTGCGATTTCTTTGAAGGACTCATAGATTATTTAAAAGTGTGTTGTTTAATTTCCAAATATTCTGGGTTTTTTCTAGATATATATATATATTGGGGGGGCACCTTAGTTATTCAATCTTTTTAATCATTTTGGTTTAAAATACTTATTAAAATTGGGTAGTTTTTCATAATTTCTTTTCTCCTAACCTTCAAAATTTTCATTCCTGGTTGAGGATATGGTGATATCATTTGTTTTTTTATTTTTAATATTCTTGTGTGGTTTTCCTTGCTTTTTTTTTTTTTTCTCATTGTACATGTTTACAGGGTACAGTTTGTTGTTTTGATATATGCATACATGGTATCATGATCCAGTCAGTATAGTTAGCATATCTATCACCTAAATATTTATTATTTCTTTGTGGTTGTAACATTCAAGATCCTCTTTTCTGGCTATCTTGAAATATACAGTACAATATTATTAGCTATTGTCACCCTGGAACATCAGAACTTATTCCTTCTATCTTACTGTACCTTTGTAACTTTGTACCCTTCTACTGTTCTACCAACCTTTCCCTGTCCCCTCCTCACCTCTCCCTTTCTCTGCCTCTGGTAAGCACTGTTCTACTCTCTATTACTCTTTTCTTTTTCTTTTTACCTTATTTTTCTTAATTGACCCATGAGAATTGTATATATTTGTGGAGTACAATATGATATTTGGGTACATTTATACTGTGTGCAGTGATCACATCAGGGTGCTTTGTATATCAATCACCTCAAACATTTGTCACATCTTTGAGTTGGGAACACTCAACATTATCTTGACTAGCTGTTCAAATATATTCAGTAGTTTGTTGTTGATTGTAGTCTCCCTATATTGCTGTAGAACCGTAGATCCCATTCTTACTATCTCTCTACAGTTTTGCATCCACTGATCACCTTCTCCCCATCTCTCCTTTCCTTTCTGCCTTTCCCTGACCTGTCTGTAATAACCACTATTCCATACTATACTTCTATGAGTTCAGTTTTTTTAGCTTCCACATATGAGTGAGAACATGTGGTATTTCTCTCTGCCTGGTGTATTTAACTTAACACAATTTTCTCCAAGCTCAGCCAAGTTGCTGCAAATGGCAGAATTTCATTCTTTTTCATGGCTGAGTAATATTCCATTGTGTACTCCATTGTGAGTAGTATTGCATGTTTTCTTTATCCAATCTGCTGAACAACATTTAAGTTGGTTCCAACTATTAACTATTTTGAATAGAGCAGCAATAAACATGGGAGTGTAGGGGTCCCTTCAACCAGCTGATTTCCATTCTTTTGGATGTATACCCAGTAGTGGGATTGCTGGATCATATGGTAGTTCTGTCTGTAGTTGTTTGAGAAATCACCATACTGTTTTCCATAATGACCATACTAATTCCCACCAACAATGTATAAGAGTTCTCCTTTTCTCCACATTCTCACCAGCATTTGTTATTTTCTGTCTGTTTGATAATAGACATTCTAACTGAGGTTGATGTATCTCATTATGGATTTGATTTGCATTTCTCTGATGATTAGTGATATTGAGCATTTTTTCACATACCTGTTGGCCATTTGTATGTCTTCTTTCAAAAAATGTCTACTCAGTTCCTTTACCCATTTTTTAATCAGATTATTTATTTGCTATTGAGATGTTTGAATTCTTTGTATATTTTGGATAGTAATCACTTGTTGGATGCATAGTTGCAAATATTTTCTCCCATTCTGCAGTTGTCTGTTTGCTCTTGTGCTGTGCAGAAGCTTTTTAGTTTGATATAATCCCATTTGTTAATTTTTGCTTTTGTTCCCTGTGCTTCTCAAGTAATGTTCATAAAATCATTTCCCAGACCTATGTCCTCAAGTGTTTCCCCTATATTTTCTTCTCAAATTTTTATTGTTTGGGGTCTTACATTTGAATCTTTAATCCATTTTGAGTTGATTTTGGTATATGGTGAGAGATAAGGGGTCTAGCTAGTTTCATTCTTCTGTATATAGTCAGTAGGTATGTAGATTTATTTCTGAATTCTCTATTCTGTTCCATTGGTCTATGTGTCTGATTTTGTGCCAGTACCATGCTGTTTTGATTATTCTAACTTTGTAATATATTTTGAAGTCAGGGAGTGTGATACCCCCCACTTTGTTCTTTTTGCTCAAGATTGCTTTGGCTATGTGGGGTCTTTTGTTCCATATAAATTTTAGAATTGTTTTTTTACTATTTCTGTAAAGTATGTCATTGGTAGTTTGAGGAGGATCATACAGAATCTGTAGATCACTTTTGGTAGTATGGTCATTTTGATGATATCCATTCTTCCAATCTATAGGCATGAGATGTCTTTCCATTTTGTGTGTGTGTGTTGTTTGATTTCTCTAGTCAGTGTTTCAAAGTTTTCATTGTAGAGATCTGTCACTTCCTTGGGTAAATTTATTCCTAGGTATTTTGTTGTTGTTGTTGTTGCTATTGTAAATAGGATAGATTTCTTGACTTCTTTTTCTGCAAGTTTGTTGTTGCTATTTAGAAATGCTACTGATTTTTGCATGTTGATTTTGTATCCTGCAACTCTACTGAATTTGTTTATCAGGTCTAGGAGTTTTTTGGTAGAGTCTTTAGATTTCTCTCCTTATAAAATTATGTCATCTGCAAACAGGGACAACTTGACTTCCTCCTTTCCCATTTGGATGCCCTTTATTTCCTTCTCTTGCCTAATCACCTGGCCAGGACTTCCAGTACTGTGTTGAACAGAAGTGGTGTGAGTGGGCATCCTTGTCTTATTCCATTTCTTACAGGGAAAGCTTTCAGCTTTTCCCCATTTAGTCTGATGTTAGCTGTGAGTTTGTCATATGTAGCCTTTATTATAGTAAGATATTTGCCTTCTATACCTAATTTGTTGAGAGTCTTTATCAGGAAGGGATATTGAATTTTATCTAATGCTTTTCTGCATCTATCGGGATGATCATATGATTTTTTTTCTTTCACTCTGTTGATGTGATGTATTACATTTATTGATTTGTGTATGTTGAGCCATCCTTCCATTCCTGAGATAAATCTCACTTGATCATGGTGTATAATCTTTTTGATGTGCTGTTGGATTCAGTTTGCTAGTATTTTATTGAGGATTTTTGCATCTGTGTTCATTAGGAATATTAGCTTGTAGTTTTCTTTTTTTGTTGTATCCTTGCCTGATTTGGGTATCAGGGTTATGCTGGCCTAAGAGTATGAGTTTGGAAGAATTCCATTCACTTTAAATTTTTGAAATAGTTTAAGAAGTACTGGTATTCGTTCTTCTTTAAATGTTTGGTAAAATTCATCAGTAAAGCCATCTAGTCCTGGGTTTTCTTTCTTGGGAAACTTTTGTTATTGATTCAGTCTTATTACTTGTTATTGGTCTATTTAGGTTTTCTGTTTCTTCTGGTTCAGTCTTGGTAGGTTATATGTGTCTGGGAATTTATCCAATTCCTCAATGTTTTCATATTTATTGGCATATAGTTGTTCCCAGTAGTCTGTGATGATCCTTTGTATTTCTGTGATATCTCTTGTAATTTCTCCATTTGCATGTATGATTTTATTTATTTATTATTTTCTCTTTTTTCCTTGGTTAGTCTGGCTAATGCTTTATTGATTTTGCTTATTTTTTTGAAGGAGCAACTTTTCGTTTGATCTTTTGCATTCTATTTTCAGTGTCAGTTTCATTTATTTCTGCTCTGATTTTTATTATTTCTTTTCTTCTTTTTTGTTTTGGGTTTAGTTTGTTCTTGCTTTTCTGGCTGCTTGAGGTGCATTGTTAGGCTATTTATTTGAAATTTTTCTGTTTTTTTAGTGTACACACTTATTGCTATAAACTTTCCCCTTAATACTGCCTTGGATATATCCCATAGCTCTTGGTATGTTGTGTTACTGGCTTCATTAGTTTCAAGAATTTTCTTCATTTTCTTCTTAATCTCTTCTTTGACATGTGTCGTTCAAGAGCATGTTGTTTAATATCTATGTATTTGTTTAGTTTTGCAAGTTCCTCCTTTTATCTATTTCTAGTTTTATTCCATCATGGTCAGAAAAAGTACTGATATAATATAATATTGATATAATAATATGATTTCAATTTTCTTGAACTTGTTGAGAATTATTTTGAGGCTTAACATATGGTCAGTTCTGGGGCCGAGCCCGTGGCGCACTTGGTAGAGTGCTGCGCTGGCAGCGCGGCAACGCTCCCGCCGCGGGTTCGGATCCTATATAGGACTGACCGGTGTACTCACTGGCTGAGTGCCGGTCACGAAAAAACGACAAAAAAAAAAAAAAAAAAAACATATGGTCAGTTCTGGAGAATATTACATGTGCTGATGAAAAGAACCTGTATTTCTGAAGCTGTTGTATGAAATGCTTGTATATGTCTGTTAAGTCTATCTGGTCTGTGGTGCCATTTAAATCCAGTGTTTCCTTGTTGGTTTTCTGTCTAGATGATCTGTTCAATACAGAGAGTGTTCAATACAGAGAGTGCTTTATATTTCTGGGTGCTCCAGTGTTGAGTGCATATATATTTATAATTGTTATTTCCTCTAACTATATTGATCCCTTTATCATTATATAGTGCCCTTCTCTGTCTCCTAGTGCAGATTTTGACTTAAAGTCTGTTTTATCTGATATTAGTATAGTTACTGCTGCTCACTTTTGTTTCCCATTTGCATGGAATATCTTTTTCCATCCCTTCACTTTCCATTTATGTGTGTCTTTGTAGGTAAGGTGTGTTTCTTGTAGGCAGCATATGGATGGGTCTTTTTTTATATCCATTCAGCCAGTCTATGTCTTTTAATTGGGGCATTTAATCTATTTACAATCAAGGTTATTATTGATAAGTGAGTTCTTACTCCTGTCATTTTGTTGATTGTTTTCTGATTTTGTATATCCTCTTTTCCTTTCTTCCTATCTTATTGTTTATCCTTGTGGTTTGGTGGAATTCCATATTGATAAAGTTTGATTCCTTTCTCTAATTTGTGTGTCTACTCTAACAGTTACTTTTATATTTTCAGGTGTTTTTATGATAGTTATTATCATTCTTTCCTTCTAGATGTATGACTCCCATAGCATTTCTTTTAAAGCCATGTGGTGGTGATGAATTCCCTTAATTTTTGCTTGTCTGAGAAAGACTTTATTTCTCCTTCATTTCTGAAGGATACCTTTGCTGGGTATAATATTCTCGGCTGGCAGTTATTTTCTTTCAGTACTTTGAATATATCATCCTGTTCTCTCCTGGCACGTAGGGTTTCTGCTGAGACATCTGCTGTTAGTCTAATGGGGTTACCCTTATAAGTGATGTGACGCTTTTTTCTTGCTATTTTTAGAATTCTCTGTCCTTAACTTTTGGATAGTTTGACTGCAGTGTATCTTGGAGAGGACCTTTTTGGGTTGATCTATTTTAGATCTTTAAACCTCCTGGATTTGGATGTTCATATGTTTCCCAAGACTTGGGATGTTTTCAGCTATTGTTTCATAAAATAGGTTTTCAATACCTTTTTTGTATTCTTCTCCTTCTGGAATTCACATAATTCGAATACTTGTTTCCTTAATAGTCCTCACAAATCTTGGCTTTGTTCTTTTCTTTTCTTTTTATTTACTTATTTATTTTTGTCTTCTTGTGTTTTTTTCTTTTTTTATATATAGGGATCCAAACCCATGACCTTGGTGTTACAACACCATGCTCTAACCAGCTGAATTAACCAGCCAGCCCCTATCCTGTGTTATTTAAAAACTGCTATCCTTAAGATTAAAAATTCTTTCTTCTGCTCTGTCTATTCTGTTGTTGAAACTCTCAGTTGTATTTTTTATTTCAATCAATTCCAAGATTTCTGTTTGAGTTTTTAAAATTACATCTTTCTCTTTGTTGAATTTCTCATTCAGATTATGAATTGTTTCTCTGCTTTTGTTGAATTGTTTGTATTCTCTTGTATCTCTGTGAGTTTCTTTCTTTTTTTTTAAAATAGATGACCGGTAAGGGGATCTCAACCCTTGGCTTGGTGTTGTCAGCACCACGCTCAGCTAGTGAGCCAACCGACCATCCCTATATAGGATTCGAACCCGTGGCCTTGGTGTTATCATCCCCGCACTCTCCTGAGTGAGCCATGGGCCGGCCCTCAGTGAGTTTCTTTAAGATAATTAATTTGAATTATTTTTCTGGCAACTCAGCAATTTCTGATTCTTTGGGATTAGGTATTGGAACATTATTTTGGTTTTTTGGTGGTGTCATCTTGCTTTTTCATGTTTTCTGTTTCCCTGTGCTGTGGGTTGAATGCCCGCCCGCCTCCCCAACTCACTGAAGCTTAAATTGTATCTCCCAAACTTCCAGGTATTGGAAACTTGGTCCCCCCTGTGCCAGTGTCAAGAGGGTGGGAAATCCTATTATGGTAATTAAAAGGTGGGGCTTGAAGAAATGATAAAGTTGATGGTTTAAAGGTGGTCATGGGTGTGGTTCTGAGGGCTTTAAAAGGAGAGTGCAAAAGAGCTCTCTCTGTTCCATCATTCTGGCATGTGAGACCCCTGGGTCACTGTTGCCACCAACAAGGCCTTCACCAGATGTGTTCCCTGGACTTTGGACTTCCCAGCCTCCAAAACTGTAAGCAATAAATTTTGTTTTCTTTATAAATCACCCAGTTTCAGGTATTTATGTTATAAGCAACAGAAATGGACTAATACACCCTGTCACCTCTTTGGGTTTTGTAGAGTGGCTTGGGTGGGGAAAGACTTTCACCTGCAAATGTGTCCTACGGTGTCAGTTGGGTAGAGTGCAATGGCTTTGTTCAGGATGGATGCAGTAGTGTGAACTTTGTGTAGTTTCTTCAGCTGTAATTCACTTTTGCTTTGTTTGCAAGTGACTCAGTGACCTATGCTTGGGAGGTATATGGTGGCTGTGGCATAGCTTTGCCAGGGGTGGGGATTACTGGGTTGGTTCACAGGCTGGAGTGTGCACATACACACTGTGGGTCAGTCATCTTGGGAGTTGGATCAGTGGGGATATGGTTACCGTATTGATTTTCAAGCTGGGGTGTGGGCATATGGCATGTCAGGGTCTCAGGGACTGGTTTGCCAGTGGCAGGGTCACTGTGCTGCTTCTCTGACTCAGGATGGGCCTGTCAGGGGCATGTCAGCCAACTCTGCATGACTTGCATGAACGTGCATGTGATGCTCAAAGGCTTGGATTTTAAATCCAGCAGTGGGAGTGGGGGAAGGGGTCATTCTTTTAGAGGCATGCCAGCTGAGCTGTTTCTCTGAGCCAGGGGCATGGGTGCACTTTGGCTTGATTTGTGAGTGTGGATCTTCTAGTGGCCCTTTCACTTCTTAGGTCCAGATGTGAGGTCATGCTTCCCTTGATAGTTCAGGAGTTGATCTTCCAAGGGCAGAGCTGCTGAACCACTTCTCAGAAAGTAGGCAAGGATACTAGGCAGGCCTGCAGTGAGGGGACCTGTCCAGGTGCTTCCTGGGAGGTAGGTGTGGCTGCTAGACAGCCCTACAGTGAGGGGGCCTATCCAGCCGCTTTTGGGACTATTGGCAAAGCCACTATGCAGGACTGTTCAGAATGGAACAGCCTGGCTGCTTCTCTGGTTGGGCATGGATACACTTTATTTCTACTGGCTTGAGGGCATATTCATTAGGGTAGAGACCTGTGAGCTGTTTTTCTGGATTGGGGGCTCAGATGCACACAACTCAGTCAGTTGGTGGGGCTGGGGGGTAGGGAGAGACATGGGGTGCGGTCTGCCTGAGGCAGGTCTGTCAGCCTGATTCTGGCTGGGGATGTGGGGGTGTATCAGTTCAGCAGGTCTAGGGTTGGCTTCCCAGACTGCAGAACTAGAGTCACAGCTGCTGGGAGCCCAGGCTTCAAGCCACCAGGATCAGGGCATAGTATGTGAGTGCACTGGGACAAGGGCTACTGTGAATTGAATGGTGTCCCCCAAAACCCATGTTTTAGAAACTTAACCCCCACTGTGACAGTATTAAGAGGTGGAAAGCCTATTATGGTAATTGAAAGGTGGGGCCTTGAAGAGGTGATTAGATTGTTGGGATCATGCCCAAGTAAATGGATTAATCCATTGATGGTTTAATGGTGGTCTTGGGCATGGTTCTGAGGGCTTTAAAAGGAGGAGTGAGGACTTAACTCTACTTCACCATCGACCGAGTGACACACTGCTTTGCTGTGAAGAGTCTCTACCAACAAGACTCCCACCAGATGTGTTCTCTGGACTTTGGACTTCCCAGCCTCTGAAACTGTAAGCAATAAATATTGTTTCTTTATAAATTACCCAGTTTCAGGTATTTCTTTTGTAAGCAGCAGAAATGGACTAATACAAGAGCAGGGACTGAAGGCTGAGGAAGCACGGTGGCTACTGGCCCCAGGGCAGGGCACATGTCCAGCAAAGGCTCTTGTTTGAAGAGGGCACCGTCTCACATCAGCTTAGACCGTGAGGGTGAGGGGTGGAGAGTGCACAGTCTGTGCTTCTTTTCTAGGGTGATCCAGTGTGTGTATTCTAGGCAGCTCCCCCTACTTGGATCCAGGGTTGTCCCACCAAAGGATCTGCAGGCCTCTGTGGTGAGGATGGGGGTTAGTGTAGGTCCTCTGCCTGCCATTTTGCCAAAAGGGAAAATTTTCCTTCACTGATCCCAGTGTCAGAGACATGGTGGCTGAGGGCATCTGCCTCACTCTCTCTCCTCTCTATGCTTCCATCCTGGGCTTTCCTGCTCCACAGGGATCTCACCAGTCTCCTGCTGCATTCCTATGTTCTTCCACAGATACTTCTGTCAGTATTTAACTGTCTGTTAGTTGTTCTGGTCCTTTTCTAGGGGAAGAATGTGCCTTGGGCACTTCTAGTCCACCATCTTGCCCCACCTCCTTTTCTAGATATATTCTTGTTTTTGATTTCTAATTTAATTCCATTGTTGTCAGAGAACACACTCTGTTAAATTTTAATTCTTTAAAATTTACTGAGACTTGTTTTATGGCCCAGTATGTGGTTGGTTTTTTGATGCATGTTTCATATGTATTTGAAAAGAATATGTATTCTCCAGTTTGGGGTAGAGTGCTATAAAAATGTCAGTTAGGTCAAGTTGGCTGTATTAGTCCATTTCTGTTGCTTATAACAGAACACCTGAAACTGGGTAATTTATAAGAAAACAAAATTTATTTCTTACAGTTTGGAGGTGGGAAGTCCAAAGTCCAGAGAATGCATGTGGTGAGGGCCTTCTTCCAAGTGGGACTCCGTATGGAGTCTTGTGATGACCAGGGAATCACATGGAGAATGGCTGTACAAGAGCGCTAACCTCACTTGCTCTCCATTTAAAGCCATCAGAACCTTGCCCGTTACCACCCATTACACCATCAATGGATTAATCCATTCATAAGGTACAGTCCTCACAATCTAATCACCTCTTCAAGGCCCCACCCTTCAATTACCAAAATAGGATTTCCCACCCTCTTAACGCTGTCACAATGGGGATTAAGTTTCCAATATATGAACCTTTGGGGGACACATTTAACCCATAGCAGTGGCTACTTGTTACTCAGATCTTTTATGTCTTTATTGACTTTTTGTCTAGTTGCTCTGTGAGTTAGTGAGAGATGGGTGTTAAAATCTCCAAGTGTAGAGCCGGCCGTGACTCACTTGGGAGAGTGTGGTGCTGACAACACCAAGGCCACGGGTTTGGATCCCTATATAGGGATGGTCAGAACGCTTACTTGGGAGAGTGTGGTACTGACAACACCAAGTCAAGGGTTAAGATCCCCTTACCAGTCATCTTTAAAAAAAAAAAAAAAAATCTCCAAGTATGTTGTGTGGATTTATCTATTTTTTCCTTCAAATGATGTCAGTCTTTGCTTCATGAATTTTGAACTCTGGTATTAGGTTCATATATAGTTAGGCTTATCACGCTTTTCTGATAAATTGTCCCTTTTATCATTATAAAATGTATCCCCTTTATCTTTAGTAATAGGCATTTTCTTGAAGTCTGTTTTGTCTGACATTAAT
The DNA here is from genome assembly GCF_027409185.1 of Cynocephalus volans. NCBI lineage: Eukaryota > Metazoa > Chordata > Mammalia > Dermoptera > Cynocephalidae > Cynocephalus > Cynocephalus volans. Next base: position 97,010,098 of record NC_084466.1, read on the forward strand.
AGTTACCCACAGCTTTTTTGGGCTTACTGTTTTCATGGTATGTATTTTTCTATTCTTCTTCTTTTTTTTTGGTGGCTGGCTAGTACAGGGATTGATCTCTGGACCTTGGTGTTATGAGCACTACACTCTGACCAACTGAGCTAACTGGCCAGCCCTATTTTTCTATTCTTTTAGGTTTAACCTGTCTGTGTCTTTAAAGTGCATCTCTTCTAGACAGCATATAGTTGGGTCTAGTGGCCTTTTAGCATTTTATATTTTAGTGGTTTCTGTAGAAATTATAACTTTTCGTGGTTTGCTTAGAGTTAATATTGTACCTCTCCAAGTGAAATTTAAGAACCTTGCAATCATATGATTCCGCTTACCATCACCCCATTCTTTATGCTATAGTTGTCACATATTTCATCTGTATATATTATAATCTTTAATACAATGTTAGGAGTTTTGCTTTCAATGCGTAACTTTTTTAAAAAAAATTAAGAGAAAAAATAGTCTTTTATACTTAGCCACGTATTTCCCATTTTTAGTGTTTTTCATTTCTTCCTGAATATCCAAGTTTTCATCTGGTATCACTTCCTATCAGTCTGCAGAACTCCTTTTATCATTTTTTGTAGTGCAGATATGCTAGCAATGAATTCTCATAGCTTTTGGTTTATCTTAAAATGTCTTTATTTCATAATTGGGCACTGCAATGTGTGATTTTTAAATCTCTCCAAAGCACTGACTGGGGTTTTATGAACATGGTCTTACTTATTCAATGCTTTTTATTGGATTCCTTACAATTTTCTAATATGTGATCATGGTTCTCATTTATAGGTGCAATCTAAAAAAAGCCAAACTTCATGGAAGCAGAGAGTAGAATGGTGGTTGCTATGAGCTGCAAGAGTAGGGGAAGTGGGGATATATTGGTCAAAGGGTACAAAGTTTCAGTTATGCAGGATAAAGTAGTTTTAGAGAGCTAAGGTACAGCATAGGGAATATAATTAGTAATAGCATATTGTATACTTGCAATTTGCCCAGAAAGTAGATTCTTAAGTGTTTCTAACCACACACAAACACAAAAAGGTAACTGTGTAAAGTGATAAAAATTTTATTAGCTTGGTTGTGGTAATCATTTCACAATGTATACATATATCAAAACATCATGTTGTGTTACCGAGCCCAAGTTTAGCTGCCTGCCCAATACAAAAACCCTAGCTTGACTTGCCAAAATCTGTTACAGAACCTAGGGCATTCAGCTCCTGGTGTAGGCTCACCAGAAAATGTTACTGAACCCAAGTCTGGCTGCCTGCCCCAAGCAAAAACAAACAACCCAAAAGTCAAATGTTGGTGAAAATAGAAGTCAGCTTTATTCAGGAATACCAGTGACCTGAGGAGAGATGTTAGGCTAACCCATCTGTCCAGTATACCTGAAGGAGAAGGACCAGGCTAAAACCATCTCAAAGACTCAGATTTACTGGGGGTTTTTAAAGAGGAGATTGAAGGAATGGAATATGGGAGGTGAAAAGCAAGAGGGAGGGGGATGTGAGCTGTGCAGTCTCCTTTCAAGGAGCCAGGTGCAAGGTCTTGCCAAGGCTCGGTCTGGTTTCTGTTCCCATCCTTGATGTTATTTTAGGGTCTGGCTTTGGTGTGGAATCAGCCTAGCTTTACTCATGTCTTCCTTGGCTTCTCAGGGTCTGGATAGTAAGTATCTCATGGCAAGTTTGCAGCTGCAGGCTGACTGGAAAACAACTTTACATTTATGTAAACAATGTCATCTTGCTCCTTAACCAAGATTCAAAATATCGAATAACCGTAGGAAAAGAAGGAACTCAGAGAAATACATGCTAAGAAAAAATCTGTCCTTTTTTTTTCTAAAGCCCACGCCATTTTAGGTACCAACATGGCTTCAGTCCTGCTCATTCCAAAAGTTGTACACCTTAAATATATAGAAGTTTTTATTTGTCAATTATACCTCAGTAAAGCTGGAAAAAATACAAGGTCATTCGATCTGCAAATAGAAATTGTTTTACTTCTTCCTTTCTAATCGGGATGGATACCTTTTATTTGATTTTATTGATCCACATAACTTTTTAAAATAGCATTTGTTTGCTTAAAATAATACCTCTTCTGATCTTTGTAGAATCTTGTGGGAAAAAAGTTAATTATATCATGGAGGTTAGTGTGTGTGTGTATCTGTGTCTGTATGTCTGTGTGTGTGTCACCATAGGGTCATTTCTCCAGAATAGCTTTGGTTATATTACTCAGTTTCACAAAACAGGATTTGACAGCATCTGCAAATCTAAAGATATAAGATTCAAAGTCATCATTTATTATAAAAATTAAATTAATAAGCTCTTCTTTATTTTTGCATACCTTTTTTGAAAAGCCCAAGTAGAGATAATAGAACTGCTTTAAAGAAGAGTTATATAGGATGAATCATTATCTATGTTGAAATTATAGTGTGTCCTAAATAGAATGGTTCAGGGTAGTGGTAGCAAAGGGAATTGTAACCTAGTGATTAAAAGAAAGAAAAGAAAAAGTGTTTCTTTCGAATGACCTCAGTCCATTTGCTGGAATGTTTAGTTTCCATATAGTCCATGCCTCATTTTCCTTGTTAATAGAGAAAGTGATACAAATTATACTGCCATATATGATATCTACAAATACATTTGGTTTTGAGACATATGATGTTTTGGCATTTGTTTTGACTTCTTTGTTTTATTCACATAATTTTGGATTCCCTGAGTATATAACGATAGATATCTAGGGGAAAAGGCTGCCGTGACAATTACCACAAACTTGGTGATTTAAAATAGCAGAAATTTATTCTCTCACAGTTCTAAAGGCCAAAAACCTGAAATTGAGATGTTAGCAGGGCCACCCTCCCTCTGAAGCCTCTAGAGAAGAATCCTTCCTTGCCTCTTCCAGCTTCTGGTGAATCTAGGTGTTCCTTGGCTTGTGGCTGCATAACTCCAGTCTCTGTCTCTGTCTTCACATGGCCTTTCCCTCCCTTCTTCCTATGTGTCTTTCTTCTGTATGTCTCTTACAAGAATACTTGTCATTAGATTTAGGGCCCAACTGGGTAATCCAGGATGATCTCATTTCAAGATCCTTAATTATATCTTCAAAGACCCTGTTTTCAAACAAGGTCACATTCACAGGTTCCTGAGGGCTAAGATGTAGACATATCTTTTTGGGGGCCACCATTCAACCCACTACAGCAACCAAGAATTAAAAATAACCTGTATGTAGTCTGCAAAGTAAACAAAAATAAAAACAAAAAAATGTGAATTTTATTTTCCTTGAGAATATTTGTATGCATCTGTTTAAAAGCCTATTTCTTTTTTTAAGAAACCTAATTATAATCTTTACTTGGGTAATTTATATTTATTTTTGAAGTCTCAATTCAGGTGTTACTTCCTCAGAGAGGCCTTCCCTGACTACTCAGTATTAATTATAAAAACAATATTGTTAGGGCAGGCATTTAGCTCAACTGGTTAGTGTATGGTGCTGATAACACCAAGGTCTGGGTTTCCATCCCTGTACCAGCCAGCCAACCCTCCCCGCTCAAAATGGGGAAAAAAACCCAAAACTATATTGTCTACTTTTATAATTAAAAAAGAGAGACGTTAACCTAAAATTTTCTGTTTTCACTATTGTCATCAGTTCCTAACCATAAATTACGTGCATGGGCTTGAATCTTCACAAATATGGCTAATCAGGTGGAGGAGAGACTACTGAATGTAATATTTGGTACATAGATGATGGTAAGCCCTCGATAAATGCTTATTAATTGAATTATTCCCAACATATCCAGGACATCAAACAAACAAAAATAGGCCATTATCCTTGATTCCTTATTCTCTCACTCCCACATTTATTTCTTCAATAAATCCTTGTCTTCACCTCCAAAACATATGCTGCATCTGACTCCTTTTCTCCATCTCCCCTTCTACAGCCTTTTTCGTTTTACCCTGCTTTACACAGTGCTACATATGCAGTGGCCCTTGTGTCTTCTCTGAGGTCATCAAATATTCTCAGTTCGCTCCATTCCATATTGGGTTGTTGTTTTGTTTTCTTCTGTTTTGTTTTTTTGTGGCTGGCCAATATGGGGAAGTGAACCCTGTGACCTTGGTGTTATCAGTACCATGCTCTCCCAAGTGAGCAAACTGGACAGCCTGTTCTTTTTATATTCCAAATATACCAAGCTCATTCCCATCTTAAGGGCTCTGTTCTAGCTCTTCCTTCCACTTCAAGTGCTCCTTCCCAGGATTTCCATATGTTTGGCTTCTTGTAATTCAGGTCTCATATAAATTACTTTCCCAGAAAAACCTTCCCATTCTAATGTAGCTCCATCATCCTGTATCATATTATTCTATTTTGTTCTTATAGCATTTATCACCACCTGATATTTTTTCATATATTTGTGCTTTATTATCTGCCACCCCTTACTGGGATGCTTATCTGTCTTGCTCATGGATGTATTCCCTATGCCTAGAACAATGCCTGGGATATAGTAGTCACTCAATAAATAAATGATCAATGAATGAATTAGTGAATGAACATATTGATATATGTGATCAAGACATAGAATTCTAAGCCAATACACCTTTACTCTTCATAGTAGACCTAAAGAACAAACTCATGTCATGAGTCCCTGGTGTCCTTCTGTAACCCCCATCTTTAGACTTGGTACATATTTCACCCTCTTCTGTGTTAGAGGAGTGATGATATTGGTAATGTTAACTTCATGTACTGGGCCTGGGGTGTGTGCACTCAGCTTCCCTTCCAGCGTCTTTGCGCTCTGCCAGATGTGCCTCTTTTACAGGCTCTCCTTGTACTCTGCACTAGGCCTTTGCTTTTAAACCTCCCTGATCCTGACAGCCATACTAGTGACTTTTCCATTGGTTTGAGTTCTATATGAATTACAGGCCTCTCTTCACAGAATCACGGAATTTTACTACTGAAATGAGTCTTAGAAGATAGGAAAAGTGTAGTGGTTAACACACAGCCTCTGAAGTCATCCTGTCTGGATTTGAATCTTCACTCCATCATTTACTAGCTGGGAAGCTTAGGGCAATTTCTGAATTTACTGTCTATGTTTTTAAAATAAGAATGAAAATACCCACCTCATAGGGTTGTTGTGAGGATAAATCTACACAAAGCACTTAACCTTGTTCCTGTTGTGTGGTGGACATTTAATAAATGTCAGCTGCTTCCATTATGAAGTTGATAATGTAAAGAAGATTTAGTGTGGCTCATCCATTTATTCAGCCTGCAGCACAGATACTGAGTTCTACCCTCAAGAAGCTCACAGTCTAATGGGGGAGAAAGATAAGTATACAAGCAGTTCCAGTTTCATGTGATAAATGCTAATTAGACAAAAGAGGATCTAGGAGCTTAAAAGTAGAGCCCCCGACCCATACCAGGGGTAGGAATGGAGTAGGACAGGGGTAGAGACAGGAGTACGTTCTGTCTGGCGTCCACTCTCAGTCTCATCTGTCTTCATTTTTTCCCGAAAGTTTAGGACCTTTAGAAATTGGCCCCTTTTAGGGCCCTGGCACTGTCTCTTCTTTGGCTATTTTAGAGCTAACAAACCAGTCTTTAGACATAATTTAGTACAGAATTTCTAAAACAGCATTGTGAAGAAAACTGTATATTGCAATATGTTAATGGTTCTGTGGGTTTAAAAAAAATAAAGTGTTCCGTGATTCAAGTTTGGAAAATGCCAGTTATACGGAATTGCTTCCTGCAGCATGACTCCTGCCAACTTTTTAATATGCTCATATGCATTATTAATCTCCAAAAGAAGGATTTACTTCCCAAACTTGATTTGCCCCAAAATATCTTTTAACAGCTTACAGAGTTAATGTTCCTGTGAACAATTTGAGAGATCCAGGTGGTGGCAACTGTGGATTCATATATTAGAGCACAATCCAATTCCTCCAGAGTAAAAATGCTAAATTTCATTGAGGCTGTTTCTTTAGTTCTGCATGTCCCATGTTAGAATGACAACTCTTTGGTAAGAATGAAGTGTCCTTGGTGAATTTTGACCATGTGAAGAAGTAACCTTTCTGCATGAATATCGTGCATTGCCACTGTAGGTCACCTCTGTTGTTTGGCACTTAACAGGAGCTGGCTCTGTTGCTCTTTCATATGCACACTAGGCATGAAATGAGATATATTACCTCTCAAGGGCTGACTGAATGATTAAAGCATTCTGCTGAAGAAGGTAATGGAAAGTTGAACACGATTCCTTTCCCAATGGCTTCCTATGATGAAAAAGTTAGAAATTATTTGAGCTAGAGCTCTAATGTGATGTCTGGCCGCTGTAACTGAGTATTCCTATTTCTGCCAGAAGAATAAAAGGTTTCCAGGTACAGTGAAGCCCCATTGTAAAGCACCTCAGGATATGATGGATTTGGTAAATTTGTGGGTCCAGTTGTGTCCCCCGTGTTCTTTGAACTATAATACACGAAAACAATCACACAAATATAGTCCACGGCCTTTACTACTTATGTGCCAGCACAATTCTACTTAGATTGAAATTGTAATTTATGACGTAGTTGTCCTTAAGTCTTTATGGTCATTGTATATGTACAGCTTACCTTATTATCAGACAAGCCAAGAAAATAAATAGAAAAATATATGGCATAACTCCTACAGGACACTCTCTGAATCCTCAAGTATTTTTTCTGAAGTATTGGTCACATCATCAAATAATCTCAGTTTCTTTGGTCTCTGAAGTAACAAGGATGGTGTGGATGACTTCTGAGAACATTTGTGGCTTTTAAATTTTGTGAGTATAATGATTTAAATGATTAAAGCTGCCTCCATCTTTAGGCATTTAGGTTCCTACTGGGTAGTTGCAGGAGTCATAAATTACTGATGGAGTAAGCAATTTCTAGCACATGACAAACATATACTCTGAACAACCATCTTTGATAGACAAGGTGCCACTCTCTCCTGAGCCTTAAGAATCCTATAGCACTACCCTTTTGAGGACTATGAAGCCATCACTCATCTGAAACACTGATAGCAGCTATTATTTCATGGTAGCCAGGTACAATACCAAGTGCTCTATGTATGTTCTCTCTCTTAATCCTTAAAACCTGAGAGGTGAGTGGTATGATCCCCATTTTATGGATGAGGAAATATAAAATGAAGCAGCTTGCTCATGATTTCACATCTGAGCAGTGGTAGAGCCAGGATTTAAGCTTAGGTCTCTCTCATTCCAAAGTCTGTATTATTTCCATATCATCATGCTGCCTCTCAGTATATTCCAAAATTCTGTTGGAGTTTGGAAATCTTTGCTGAAGCACAATCCAAGAGGCAGTGCAGGTTCACCATTCTGAATCATGCTTAGGGAAGACAGACTCTGGGCTATTTCTTCCCAGTTGCCTTTGGCTAAGAATTGGCATTTTTAGAGGGAGTATGAAGTCCTTATGGTAGTCTATGATGTTTTGGATATAGTGCCCTTCTCTTGAATATGAAATATGACATTTTCCCCTGCAGTTGTCTGTTCTGTTCAGGAGCAGGATCTACAGCTCAGACACACTCTGGCATCTATAGTGCTTACCTTACAGTGACAAACTCTTGGAGTTGTCTCATGTAGCTTCTTATCCCACTTAGGAGTGTCTTAGTAGACTCATCTGTGTTCTTCATCTTTCTGACCATATTACTTTTTGTGAAGAAACCAATACACAAAAGCCTAAAGTCATTTAAATAAAGTGATGTAGTGAGGAAAGTTGGTATCCCTTTAAAGGATATACCACAGAACAGAAAAAGATATATGTGTATGCCAAGCTGTCAGTTTCTCAACATTGAAATTCAGGATGCAAGATGTGGACTTCTCAGCTTCTAACAATCAGGTATCCTTTACCACCTCCACTCATTGGTGTGTCAATGCTTTGTTACACTTTTAGATACTGTCTAACATCTAGCATTTATTGAGACTTAACTATATAAAAGAAATTGTGCTAAGCATAAATTTTGGTTTTAAACTCAAACCTGAGTTTGAGCCCCTGCTACTCACAGCTTTGTGACCTTGAACAGTCCCTTAAGTTTTCAAAGCCTCAGTTTCCTAATCTGTGGAATGGTGATAATAGAATATTTGTTTCAGCATTACTGTAAAAATTAAAAGAGATAATACTATTTTAATATATTAGATTGACATTGTAACTATACCCAGCTGCCTGTTCTGGTTTTCAATGCCTACGTGCTAACTTTCTTCTGTCTGCTTATATTATTAAGGGGCTATAATAGACTGAAAACAACCTATCCCAATACGACAACTTCACAAAAAGTTGCATAAAAAAAAAATCTCTCGAAGACCAGATGAGGCTTACTTTTGTTCTCTGAGGAAGAAGTATCTACTGCTTTTTTCAGTCACTTTTGAGATTATTAGCTTAGGAATTCTAAATTGTTTGTATATACTTATTAATAAGGATTGAAACTTTTAGCTTCTCCTAAGTTTCATCATTCATCCAAAAATTTGTGGAATCATTGCCTTCAGAACCTTTCATTTTTAAGTTCTTTGTTCCTAGGAATATCTAACCCCTATGAATATCTTTAGCATTCTCAGAATTCAAGGGGAAATTTTCTACTAGAGTGTAAACTCTCAAAGACATGAATTATGTTTTCCATATCTTTGTATTCTACTCAGAGCCTAGAACAATTTTTTTTTTTTTTTAAAGATAACCAGTAAGGGGATCTTAACCCTTGACATGGTGCTGTCAGCACTACGCTCTCCCAAGTGAGCTAACCAGCCATCCCTATATAGGGATCTAAACCCACAGCCTTGGTGTTATCAGCACCACACTCTCCCAAGTGAGCCACGAGCCGGCCCCCAGAACAATTGTTTATATACAGTAGATGTTCAGTTAATGTTGAATAAATGGGTGATTTCTAAACTTGTCAGATCCTGCAGAGGATGGTGAAATGCTCTAATAAGAGCCTAGGTTAAGGGGAAGAATGCTAAAACTATGGCACCTTCCCATGTCATTAATTTCCTTTGACACATTGAGCAGGTCACAACTTCTCTGATGCTCAGGTTAAAGTTATATTGAATATTTCCAAGGCTTCTTTTAGATTTGAAATTCTATGAGTATAACTAAATCAGCTTTTTACTGAATGTAGTAACGTCTTAACGGATATGTTATAGCCTAAAGTTATATCCAAATCTATGTGAAAATGAACTAACTTATAATTATCAGATACTTTTGAAGTCAGAGCATGGCTGCTGAATTCCCAAAAGGAGGGTGGCAATTTTAATTTATTTTCTTGTTAGGCAATTTAAAACTTAATTAGACTTTGGCTAGTTCTTTCAATAAGATCTAATTTATGGAGTTTTATTTAGTAGTTACAGAAGAGTGACAGTTCTGTAAAATGCCCCTGGAAAATGAGTGCAGCTCTACTTGTATATACGTATAATTTGAGGAACCCCAAAAGGACATTTCCAATCATAAACACCTCCCCCACTGGCCAGCTCTGTTAGCTTTCTGTTGTTGCATAACAAATGGCTACACATTTAGCAGCTGAAAACAACACCCATATATTATGTCAGTCTCTGTAAGTCAGAGTCTCAGTACAGTACAGCTGGATTCCTTGCTCAGGATCTTAACAAGGCTGAACTCAGGTCTTTAGAGGGACGTCATTTTCATCTGGAGTTCAGGGTCTTCTTCCAAGCTCTTTGAGGTTGTTGTCAGAGTTCAGTTCCTTTCAGTTGTAGGACTGAGGTCCCCTATTTCTTGCTGGCTGTTGGTAGCCAGGCATTGATGTCAACAGACCACAGCAATTCCTTGCTGTGCAGCCCTCTTATAACATGGTAGCTTACTTCTTCAAAGCCAGCAGGATAATCTCTGTCCACAGTCTGCTAAGATGGATTTTTATATAACATAATCATGGGAGTGACTATCCCATCACCTTTTTCATATAAAGTAACCTAATCACAGGAATGATATCCTATCATATTCACAGGTCTTGCCACTCTCAAGGAGAGGGATTTATATACAAGATGTATAGACCAGAGTGTTGGAATATTAGGGGCCACTTCAGAATTCTGCCTACCACACCAGCCATAATCCTAGAAATTCCCACCTTTAGTTTTATTCTTTGAGAATTTCTGAATATATGAGCATTTTAACTGATTTAAGCCATTTTATTATTTAAAAAAATAACATGGCATTCATAAAATTTTAAGGCTGGAAGGGAGCATATAAATCATTTTGTTTAAACCCTTACTTTATTGTTTTTAACGTACATGAAGGAAAATGACTTGCCAAATCACTGCTAATATGACACAAAACTGAGACCAGAAGCTCAGGTTCAGTGACTTCCACACCAGTGTCCTCTTTACTACAGGGCACTCACTGCTGCTAGAAAGACCTGGAGAATTATATAGGGGACTCAATGCTTTTATGTGATGGCAGAATAGGGGGAAATTTACAGCAAGAATGTAGGGGAGAGCATCCCCCAGACAGCCAAGACATAGCATGAAGGCAGGAAGTAGAATGCACAAAGATGTGTGGGGAAGAGATTATGAAGGAAAAAAGCTCCTGTTTTATAAATTATTTTAAAATTTGTGGGAGGCAAGCCCTTACACTTCATTTCATCATTGCATTCTGTAAAAACATTTATATGTGAAGAGGAATGTTGGCCAGGATTCCATTCATTTAAAACAAAGTCATCAATTTTTCAAGTAAAATTATTCATGATGTAGACAAGGAAGCTCAAATCTGAAATAAATGTTTGCTTTATGAGGCATTTTCTTTGCAGAGAACTGGTTTATTTTCCCAAATTTAAAGTCACTAGCAATTCTAAAGATTGATTCTGGCTTAACTGCATCACTTTGAATATATTATGATTTAGTAAAATTATATAAGCACTCCTAGGAGGAGGAGAGCTGCTTTAGGGATTCATGATTACCGTTGGGAGAGAGAGGAGGAGGAGGATAGGATAAAATGCCAAAACATCTATAAAATCAGCAAACATGACATTCCACCGAGAAAAAGATTGGAAGAGAATAGTAACAAGAGTTACAGTCATACTGGGAGAGTACAGTAGCCCCTCTTATTCCACAGTTTCACTTTCCCAGGTTACAGTTACTCGTGGTCAGCTGGGTCCAAAAATATTACATGGAAAATTCCAGAAATAAACAATTCATAAGTTTTAAATTGCACACCATTCTGAGTGGCATGATGAAATCTCATGCTGTCCCACTCTATCCCCCCGTGACATGAATCATCCGTTTGTCCAGCATATCCATACTGTATACACTACCCACCCGTTAGTCACTTAGCAGCCTTCTTGGTTTTCAGATAGACTGTCATGGTGTCACAGTGCTTATGTTCAAGTAACCCTTACTTTAGTTAATAAACGGCCCCAAAGTGTAAGAGTAGTGATGCTGGCATATTGTTATAATTGTTCTGTTTTAATTAGTTATTGTTGTTAATCTCTTACTGTGCCTAATATATAAATTAAACTTTTTCATGCATGTATGTAAGAAGACATAGTATATGTAGTGTTTAGTACTATCCTCAGCTTCAGGTATCCACTGGGGGTCTTGGAAAGTATCCCCTGCAGATAAAGGGGGACTACTGTATAAAGATTAATATTTATTACAAGAAGTGCTTCTTTAGGGATTTCAAAGCCTACCACATTTGGAAGTCTCTGGAAGTTTAATAAGACACTTGTAAAGGCAAACAGTATTTAGCCTTTTATATAATTTCAAAAAGCTGAATTTAAATTTATCATTTGTTCTTACTTTAAGCATCAGAGATTCAAACTCTGTTGAAGCTGACAACCATAGACCAGCAAGGAAGTAGTTTTATAAAGAAGAGAAAAAGGTACTTTCTCCTCAAGATTGAGGTTAGAATAATGAGGAACTGGTTAAATAAATTATGATATGTACCATCAAGTGGTATACTGTGCAGCTGTGAAAGAAAACTGCTCATTTAGTGGTATGGAATTATTTCTAAGATATGTCGTTAAATAAGTAAAGCAAAACACTATATTAAGTACACCATCATTTTTGTGGGAATGGGGAAGAGGTAAAGAACAAATATTTGGTTTTATATTCATAAAATATTTCTGGAGAAACTGGCAATATTGGTTGCCTCTGGACATCTAGGTGACTGGGGGATGAGGTTGGGAGGGAAACTTCAACCCTTTGTACCATTTGAATTTTGAAACAGGTCAATGTTTTACCTACTCAAAAATAATTTTTTTAAATAATGTTTTTTTGTTTTGGTTTCTTTTTGGCAGCTGGCTGCTGATCAAACCCTGGACCTTGGTGTTATCAGCACCACACCCTAACCAGCTGAGCTAACTGGCCTTCCCAAGATCTTGTTTTGTTATAAAGGTTTCCTTGCGAGGAGACTTGCCTGATCCTCTGTAAAATCTCTCCTGATGCACTGGTCCCCCTCTGCACCTTCTGTTCTAGCTCTTTAGTCAGGCTTTAGCACCCCTTCCTGCTTTAGTCAAACTGAGTCCTCCACCCCCACTCCACATCACCTGCTACCATACATGCACAAATCTGGAACAGTCTGTCTCTTTACTCCTTTAAAATTCACATCCAAAATATACCACCTACCTGCAGGGCCTGCCCGTGGCTAACTTGGGAGGGTGCGGTGCTGATAACACCAAGGCCACAGGTTTGGATCCCTATATAGAGATGGCCAGTTCGCTCACTTGGGAGAGCGTGGTGCTGACAACACCAAGTCAAGGGTTAAGATCCCCTTACTGGTCATCTTTAATTTAAAAAAAAAAAAAAAAAAAAAAAAAAGTACCTCGTACCAAATACACACTATTCCCTTATAACCCATAAGTGTGTGTTAATATATCTGATAATTTTACATGTATTTCTCCATCTTAATGGTATACGTAGTCTCCCCCACTAAACTGTGATTGCTCTGGTAAACATTGTGATTGCTCACTAAACATTGACTGCTTAATGGTACTTTTAGAAGTGCTTGCCCTTTGTGGAAAGATGTGACTAGGATTTTTTTTTTTTTTTTCTAAGATGACGGGTAAGGGGATCTTAACCCTTGACTTGGTGTTAAGACGCTCTCCCAAGTGAGCTAACCGGCTGTCCCTATATAGGATCCGAACCAGCTGTCCCTACATAGGATCCGAACCCGTGGCCTTGGTGTTATCAGCACTGCACTCTGCTGAGTGAGCCACAGGCCGGCCCATGATAAGGATTTTTAATAAAGCTAGATATAATACTGGATGATGGCAATAAATCTTACTGCTAAATCAGTTTGTACTAAATTTAGCATGTAAGCCCATTGAAGCAGTCATCTGGGATGGATGCTCTGAGGTTCAGAAAACCTGACTACAGGTTTTCTCTGTGGCATGTAGCAGAAGTTAGGAACCAGGAATCTGACAAGCAACGCCTCTGACAGGCAGGCAACCTGCGCACACAGAGGGGCGCAACCTGCCTGGGGCTCAAAAGCACTGTGCAGAACAAGAAATTGTTATCCCTTTCATTATTAGTATACTGCATTGCTCTTGGCTCCCTAAATCACAAGCTTTCCTAAATGCTGTCCTTTCCCCTCCACACCCCCACCCAGAATCAGGTGTGTGAATGGGAATATGTGTGTTATAATATGTGTGTTATAATAGCCAAGGTATCTAGGAAGAAAATACAAAAGAAAGGACAAATGCTGTTTGAGGAAAAATCTTCCTCCTTGTTCTGCCCAAAGCCACCCAGAGATGGACTTAAGAATCCAAGACATCGGCATCACAAGCCTTTCCAGGGCTGAAGCAGAAAGGTCTCTCTTCACTTAACCTTGGCAGTCACAAGCCAGCTTTTGATTTTCTCCACTGCAGTTCAGTAAGGCAGAAATAATTACATGGACACACAGCTAGAAACTGTCAGCCCAACTTGTTGTATCACCCTTGCATTAGGAAGAGACAGGCAGCTCCTAACTGGGTCACACTGTCCAAAGCTTTATGTATGCATCAGAGACAGCTGTGGAGAAAAACTCCTAGGGCCACCTTTGTCACTGGTATTTCTCATTGGGTTGCTGTTTAATACACCTTTTAAGTTGTCCCTGAAATTGTCAGAGTGACTTCCTAGGGAATGCTGAGTGTCTTCCACTGTGTAAGGCAGTCAGATCTGCATTCAAGCTATAATTCTGGCTCCTCACAACTCCCAGCTATTCAATTATTCATCCCTGAACAAAATCATTCCTCAATTTGGCTTTTCTTTCAACTGGACTCTTTCTCTTTAGGGAAAAGAGGAATTTCCCTCATGGAGGAATTGGTATTGTCCATATGAGAAATCAAGTGGACCAGTGTGTATAGGGAAAGAGCATTGTGCTAGATTCTAGACCCAGCTCTGTTACCATCTAGTTATGTGACCCTGGGAAAGTTATTTAACTTCTCTGGATTTCACATTTCCTCTGAGGTCTCTTCTAGTTTTAAGATTCTCTGATTCCAAGTGGACATTTGGGCTCTATCACCTCAGAACTCTCCTGTTCAGCTGTTATGGTGAATAGTTTTATGTAACATAGCTTCTGGTATTATATCACACAAACTTGTTACATGTTTCTTTCTACTGTTGACTTTTCCAGTCTTGGACCATGCCAGAGAGTAAATTGGGGACCTGGCACAACTTGATTCTGCCTAGACTTTTCAAAAAGCCAGATGGTATTGATTTTTGAGTGCCGATTGGTGCTGCTTCTACAAATTCTCTCCCATCCCAATCTAATAGTAATCACCCAATCTCACATCGATCTGTTGTTCAGGAAGCTGGGCTAGATTTGTACAAAAGGAATAGATAGACTTTGGAAACCTAGGCCTTTTCCAGAGTGCCTTCATGCTCCATGTAGACACCTTTCAGATTAGGAACTAGAATCCCAACCATCAGTCAATTAGCATTATCAAATAGGGGAGGCCAAAATTTCAGTACCTACAACTGGTCTGCATAGGAAGGTCAAGATTTGAGGCAAGGAATTGTTCTGTGTGCTACGATTTAATTATGATGTTATGATTCAGACATATTGGAGGAAAATATGAATGAGCCCACTCTCGGGACCAGCTGTCAAGCGCTTAGCTTGTAATCTGCTGTCATCCCACTTGTCCTAAGTACTCCCAGTTTGACAGCTCACCAGCTAGTTAAGTGTTTGTTTCCTCTACTGCTCTGAGGATCTTGGACTGTGAAAGGGCACCCCAGCTAGGCTGTTCACTGGCTGGGAACATCCCAGTGGTTTGAGTTACAATGACTTAGCAGCCCTGGTATTTCCTAGTATGAAGGGTGCTAGAGCCCTCTCCATGTGAGATCCATGTGAGAGGGAACATAATCTATAACTGTTCTGTGAAGAGACGGCATTTGTAATGAGGCATTCTTGCTGGCAGCCTCCAGAGATCCCTTTTCTACAACCTCTTCATACCACTTTAATGAGTTTCTAACTAAAAATTGTCAAAAGCTCTCATCGACATCCTTGAATATCATTTAGCTAATGACTTATTTAGAGGAAAGGGCACTGTCTTCATGCGGAAAAGGATGAGTACTTGGAATATCAAGACAGTTGGCAATAGGCACTCTGCCCTGAGAGAATGGAAGAACTGGGAAAGAACAGGAAGATAGTTATCAGTGAGAGCAGTTAGAAGTGTGAGATTGATGTGAAATGCAGAAAAAGGAAGTTTAACAAAAAGCATTCATGTTTATCTCATACAGAACAGGTTCTGAGCCCCTTCTCAGGATGTGTTTCTGTGGCAGCAAAGGGTAATTCAGTAGGTGATCACAGTTTGAGAGCATCCAGTTTCTCCTGATCTCATTCACTGAGCAGTCTTTAAAGGTGAATTGAGTTTTCTTAGTAGATTTTCCTACTGAAAAGTATAATGCCCAGCTGTCATCATTTTAGTTCTCTTAGCAGTTACTATTCTTGTTGTAAATTGGACTTCGGATTTCTGTTCCTTCTCTGGGCAGTTTAGTTAGCAGGAATCAGTTCTTCCTGAGCCAAATCAAGTGTTTAAACCTGTGAAGCTAAATTTTTAAGCCCTGGAATTCTACAGTCTTATAGATTCCCCAGCACACATCTCATGAACATCCAACACAATCTCTTCTGCTTAAGTCTTTTAGTTCCTAGGAATGTTGATTCCTCCTTCACCCTAACTCAGATCCTGGGAGGAATAGTGGTATGAATAGTAACCCAAAACTTCAGGGAGAAGAAACTGGCTCTCCCTGCCCTCCTGAGCACCCTAGTGCCCCTCAGGGCACAGGCTTTGAAGGCTAAGGCATAGCCCAGCTTGTGGCCAATATCTTTCCTCTGCCCTTTGCCACACAAGATCCTCAGCTATTTCCATATACCTCCACCCCATCCTCACTCTCAGATTCTAGAAAACACCAATAAACCCTTCTTTGTGTTACTAAGCCACCTCAGCAGTTATCTTGTGGCATCTCCTCATGTGAATATGAGAAAATTAAATCTAAAGAGGTAAGTGCCTCCATTGGAGTCAAACAGCAAGTTGGTGGTGGAACCAGGTCTAGAGCCCAGGTCTCATGGCTCCAAGCACAGTTTTCTCACTACATTGTCTTGCTCCTCTGCATTGCTTTGGTTATTTGTATCTGCTGACCTTGGGGGCACTGCAGTGATAGAGGTAAAGTGAAAGATCAAAAGCAGAAAAAAAGACAGGCTGGTAACAGGAACTGAAATTATGGAAATGAAGTAAGCAAAGAAGGTACATTGACTCTAGTTTAAGTTCCCATTGCTTCTGGATTAATTTAATCTGAGGATTATAAAGAGCACTTTATTCTCATATTTGATTTATAAATAGAAATTAATCCTTTTCTTTCCTCCAAGTTTTATGATGCTTAAAATGTGTTTGTAAACAAAATATAATTTATAGACGTAGCTAGACTAGGTTTGAGGATAAATGAGAGAGAAGGCAGTAGAAGTTGCCTAGTACTTCCTGGCTTATATCTTTCATGAGAACCCAATTCTTACATGATTGCTAATGTTTAAACAGTAAATGTCAGAAAAGAGAAAATAGCAAAATAAATAAATAAATAAATAAATAAAAAATAAATAAAAAAAAAGAAAAGAGAAAATAGCAAGAGAAAAGAGATTTTCTGTTGACGTCTTTTAAAAAAAAAATTTTTTTTTTAAAGGCTACATACTGATCTAATGAGACAGTGTTCATTGCTTTTCCCAAGGGACACCGCTAGAAGAAGACACCTGGTGAAACACCAGTGGAGAGGAGAGATGCTGGGCAGGGAGCTCACCGTGCAGGCACTTAGCTGCCAGTCAGTAGCCGAAGCAGGAAGCCTCAGTGTGCTCACGCTGCAGACAGGCCTCCTGTTCCCCAAGCCCCCTCCTTTGGCCGCCTGGTTATCTCCTTGACTTTTTGTTATGTTTTTTCCAGGGGGAGGGAAGTGCCAAGGAGATTATAGTAATATCAGGCATTCTTTTTCTTTTTAAGGAACTTTTCTGGTGATAATTTATTAGAAAATTTGCCACTGCATGCGCTAAGCTGCTCGACTCTCATCGTTAAATATTATGTGTACTTCCACTTTTTAAAAAAATATTGTTACAGCAAAATATGTATAAATTAAAATATGCAATTTTAACCATTTTTAAATGTACAAGTCAGTGGCATTAATTACATCCGCAATGTTGTACAATCATCACCACTTTCTATTTCCTAAACTTTTCCATCACCCCAAACAGAAAATCTATACCCATTAAGAACTAACTTCCCATTTCCCTTAGCCCCTGGTAACCTCTAATCTACTCTCTGTCTCTAAGCATTTAATACCAGGCATTCTTAATCAACTGCGTGTACCTCCTTAAGTGTAGCAGCAATACGAAAAAATGCAACCTGAGGTGAAAAGGAAAGGGGCTTATGGATAAAAACTAAATTCTCATTTTTTAAATATGGCTTAATGCAGTTGAAAATTTTTATTATTACTGAGCAGTTTTATCCCCACATTCAGAGAAAAATGAAAGTCCCTCTGCTGTGCTAATTCAGCATCTCTTTTTCTTCTTTCAGTGACCATGCAGCAGGTGGCCAGAACAGTGGCTAAAGTGGAACTCTCCGACCACGTGTGTGATGTGGTGTTTGCACTCTTTGACTGTGATGGTGAGTCACAGGGCCCTCTGGAGTCAGGCAGGAAAACTGAACCTCACTGCCCTTACAGACATTGTTTATAATGGAACCTTTGCTCCATTATGTACTAGCTAATACCTCTTCAACCTATCACATTTCCACATCAATAGCTCAGCTCTCAGGATCATGATATTGAGAAATATAACCCCTGATCCTGGTTTATGTTCTCCATTTCTTCTTGTAATTCCAACTTGCCTGTAGGCCTAAATTAATTTATAACCCTAAGGATTTTAAAAATGAAAAACAAAAATATTAGACCCAACCTGCTGCTTAGTAGATAAGGAGCACTCAAGTATTTTAATGTCTCCAGAAAGAAGATGGTACTGATCCCTCCACCCCTACAGGGCACATTTCAGTCATTCACATTCCATCTGCTTAGCATCCCAGCACCACACAGTAGTCAGTTGTGTCTGTGGCCACTCTGTAGTTTAGCCCATTTAAGAGATCCTGAGCCTGCTGTGGCATTATTTTGGGGCTACGTTGGGTGATGTAATAACAACAACAACAACAACAACAGTGGAAGCTTACATTTTTTTCAGTGCTTACTGTGAGCCAGTAAGCTAATCAGCTCATTTAATCCTCTGACATAGGTATCGTTAGGAACCACATTTTACAGATAAGGAAGCAGGGACTCAGAGAGGCAAGTAAATCTCCCAGGATCGCAAAGGTGATGGTAGATGGCAAAACCAGGATTTGAACCAAAGCCATCTGCCTCCCTCTGTATATACACTATATTTCCTCCATTGCTTATCTCACAGCCAGGATGCATGTTCATCTTCTTCCAGGAAGCTAGGCTAATGGAATCCAAGAACCAGCTCACAAGCTCCAGCCTAAGTGAAACCTTCCCTTTTGGTTCCAGCATAATGGATCACTCTGACTTTTTCATTCCTTAACTTAGTTCCATTTTTCTGTGTTAGTACATATTACACCCTATCTCTGTGTTTGTGACTTAACTTCCCTATTAAAGTATGAACTTTTTAAGGGTAGTTGCAAGTCTTTTTCACCTTTGGACCCTCCAGAGGATCTCGGATAGTACTTTACAAATAATAAGTGTTCATTAACTTGAGTTATTTAAGTTATTAAGTTGAATTTAGGTTATTTAAATCTCCAGCCTATATCCACAAACCAAGTTCCGACCCAAGGAAGCCCCATGGTTAGATTAAGGAAATAGCCCCATTCTCAGGTAGAGGCTATCCAGTCCACAATATGATACCACTAGTCATATGTGGCTATTTAAATTAAATTAAATTAAATTTAAAACTCAGTTCTTCGGTCTCTCTATCCACATTTCAAGTGCTCAGTAATCATATGTGGCTAGTGGCTCCTGTGTTGAACAGCGCAGATATAAAACATTTTCCCACATTGCAGAGAGTTCTAATGAACAGCACTGCTGTAAAGATGTTAACTTGCTCCATATTTGTGCTTTTACTATAGTCACTTCTAGGTGGTTTGAATTTTTTCCAAAAACACATTTATTTTTATAATTTTGAAGCCAGTATCCTGGAGCTGGTCTGTGAAGTGAACATAGGAATAAAGGCAAGTAGCCTCTCAGTTCTCACTTCTCCTAGGAAGTCCTGGGAAAGGATGTTTTATTTAACAGCCTTTTAGAAGAAGGTTCTTTCAGTATCTACTTGAATCACCTTTGGACAATTATTTAACATCTCTGAGGCTTATTTTCTTAATCTAGAAAAAAGAAAGTATACTAAACAAAAAGCCATTGTTATTTCTTTTTTTTTTTTTTTTTTAAAAGATGACCGGTAAGGGGATCTTAACCCTTGACTTGGTGTTGTGAGCACCACGCTCAGCCAGTGAGCGAACCGGCCATCCGTATATGGGATCCGAACCCGGGGCCTTGGTGTTCTCAGCACCACACTCTCCCGAGTGAGCCACGGGCCGGCCCAAAACGTTTTTTTTTTTTTTTTTTGTCATTTTTTCGTGACCGGCACTCAGCCAGTGAGTGCACTGGTCATTCCTATATAGGATCCGAACCCGCGGTGGGAGCGTCGCCGCGCTCCCAGCGCAGCACTCTACCGAGTGCGCCACGGGCTCGGCCCACAAGCCATTGTTATTTCTACCAGTGCAAGACTTAGTTCAAAATGCCAGAGGACGAGGTCTCAGTTGGTTAGAGCACTAAGGTCACAGGTTTGGCACAGGCCAGCCGCCAAAAAAAAAAAAAAGCCAGAGGACAGAGAATTCCAATTTTCAAACAGATTTCTTCATCACAGAATTTAGAGTTGAAGTTAAGGATCACACATGTGCACAAATGATGTGCAGTCATATACCTGGTTCATAGTTAAAATCCATTCATAACTGGGCCGAGCCCGTGGCGCACTCGGGAGAGTGTGGCGCTGGGAGTGCAGCGACGTTCCCGCCGCGGGTTCGGATCCTATATAGGAATGGCCGGTGCACTCACTGGCTGAGTGCTGGTCATGAAAAAGACAAAAAAAAAAAAAAAAAAATCCATTCATAACAGTTGGCTCTGGCCATAGGGAAGCAGGAGGCAAATCATGGTAGTTTGAGTGAAGTAACCTCATATTTTTTTTTATTTTCAAGGTTCTTTTTATGCAAAGTATAAGAGTCTTATTTCATCTAGGGATGGTCGATTAGCTCAGTTGGTTAAAGCACAGCCTTGTAACACCAAGGTCAAGTGTCCGGATCTCCATACTGCCCAGCCACCAAAAAAAGAAAGAATCTTATTTGGACCTTTCTTGATAAACCATATTATTGATTTGCTTTTCAGCCAGGCCAGGCTATTTTTTAACCTTTTATTATATTGAAGCATAATATATAAATACGGAAAAGTGCAAATATCATAAGTGTATAGCTTTACGAGTTTTTAAAAAATTGAACATACCTGTGTAACCAGCATTATACAGAAACGTCACATTACCAGGACCACAGAGTCTCTCTGGTACTCACAGTCACTTTCTTTCCCAACAGTTGTCACTTTCCAGACTGCTAGTACCATAGTTTTACCTGTTTTTGTACCTTGTATAAATAAACCAAGGGGTTCTTTGGTTTGTTTTTGACCTGTTTTTGACCTCGCCGTGAGGTATTCTATCTCTGAGACTTCCCATGCTCTCTTCAGCTAGAAAAAAAAGGACCAGCTTAGGTTTTCAGGTACTCTCTGTAGAAGCAAACCATTTATTCCCTCTTCCTACTCTCTTCCCAGACTGATCATTAGTAAAGTTTGTTGGTCTCCTGTTGTCTTATCTTCACCAGTGGTGGCTGCCATTCTTCTAATCAGCAGACATTTACTCCTGGATGGAGGGTCAAAGGGTGACTGTTCCTCTGCTAATAGAGTGGTTACTGTTTCTTGTGGCTTGAAGTGACCTCAGGTTAAACCAGATGCTCTCCAAAGTCTCTTCCAGTCCTGCGAGTCTCCCACTGAAGAGGATGGAATGAGAAGCCAGAAGAACATGGGTTCAACTCAAAGACAAATTTTGATTTTGATTTTCACCATAAAAATCCCTCCTCATCTCTTGCCGGCACTATTGCAGCAGTCTCTTAACTGGCTGCCATACTCCAGTTGTGCCACCCTGCCATCCATCCTCATGTATCTAGCCCGGGAAATCTATCCAAAATTGAAATCACATTCCATCTTATTCCCTGCTTCCAGTCTTTTTTTGGAGCTCCACTGCCTGGAAGATAAAATGCAAACCCTTTAGCAGGAATACAGACTCTGGGCAGCCTGTCTCCTGCCTACCTCTTTAGTTTACTTACCACGCCCCCACGTCTGTGTGTCCAGCAATTCCTAACTCCTTGTAGTTCTCCAACAGCCATGCTGCTTCCTGCCTGCGCCTTTGCTTATGCTACTGCCCCTTCCTGGAATGCTTCCCCCATCTCTCTCCCCTTTATTTGGCCAATTCCTGCTCATCCTTTGGGATTCAATTCATGCGCCACTTCCTGGAAGACTTTACTGATCTGTTCTTGCACTACCCCCAGCCTGGGTTAGACTTTCTCCCTCTGTGCCCCCATAGCATCCTCTGTTTACTCCATTACAGCACTTACCACACTGTGGAAATAATTCATCTCTCCCACACCTCGGAGTATTTCAAGGGACAAAGCACAAAGCTTGTTTATCTCTTTATTCTCAACAACTGGCACATGACCTGGCATATACTATATTCTCTCTCAGTTTTTGTCACATTACACTGAACTGTCAGTGAGTTACAGGTGGAAACATGAAGGAACAACTAGTTAATGCTACGCCAAGAGACTTGAGTTTGGCCGTGAGAGTGTGCTGGGCTTTAGAACCCACACTGTGTGAATGATGACATTTTCTCAGTGGCTTTATTCCAAGACTTCCACTTAACCCTGTTGCATTTGCCTTTTCTTCTAGGCAATGGGGAGCTGAGCAATAAGGAATTTGTTTCCATCATGAAGCAACGGCTGATGAGAGGCCTGGAGAAGCCCAAGGACATGGGCTTCACCCGCCTCATGCAGGCCATGTGGAAATGTGCACAGGAAACTGCCTGGGACTTCACTTTGCCCAAACAGTAACGCAGAACGGCAAGAGGGGGCCACCTCCTCTACCCAAGCACCCTGGACCCCCTTGAGCAGAGCCTTGATACAGCCCTTTGTGCTGCTCCTTGTGGAAGTCGTGCTCACTTCCTCCTGGGAATGACCTCAGGATGCTACCAGTATCTCCTCTCTACCTGTCGCCTGTCCCAGTGTTCTGCTAGGCTCTGAATTTGCCCAATGGTTAACCCCATAGGTTCTCAAAAACATGAACAAATCTTAAAAGCTCAGACCTTTGGCACCTTGGACAGCACTATCCATTCAGGCACCTTATAGACAAAGAATGCAGGGAACCATTCACACACCTGTCAACCCTAGAAAACATCCAGTTCTCAAATCGTTTTCACTGTGGATTTATATTAACAAGAACATTATTTTTCCTCCTGCTGGTGTTTTTAAGCTACAAGTTGGGAAAATCTTTGGCAGGCAAAAGGAAGTCTGTGTTGAATGATAATGAGGATGGTCTGGGCAAATGACCTGAGCTGGTGGGAAGCCTGGGCCAGAGGAAGGGTCTGTGTCAGTTACTGGGGCGGCTCTGAGGCCTGCTCCAAGAAAGCAGTGCGCTCAGTGGGAGCAGAGCAAGATTCAGAATTTACAGTAGTGGCTTCGTGGCTCTCTCCACTCCCTTCCTTTCCTCTCAGACTCCCTAAGACGACTTCACCATGACTCTGCTTAATGAGCAGCGGTGATTGAGTTCATGTTCCCTGCAAGTGCTATTTCCCATCTGGGAATGGGCCTCTGAAGCTGAGGCCTGGCTCAGAAACTGTCTGCTCTCTCTTAAACACTTGGAAAATATTACTTTAATTATAACAGTTTGCTGTAAACACCCCCAAAGGCTCCTGTTTCCTTTATTTCAGGATCTTCTGGGCCCTTTTCATTTTACATCTCCACTGGGTTTGAGATCCTGCTAGCAACACACCCATTTTCTTCCTACGAGAGCTTGGTTCCTTCTAATGAAAGGCAACTTTAGGGACAGACAAAAAATGAGGTATTGGGAGGTTAGTGGTGGCATTGTCCCAGCCAGCACAGTTTTGGTTAACATGTCATTCTGAGCCAAAGTACACAGTCCTTGATTATCCATGCCCCACGATAAGAAACTAAGATGGGGTGGTGGAATATGTGAGGAATCATCTGGTATGGTGGACCTAAGTTTTAAGAACCATGGCAACCAATGTTGTACAGTGGTCCCAACTCTGCCACTAAGTGTGGTCTTGAGCAAGTCATCTCCCATCTGTTCCCTCATCTGTAAAATGACAGATAGGGTTGACCTAGGTGGGCTCTAAGGTTTCTCCCAGGTCCAAAAGCCTCTGCTTCAGCTCTCATCTAGAATTCCTGTGGCCTCCAGAGCCTCCAGGTAAGCTCCCTGGCATGGCCAACATTATAGAAACACCACACCAAAAACCCAGTCTTCCCGTGAGGCGGCTGGCTCTGCATGTTGGTAGGGAGTGCTTGACAGCCAGAGAAAAGAGGCCTGGAGCAGCACCTGTGGCTCCACAGAAGGTTCCTACACCAGAATTTCCTCCAGAGCAATTTAACAGCACCACTTCTAACACCCTTTCTGAAGATTAGATTGTCTCTCAAAGGAGGTTGCCACTCTCCTACCTCACCATTTCCTCTCTTGGGCTGTCCCTAGTACCCAGGTGTAGGATTTGCCTTGCTCATTGCCCTAGGTCTGAGGCATCAGCAAAATGTGAGCTTTTTTTTTTTTTTTTTTAAATATTACTACTGCCGTTTTATGTTTTTTTTTTTTCATTTATGTATTTTTTTCGTGACCGGCACTCAGCCAGTGAGTGCACCGGTCAGTCTTATATAGGATCCGAACCCGCGGCGGGAGCGTCGCCGCGCTCCCAGCGCAGCACTCTACCAAGTGCGCCACGGGCTCGGCCCAAAATGTGAGCTTTTAATTCTGTTCCAGAATCCCCAAATCACTCTTTCCCCCAGTCCTCCTTTCTCCAGCCTGAACGAGATGTCCCTTCTATAGTCTTTGTGAGACGTTCATTCCCCGACAAGGTGAGACATGCCATTGGCCTGGGTTCACTGAAGCTGAAAGCCACAGCATGGCAAGGGAGGGTAAGGGTCTTATCTGCAACATCTTGAAACCCAGGGTCAAGGGCACCTATCATAGGTACATGAAATTCTAATTCTAAAGCTAATTTAAAGATAGCCTTTGCCCCTCACACAACACATTCATGAGTAACCTGCTGCTAAACCATTCACAGATGACCTGCTTCTGAGTCAGGGTTTCATGCACAGCAGAGCAGCCCCCTCGCTGTAACCTACTGAGAGGCAGCCCTTGACACCAGGTTTGTAAAAAAAAAACAAGGGGGAAAAAAAAGAAAACAAAAAAATAACTCTTGGACAAAGTAAGTGTTACTAGCAGTGCCTCAATAAATTTCCTTTCACACACCCACGGCCATTCTCTAGTTTTGTTGTTGTTCTCTATTTCTTTAACAAACGAAAACAACTCTTCAATTCTAGACTGTGAGGCTTCAGGGAAGGGAAGAGTTAGAGAAGACCCAGGCTGCTGGGTTTCCTTGACCTTCAGCTCAGCATCTAAGAAAACACACAGCGAGAATATGGAGAGCATGACGAAGGAAAAGAGGCCTTATGAATTTGTACAATCAGTCTACGGCCATACCACCCTGAACGCGCCCGATCTCGTATGAATTTGTACAATCTATAAAAATCATTATTTTAGTAGCTTTTAGTGCCCCACCTAGTTTTAGTTCTGGGTGGAGCATACACTCTTCTAGAAACAAATCAGACTCTTTTAAGACAAAGGTCCAGGCCATGACTGCTACCAGACAAGGAAGATGGGAGCTTGGAGCCACGTCCCCTGGCTAGGGCACCCTCTGCAAGCCTTAACACAGCCCAAGTAGCTCAGAAAAGGAAGGAGGGAGCAGAGTCTAGTTTGGCTTTTAGGCTCCAGGTGACACCTGCTGACAAGAAGGCTCAGTGCAGGGACTCACTGGACTGGAGCCAGACAAGGGGAGGCTGCTTGAGTGCAACCCAGATTGTCCTGAGAATAGGCCTTCCCAGGGACTTGGGTGACATGGAGCAGGTGGAATGAACAGCCAGAGATGGATCATAACCATGAAGAGAGATACTATGGATATGAAAATAATTGAGAGGAGGAAAAGAGCTATGCTGGTATATTCTCTGTGGCCCCAGGATGGTAATTTTTACTAGCAAATGAGAAGGTATAATTCATTATATTCATTCTACAACTCTTTAGTGACCACCTGTTATGGACCAGGCACTGAGCAAGGTCAAGGAATTTGCATTCTAGTGAGGAAAACAGAAAAGAAGCAACAGAGTTAAGTATAGGCTACTACGAGAGCACTTAGAAAAGCAGAAGGGCGAACTAATCCAGACTCGGGAGTTCAAGGCAGGGTTGCAGAGAAAATGATTTTTTTAAAATTAAAAAGTATTAAGCTGGCTGATAAGCTCAGTTGGTTAGAGCGCAGCCTTACAACACCAAGGTCGTGGGTTCAGATCCCCATACTGGCCAACCTCCAAAAAAAAAAAAGCACTGAGACCTAGGAGTAGGAGTTCTGTTACCGACAGACCAGGCTTGGCTTGCCCTCTCCCACTAAACAAATGAAAGTCCAAAAGTTGGTGCAAGGATTAAAAGGTTTATTCAGATTACCAGTACTCAACTAAATGTCTAACCAAACAAAGAGAAAAGAGGAGCAGTGGGTCGGGTTTATCCTAGTCCCAGTCGGCAGGGTCAACCTATTCCACTGACAACATAATTAATTGTCCGTGCTGATGTTGGCACAAAGAAGAAAAGTACCGACTAGATTTAAGTCAGAGAAACAAAGCTTGGCCAGGAGCCCTCCAGGGTGCACCTATACAGAACAGCAGAAGAGGGCTCAGAAAATCAGAGAAAGGTAGAGGATTTCAGTGGCTTCTGGACTTCCAGTCACTGCGCAGCATAGGAATGAATCCCCACCACTCTCATGGATCCCGTCAGGGGACCCTGCTCAAGCAAGGTCTTCACGATGTAGAACTGGCCTTCCCTCCTCTGCTAGTGACCTGTCAGGGCAAGCCACTGCTGGCCAGAGGGAGCATGCTTCTCACAGGTTGAGAGGAGTTTAAGCTGTAGTTGTCGGGCAGTCACTTTAAAAAGAAAGAAAAGGGGGGAAAAGGAGATTAGAAGAGAATAAAGCATTGCCACGGCAGAATTTAGGCCAGAGACTCCAGGAGAGACTTGCCAGCAGCAGAGACATGGGAGCAAAATAGCCCCAGTGGCCACTTGCCTCTTGCAGCTGGAGTCTTCTCTGGTGCACAAAGCTTTCGAATTTTTGCCAGTGACTAAATTAGGCTCTTGGAATCCAAAGTCATAGAAATGAACAATGTACCCAGCAGTAAAGCAAGCAACGCTTTATTAAAAGAGGAGATAGACTTATGCATAAGGGGGGTAGCTACAGTAAAGCTAGCCCCCCCGAGGGGAGCTGTTCAGGGTCTTTTATAGGGAAAGGAGTTAAGGGGTGGCAGACCAGCGTCACTGGAGGTGGTCCATTCTGTTCTTCCTTGTTGCATCATGGGTATATGCTCAGTAGGACCAAGATGGTGGTACTGTTCATTATTGTCACCCCCAGAGGGTCATTGTAGCAGTCACCTTGAAGCTTTGTGCTTTGTGCGGATGCGGGAATTCCTAAAGGGGTCTTAAGGTTAATCTGTAACTTAATTTTTACAATTACGGTAAACAAGCCTTAGGGAGGGGTTTTGCAACTCAGTAAATATCTCTTTCCTCTCTTATCTCAGTCTATTTTATCGGGGTGGGCCATGAGGTAATCAGTTGCCCTGGGGGGGGGTCTCATAACTGAGGAGTGGAAAATTAACAGTGCCCTCTGCAGGGAAAATGGAGTCAGTTTAATTCATAGATGTAGGCTTACTCTGTTTCACTTAGAAAGACCAAAGGGGGAGTATTCAGATAGACACCGAGTGTGCAAAGACTCAGGCCATAAAAGCATGTTTCATTCTTGGAACTGAAGTTCTAGAGTATCCAGTACAGATTGGGGAGTGATTTTGTGACCCAAGAATTACAACAGGCTGGCCAGTTAGCTCATCAGTAGAGCGTGGTACAAATAACACCAAGGTCAAGGGTTTGGATCCCCGCATTGGCCAGCCAAAAAAAAACCAAAAAAAAAAAAAGGAAAGAATTACAATGGTGATCATTCACAAAAAACGTAGCAAAAAACATATGTGGGTATATACATATCTAAATAACTTATAGAAGAAATCATGATGGAAATTTGATAATGCTTCTTGGGAAAATAGAATAATTTAATCAGGTCCCCTGCCTTAGGTCTGGTTGGGGGTCATGCAGCACATTCTTTGTAAGCAAATTGTGTGTGGGGGTGGAGTTATTGCGCATGTGCGGTGCTGTGACTTGCGTGTGCACAGTCATGCTCTCCAACCTAAGGCTTCCAAGGACTTTTTTGCTGGTTACCTAGCTCATAGACCTGCATGTGAGGGGTCTGGTGACCCAGCCTGGCGTGTGAAGGGTTTGTGACCCAGTCTGGACAAGGGGCTTGAGGGGTCTGTGAGCTCCAGACCCAGCCCTAGCTCGACAATGCTTAAAACTGAATATAAAATGAATGAAAATACTACTTAATGAAACTTACAAGATACAACTAAAGGGAAACTTACAAACTTCTTAACAGACTTCCATTCTTATTTATGGAAGATAGGCTGACAAGCTAAGCATCTGCCTCAAGAAATCACAAAAAGAACAGAATAAAACCCAAAGAAAAAAGAAAAGAAAAAGAAAAAATAAATAATATTAGGAATGTTTAAATGCGTATTTCTACAGATACTGCAGCAGTTTAAAAAGTAATAATACTGTAAACAACTTTCTGCCAATAAATTTGGAATGGATTGTTTCTTAGAAAATATAATTTACCAGCTGGCCAGTTAGCTCAGTTGGATAGACCATGGTGCTGATAACACCAAGGTCCAGGGTTCAATCCCTGCAACAGCCAGCAAAAGATATAAACAGAAAAAAGTTTGAATAGACTATTATTATAAAAAATTGTATCAGTAACTAAAAATTTAGCACAAAAAGTACCAAATCTAGATCGCTTTATATGAGTGAGAGAAAAAATATAGGATCAGATTCTGTAGGACCCTGTAATCCCCAAAAGAAGTTTAGACTTTTGATGATAATTAGGAGCCATTCAACAGTTTTAAGCAGGAGAGCCGGCCCGTGGCTCACTTGGGAGAGCGTGGTTCTGACAACACCAAGTCAAGGGTTACGATCCCCTTACTGGTCATCTTTTATTTATTTATTTATTTTTTATTTTTTCAAAAGATGACCGGTAAGGGGATCTTAACCCTTGACTTGGTGTTGTCAACACCATGCTCTCCCAAGTGAGCCATGGGCCAGCACAACCCCCCCGTCATCTTTAAAAAAAAAAAAAAAAGTTTCAAGCAGGAAAATGACATCCATAATGAGCTTTGCATTTTAGCATGATGGTGATTGGAGTGGGATCCAGGTTGGAGACTGTTACAATAACCCAGCTAGCAAATGCTGGAAGCCTGATTAGGAGAATGGCTGCAGAGCCAGAAGGAAGCTAAGGAATGTTGGTCAGGGAGTAGTTTGACCCGAGGGGCAATGGTGGGGGCATGTAAGTTGGGGGAGGGTGAGTAATTTAGGATGAAACCCAGATTTCTGTTTGGGTAACTGTATATAGTGGTGCTCTTCAGTGGGATTGGGAAACTGAGAGGAGAGCCAGGTTTACACGGAAGATGATGAAGCCATTTTTGATATGTTGAGTTGCCTGCGAGACATCCAGTGGAATCATCTAGTAGGCAGTTAGATAAGGGTCTGGGCCCAGGAAAGGGGTCTAGCGTGGACATAGGGTTTGGGAATCTCCCGGGTTCTCCCAATTTCAAGGCCAACTAACCATGATCAAATAAAATACTCAGATCAGTTTCCTAACTGTAAAATACTAACACCAGCTCCATTTCTTCCCCAAGGGTAACTGGGAAAAGAGATCATCAAAGTGAAAGGACTTTGAATCAAAAAACCTATGCTTGGGATATCCAAGAGACAGACCAAGTTTGATACATAGGACAGCAATTCCCTGTCCCCTTATTTTCCCAGTGTCCAGCCTCCAGCGTTCCCTAGGTGTAAAGGCCCCTTCTTCTCTAGAGAGAAGGACAGAGAGAAAGGGACTGAGTGGATATCCAGAGATGCCAGGGGAAATATTCACGTGTTCATTCAGCAAATAATTTATTGAAACTAAAGTGAAAATCCAATTACTTCTCAGTCATTCACACTCCTGGGAGAATTATTTTCATCATCTTCAATGAGAGGTTTAGATTCGTTTTTTTTTTTTTAATAGGTAAACATTCACATGGTTCCAAAATCAAACTCATATAGAAAGGTGTATATCTTGAAGTCTCATTACCAACCATTCCCACAGCTGCATTGTACTCCATTATACACCATAGTTTAATCAATAAGGGTAGTTTACGTGAGAAATGCCTTCACCCGTCCAGTGCCAAAGGATGGACACAGAGACACGAGGTACAGCGAAGCAAGACTTTAATGGGGGGCTCTTGCAAGATCGGATGTTTGTTGGTCAGGCACGCCCCAAACGGTTACATCAAGCAATTCATTCCCTAGTGTGCAAGTCCCTCCCCCAATTCCTCACTGGCTGAGTACTATGGGATGTACAATATTCCTGAACGTCACCTAAGTTTTATTACTTCCTTATAGGGCATTTACTGTCCCCTTCCCTCTGGCAGAAAGGGGTGGGCTCAGGACAAGCCTGTGAAAAAGCCCCACAGAAGTCCTGAGCAGGAAGAAGAACCAGGCAGTAAAAGGAACAAGGTGGCCAGCCACCATCTTGGGAAGTCACCCTCGGGAAAGTGCACTTTCAGGGGTCATCATACCATGAGGTAGTCAAGCGACACTTGTTGAGCTTTTTTTGAAATTGAGTCAGGTTATTTTCCCACAGTTTATTGACAGAGAGATTTTGGAGCCTAGAGTTTTCTGAAAGAGAGAACGTGGTGGGTCATATTTAGAGGGAGCAAGGGACACTGGGGAGCCAGGGAGCAAAAGAGCAAAGGACATGAAGTGGGGCATATTACATTGACTGGCAATTCTTCCTGAAGCCTTAGGAAGGAATCTATCCCCCTGGCTAGCTCAGGGAAGCTCTGGATGAAATGTTTGAGGAGAGAAAAACCTGCCTCTGGGATTCACTTATTCTATTCATTTAACAAATATGTATTGAGCCCCTATTAGGTATCAGGCCCCGTGCTCAGGCCATGGGGAATGTGGAGGGAAGATGTGTATCTTGGATTAGCTACAGACAGGACACAAACAGACTCATAAGCAAAGGGAACCAGCCGTGCAGGACAGTGAAGATGGGAGTCCATCGAGGGTCAACTGGCATACTAATTCCAAACAAACTCGATCAGCCGAGGGTCATAATGTTTAACATGAACTGAGCAGGGCTCTGGCTCGCTTCCTGGCCTCTGGACTGAGAAAGACCCATAGAAAGTCAAATAAGCCTCAGGACAGAAAACAAGACAAGCAGCTTGACTGAGATCTGTGAGAAAGGCACAGAGTGATGACAACTCGTACGTGGTTAGGCCTCCCTTCAGTCTCAGGTAATAATCCCTCTGAACAACAGAGCCTTGCTGAACAGAAACAGCTCGGACCGGGCTCTGCAACAGAGAGGGACGGACGTGAAAGCCAGGCATGGGGGCCCTGCCGCACGCGCACTCAGCCCACCTCTCCAGACTCTCACTGATCTAGACCCTGACAACCAAGCCAAAGTACTGACCACAGACGGGAAATTTAAATAAGACTTTGTCATTTTAAATGCACTGCAGGAAAAGAGAGGAGGGCTCGTCAGCCAGTAGCTGGGCTATCGCAACCCAGGTCCTTAGCACAATGGTACTGCAGGCTTTTATTACACTGCAGTTCTCTGCACAGAATGAAGTGCCTTACGGTCAGCCAGAGAGGAAGGTCCTCAGACTCAGGAAATGGAAGAGGAGACCTCACGATACTTAGCAGGAGAGGGGAAGATGGACATGGTAGCCCTTGGTCAGCAAACCTCAGAGAGGCAATTTGAAGGGAGTCTCAGAATTTATCCACTAACGCAGGAGAGACCAATCAATTTGTGGAGACCTTAACTTTCTTTAAGTGCAGGGCTGTCTTCTTAAGGAAGGGTTGATTTCTTCATCACCAGGATACTCTATATCAGGCCAGTGTGGAGTCATAAGAGTTTACATTGAAAAGGAGAAGAAGGTTGGATGTGAAAGAATTTTCCAAGGAGTGAGCATGTGTAGCCAAGGAGGCCATGGCCTTGCTTCTTAATGCACTGAGAAAAATGTCAAAAAAACCAAAATTACAACAAATTTAAAGATCTTAATTGGTTTCATTGGCAATTCTAGAACTGGGCGACACTTCATTCCATAAAGTAGAATAAGTGTTCCAATGAGCTGAGCAGAAGAGTTTGCTTTTATAGGCAGAGAAGGGCTAAAGCTGAAACAAGGAACAAAAAGCTGATTAGTCATTTCAAAGTTACTTTCCTTGTAAGGTGGGGACAAGGAGACAGAACAACAGAAAAATAACTGGTTAACATTAGGTTACTTCAGGATACTTTTTTGTGTAAGGATTAAAGCAGAGGGAAGGAACATCATTATCATGGCAATTGAAACTGGCCTGTTTGGAAAATTGGCTGTTATCTCTGTCTCTTGATTTCTCAGATTTCAGTTTGATGACATGGTACTTTCACATGGGTGACTCCATTTTGGTTTTGAGTCTGGTCTGTTGGGGCCTAGTGCAGGCAGTTGGTCCAAAGCAATGGCCTCCTATAATTTTTATTTAACTAAATAAAAGCTGTCTGAAAAGAACTTCCTTTGCTCCCACTTCCAAATGTACCAGCCAGACTGCAGTACAGCTGTACACACCATTTCCTCCTGAAAATCAGTGAGTTGTCCATGTGGCTAAGGCCATCCCCTCACTTGTGCTCCAGATTCCACCTCCTGTCTACTGTGATTGTCTCTTCTCTCACCTGCATTATCAAAACTTCTCACCCTATCACAAAATGCTATATATATCCCATCTTTAAATAACAAAAACAAACACCTGCCACCGAACCCACATTTCTCTCCATTTTAATTCATTTCTTCACTCTCTTGAACCCATTCCTGTTAGGCTTTCACTCCTACCATCCACTAAAAGCAATTTTGTCAAAGTCACCACCGCTCTCCACGTTGCCAAGTCCACGAGTCATTTCTCAGTCTTCATATTGCCCGGCCTCTCCATGGGATTTGACAAAGTTTGACCCCTCTCTCCCGCTTCAAATGTTTGCTTCACTTGGCCTCTGAGACTCATTTTCTTACGTCACAAACTGTTTCTTCACATTCTCCTTTCCTGGAGTCTCCTCCTCTTCCAGACCTCTAACTATTGGGGTGTCACAGGGCTCAGTAATTGGGCTTCTTCTCTTTTCTATCTACACTCACTTCCTTGGTGCATCTAGTCCCATAACTTTAAATACCATTTATACATTCCAGTAATTTCCCAAGTTATGTTACCAGCTCCACCTTCTTCCCTAAACCCTACATATATTCAACTTCCTACTGTACATCTCCACTTGATTCTAAAAGGCATCATAAACTTAACATGCCCTAAATCAAACACTTAACATTCCCCCACCGAACTGCTTCTTTCATAGTCTTCCCTGTTTCCCATTGTAGTAAATGGAAATTCTGTTCTTCCAGTTACTCAGGCCAAAGTGTTGGAATCACCCTTGAATCCTCCCTTTCTCTCGCAGCCCACGTCCATCGCATCAGCAAAATCGTTTTGATTGTGTCTTCAAAACATATCCACAATCTGACTACTTCTCACCCCCCACCACCCTTATCCAAGTTGCCATTAATTCTCACCTGGATTCTAACAGTAGCCTCCCAACTTTCATCTGAATTATCGTAGTAGCCTCTTGCCAAATCTTGCGTGAAAGGCCAGGTAATGCGAGGAATGAGACACGACAATGGGCTACGTGGAGGTCACTGATGACCTTGACAAGATTGCTTTCACTGGAGTAGTGGCCCTGACAGACTGGATTCCATGCTGTATGGGATTCTTTATGCTCCCTGTGCTTTTCTTAATCCTGTAATAATTCACCACAAAAATTCCCACTTCAGAGCCTTTGCACACTTGTTCTTTCCACATGCACCACCCTGCCTCCAGAGTCACGCGCACCTGCCATCTCCCCTGAATTCAGGTACATGTTAAAATGACAACTTTTATTTTTATTCTTTTGGGTGGCTGGCCGGTGTAAAACGACACCTTCTGAGAGATTTATCAAGCTAGTTAAAATAGCACCTCCTGCTCTCTATCCCTGTATTTTTCATTATTTTTCTTCACAGATTTTATCACGCTCTGAATATATCTGTTTACTGGATGTCTCCCCTCCCCCCACACACTAGAATGTAAGCTCCATGAGGGCGGGGACTTTCTTTTTTCACCACTGTATCCCCATCATATAACCGTGCCTGACAAATACTGGGTACTCAATAAATATCTGTTCAATGAATAAATAAACGACCTTCGTCTCAAACGCACAGTTCTACCAAGAATGTGCAAGTATCCCCAACTTTAAGACCTCCAGAACACGACACGTCCGGCTCTAGAAACACGGGCATGCACTATAATTCACACCCAAGCCAAACGTCCCTCTCTTCGAAGACATACGGTAGCACTTCCGCCCGCGCTCAAAACTCGCTGTAATCTCGGAAAAGGAGGGCGGAGATTTTATGTCATCATTCTGCGCCGGCCTGCTCTGCGACGCGCCGGCGGCTGGCGCAGCCCTTCGCTCGCCCGGCCTCCCCCTCCCTGGTTCCGCGCTCTGGTTCCGCCATGGAATCCAACAAGGATGAAGCCGAGCGCTGTATTAGCATCGCCCTCAAGGCCATCCAGAGCAACCAGCCCGACCGGGCGCTCCGCTTCCTGGAGAAGGCGCAGCGGCTGTACCCGACGCCGCGAGTTCGCGGTGAGTGTGAGGCGCCGGAGAGACAGGGGGCACATTAGAACTGATGGGGGGAATACGGGAACGGACCGACGGGAGCAGTTGGGGGAGGGGGAGGGGTGGCGAGGCGCGGCTACTCCTGCGCACTGAGACGCGCGGTGGCTGCTGGGAGGTGTAGTCTTTCCCTCCCACGCCTCTGTGGGATGCTGGAAGCCCAAAAACAGGAGCGGCCGGGATCTCAGCTTTCGGCGTGCTGGCGGGACCCCCTGCGATTTGAGGTTTCCGAGGATGAGACGCGCTGGCAGACGGGGCGAAGGGACTTTACCTGGAGGCGAAATCAAACTACTTTTCCCAAGGGGCCATTCGGTGGCCCAGGGCCAGTTGCCGGCCTGGGAAGTGTTACAGTTGAGGAAAATAAACATAACTCCTCGGAGGGAGAGAATGGGTCCTGGAGAGGGAAGGACTTCGACCTTCGGGCGCCCCGGAGAGGCCCCTCCACGGCTTCACTCCCTCGCACGTCTGCGGACGAGGGCCTTCCTTTTACCCGCTGCGCTCCACCACTTTGCACGGTCTGTCCTGAGACCGGGCTTCTCACCCGCTCCCGCAGCCTCTTCACCCGCTGGCGGGATTCGGAGCCAATGGCTTTGTCGGAAATGCTGGTCTCAGCCATCCCCAACCCTCCTTCGTCCCCAAGAGTCCATCAGTGGCCCGGTCATATAGACTGCTAAGCACCAGGCTGCTGAGCGGCCTGAGTGGCCCTGGACTGAAGGCTCCCAAACCAGGGACGGAATAGTGATGTTACCTCATTTTACCCAGAGGACCGCCCCCCTTTTTTTCCCTTTAACCTAAGATTTTGAAGAAGTTTTTCTTAATACAGGCTGGAGGGAGAAAGACTCAGGGTTTGTGCCTGCGATTACTGCTTAGTAGACTGTGTGGCATATAACAGGCACTCAGAATTAGAGCAGCCCAGTCTCATCCTGACTGCTTACCATGTCACTTTTCTGAGCGTGGGTTTCCTCATCTAAAAGATTAGAGGATTGGCGCACATAATGTGAATAATAATGCCCACCGGGCTTTTCAGTTTAGAAAGCTCTCTCCCGTGTGTTTTTTCACTTGAGCCTGCTCTGTCGCTGAGGCAGAGCAAAGATCGTTGTCTTTGTTCTGTAGATGAGGGAACAGCTCAGAAGTAAAGAACTTGCCCAAGATTACACAGCTGGAAATTGGAAAGTTCTATGACTCTATAAACATTTATTGAAGGAATAAAATGATATTGAAGAGCAGCAGTCATCCTACCCTTCTCTACCTACATTATGAATTTGAGGAAGGGGAACACTGGCTGAAGAAATGGCCTGGGACACCTGAACTTTCCTCCCTCCTGACTGCAAGTCGATCTTTGGCCTGTTTACCTCCTCTTGGAGAGGGTATCAGTCTGTATTTGCCAGGACTCCTGAGGTAACCTGCTCAAGGAGTTTCCCTGTGAAATGAGTAGGTGGGAAGCATGGTGGGCTGTGAACCCTCCAGCTGTCAAGATTCTGTCTGACTCTGGATGCTGCTGGGGACTCAGGAGCAGGCAGCCAAGAAGGATGGGAACAACAGGGCCTGTGGGGATCTTCCTGTCAGCATGTCCCTGGGGCTCAGACACTGGAATTCACTCAGGCAGGAGAGTCACTTGCTGTACATTTGTCATATTCGTGCTCTTGTGGAAAGAGTATGTATGCCTTATACATCTGTGTATACTTCGCTTTGTGCCGCCTGCAGCCCTTCACTGAGCTGACAACACCCTGGGGTTAGTTTAGGCCTGGGATGGGGGAATCTTGGTTAAAAAATATTAGGTGGTTGTCTACTACACTAGATGCTTTGGGTTTAAGCTCATTTCAGATCCTTGTTCTATGCAACAGACTTTTGCTGAGGATCTTTTTTGTTTTGCTTGTTTGCAAAGTCCTCTGTTGCTAAGTGGTATAGCAGTATTGATAGAATGTAATCACTCACCTCAAAGAACTTACAATCTAATGAAGGAGACAAACTTATGGGGAAAAAAATATTGCAAGGCAGAAGATAGCCGTGATTGAATAAAAACTAAGCACATTGTGTTAGATGCTGAGGTCTTAAGAGAGGCATGAAAAATCCAGTCCCTGCCATCCTTGTGTTCACAGACTGGAGGGGTGGAGGAGAGTGCTGGGAGTGAGGGGGTGTGAAGGACAGTCTCCTGAATATTAAATTATAAACAGTGTAGTGAGTGCTGTAGCAAAGGCATAAAAATAGTGTTATTTCATAGCAAGGAAGGCTTTGGGTGGGTAGTAAGACAGGAGGTAGCATTCGAACTGTGCTTTGGAAGAAGGTAGAAACGTGGGGAAAGGCATATACTGGGAAAGACATGAAGGCCAAAAGTTGTAAGAGGTTTTGGGGGCGGGGATTTAGTGTAGCTGGATATAGTGGCAGTGGAGGTGATAATCTGTACATAGAGAGGATTATGGTTGGAAAGTAAGATGGGGCCAGATTGTGGAAATTCTCTTCTTCTTCTTTTTTTTTTTTTTTAAAGATGACTGGTAAGGGGATCTTAACCCTTGACTTGGTGTTGTCAGCACCACGCTCTCCCAAGTGAGCAAACCAGCCATCCCTATATAGGGATCAGAACCCGTGGCCTTGGTGTTATCAGCACCGCACTCTCCCGAGTGAGCCACGGGCTGGCCCTGGAAATTCTTTTCTGCCAGGTGAAAATATTTTCACTTTCTTCTGTAGTTAGTGAGGAAACCATTGAAGTTTTAGGTAGCAGGAATGAGGTAGGGATACTGTTCTTGAAAGAGAACAGCATGAAGGAGTAGTGAGAGGGAAGAGAGACTCAAGACTGGAAGGAAGCCAGTTGGGAGACTATTGCCTTGAGTAGGTTAGAAGTTATGAGGGCCTGAGGTAAGGCAATGTGGATAAGGTCACTGGGGAGGAGGCGCCAAGCCTTTGTATGAGAGAGGGATGCTGGGGAAGCAGATGGATGCTGGGGAATCAAAATCGAAGCCTTAGTGACCAGGAAGAAACCCAGGCTGAAGAACTGGGGTGGGAAGAGATGGCAGAGTGGGTGGTGCCAGTGGGATGTTCCAAAGTAGCTGTCAGCTTGGCGCTCAGGAGAGTGCTCTGGGTTCCAGATGAAAGTCTGTTATCATCAGTCTGATGGAGCTCAGTGGAGTTGTGCATGGCCAAGGTCACTGTGGGAAAGTGTGGAACAGGGAGAGGAGGTGGCTGCAGGCAGCTGTGGGTCACACCTGCCCTTAGCCAATGGGCAAAGGCAGAGGAAGCAACAGAGTGAGATGGAGCAACTCCAGGAAGAGGCAATCCCAGGAGAGGGCAGAGGCGGGGTCACCATGGAGAGGTATGTTAGGAGGTGGTGAGCAGCACTGGCAAATGCTGCAGGGGCCACATGGGAAAAGGACAAGTTGAGAAATGAAAGGGGAAGGATCAAGAGCTTGTGTGGAGGATGGTCTTGGAGAAGTGCAAGGACACACAGGGAGGAGTTCAGGGTGATGGGGGAGTTGGAGCAACCCTGAGGGATGTATGAGTCCATTTCTGTTGTTTGTAACAAAATACATAGAACTGGGTATTTTATAAAGAAAACAAAATTTATTGCTTTTCCTAGCCTTTCAGAGGCTAGGAAGTCCAAAGTCCAGGGAACACATCTGGTGAGGGTCTTGGTGGTGGCAACAGTGATACAGGGTATCACATTGTGAAATGGCGGAGCAGAGAGAACAGAGACTGACCTTCATTCATTCTTATTTTAAAGCCCTCAGAACCATTCCCCTGACCACCATTTTTAATCTGTTCAGTAGGCATTGGCCTAGAATCTAATCACCTCTTCAAGGCCCCCACCTTTCAATTACCATAATAGGATTTCCCACCCTCAACAGTTACAGTGGGGACCAAGTTTCTAATACATAAAACTTAGGGGATACAATTCAAGCTTCAGCAAGTTGGGGGGCGGTATAATTCAATCCACTACACAGGGTCAAGGGACCTCCCACTATTGGCCTTCCCAACAAAAAGGATGTAAGGGGACTTTAAATTTCTGCTGCAGGAGGTGGACTGCAAGAGGCACTGAGGGCTGGACATTAAACTGCAGAACAGTAAACTCCTAAACTGGGAAGTCTCAGAGCAGGGATGGTGGAACCAGTCAGTCCCTTCCTGGGAGTTTCTCTCCAGCATCTGGCAGCCTGGTAGCCACTGGCTTGGCCTGAGGCTTAGCAACAATGATGGAAGGTGCTGGGTTTTCCAGAGAGCTTGTGAAAACATCAATAGGCCTCATTTTCTTCTGCATACAAAGAGAAGGTTGGCCTCATGATCTCTAAGGGTCTATAAGACTGCCTGAGCTTCTAGGAAATGGCTGGCTCTGGGGTCTAGGCCGACTCAGGAAGGCCAGGGTGGGAAGCATGGGAGGGATGAGGATTGGTCGTCGAGGGGTTTTGGCATTGAGGGCCTAGGAGTGAGAGAGATTCTGGTACTGGTAAGGTCCGAGGTGCAGTCCTCTGTTAAAGTTAGTCAGCCTCCATGAGCTCCACTGTGCACTCAGTCCCTTCCATTCACTTTATGTCACTGAGTCTTGTTTACCCCGCAGAGCACCCTTAAGAGGGCAGGGATCACATGTTCGCTGAGGAAGTGGATAACTTAGTGAGAGCGTACGGCTGATCAGCAAAGGACCCGGAACTGTCCGTCTCCAGTCCCAGGCTCTTTCCCCACTCTGGCCTCCCTTTCCTGACTCGCTTTAGCACTCCAGGTACCTAGAGAGAGCCTGGAAACTCAACTACTTGCCTAATAACAAAAGTAACAGATCAAGGTAACAATATTTGCTAGGCATTGTGCTAAGTTTTTTACATACACTCACTCATTTACTCTTTCAGCCCCTGAGGGAGATAGAATTTTACATCAAGAAACTAAATTAACTAGATGACCCTGCTAGCAAGTGGCAGAGCCAGGTTTAAGCCAATCTGGCAGTCTGACTCCAGTCCGGGTTTGAGGAGGGACAGCCCCTGCTGGCTTTGGCCACAGAAATTCTCTCACCTCTGCCTCAGCTGCCTCCTCTCCCACCCCAGCTTTGTTTTCTTCTACCAATTTCCCTTTTTTTAAAGGTCTGCCAGCTTTACCAGGAAGGGGCTGAACAGGGTTAACATTAAACCATTCAGTCTCCTAACTCTTTTGTGACACTGCCTATCATCCACTGTACCGTGAGGGATGTAGCAGTGAGTCAGGATGAGGCAGTCACATCCCATGGGCCTGGCAGAGGAGGTGTCCAGGCCAGCAACCAGAAATCTTTGGTTTTCAACTCAAGCAGGAACTGTCTGTGTGACCCATAGTACGTCCATTTCCCTTTGAGCTCTCTTTCTGCAGTGTAGAGAAATTAAAGTGGCTGACTCCATGTAACTGCCCTGAAAAGCTTCCAGAATCTTTCCTGTGAAGTCCTGCAGGGAGCCCATCCCATCTCCTGGCTGATGCTTCTAGGTATCTTTGGCAGTTGAATGACTAGTTACATTGCCCTTAGGACATGTCTGGTTCAGCCTGGACCACTGGAGCTTCCAGAAAAACCAAAATAAACAACTTTTTAAAAAAGCCCTAGGAAACCAGCAGACAAGCTCCTCCCTCTGTCTTATCTTGACCAGCATCTTTTTTTTTTTTTTTTTTTTTAAAGATGACTGGTAAGGGGATCTTAACCCTTGACTTGGTGTTGTCAGCACCACGCTCTCCCAAGTGAGCCAACTAGCCATCCCTATATGGGGATCCGAACCCATGGCCTTGGTGTTATCAGCACCACACTCTCCCAAGTGAGCCACAGGCCGGCCCTGACCAGCATCTCTATCTGTTGATTTCCTCTGTGCTGTTCCCTTGGTGCCTGGCATGGACCTGGTATGTGGGATGGCCTGAAATTTCATGCTTGTGGTTGGGTCCAGAGCTTGCTGAGTACTGACACGGGGCCTTCCTAGGCCTTGGAGCTCCCCCACTAGGCAGCCCTCAGTCACCCCCACCAGCAGGGCTTCCCTCACCTCCTGGCAGCCTGCTCCCGTGGCCAGCTCTTCATCAGCCCAGGTCGTGATATCAGCAGCGACTCATTTTGAACTTTTGCTCTATGTCAGTCTCTGTGCCAGGTGCTTACACACACAGTCTCATTTTATCCCCATACCACTGTTGTGAGGAAACTGAGGTTCAGAGAGATTTCATAGATCAGCCAGGGTTGTGCTGCCAGTGAGTGGCAGAGCTGGGTCTTTCTGAACTTAATGTCTCTTCTGTACTTAGAATGAGTTTGCTGGTGGGGCGCCATGTCAGAACCATGTGGTCCAGGATAGCAGTGTGGTTAAGAGCATGGACCCAGAGCTGAGCATCCTGGGGTACACATGCAGCTCTACCACTGAGCTAGCTGTGCAGCCATGGGCAGCAGTCTGCCACAGCGCTCTCTTCCTCCAGTGGGGATGGCAGTAGGTAATAAGACCTACCTTCTAAGGCAGGTGCAACAATTAAATGAGCTAACTTACAAAGAGCACTGTCACGGTGCTTGCCTGACACTTAGTGAACGCTCAGTAATAGAAACTATTATTTCTACTGCTCCTCTCTGAGCGCCTCTCAAGGTTTGCTACAGCAGCCCATCCACCGGCTTCATGAGGAGCTGTCAGCTCCTGTTTTTGGATCTCCCAACCGCAGACTCAGTGAGATCACCTGAGTTTGCTGCGATGAGGCAGCAGTGGCTCAGGACACAGTGGTCCACTTAAGCCCCAGTGCTCTATTCCCAGAGAGCCCTGCTGCAGGCCCCTTGGGTGAGACCCAGGTGTGTTAGAGTAGAAGGGTTTCTGACACCCAGCACAGTGCCTTGAGCCCAGCAGGCACCTGGCACATTTGAAGGAAGCTGGGGACCATTCCAGGCTGTGCTGCATCCTTCTTCAGCACAGAGGTATCCTGGGTGCCTGCAGTGGTCCACATGCCTGGTTTGCCAGGAGCCTGTCAAAGGCTTTAGGATTTTACTACCCCTGGCACTGTGCCCCAGGCATGACTGTGGTTTCTAAGAACTGGTTTTATGCCTGGAATAAATGCGCACAGGGAACTTCTGCCAGAGCTTTGGGCTTTTTTCCTCACTGAGTCAGCAGGAACCAAGGACTTGGATTTTAATAACCATGGCTCTGTCTGAGGGTGATAGCTAGTGTGCTACATAGACCCCAAACATTGAAGTAGGACGTTTCACATGGCCAGCCATTTGAAAACTAAAAAATAGCAAGTAGTGAGCACAGCAGACATTTTTCCTGAGTCTCATGCTCGTTTCCCCCATTGGAAGCCTCCCCAGCCAATCCCACCTGAATCAGATGGCCCTGCTACGTGGGGGTCCTGCTGCGGAGTACTTTGCCCATCTCAGCACTTGACAGAGGATGTCTGTTGAGCACTCTACTTTGGGATTGTAAAAATCTGAAGGGGTAATAGTTTGTTTTTATGCTGAGTTAAAAAATAACCTATACCCTGTTAACACTACTGTGCCCTTAAAAATGATTAACCTGGTAAATTTTATGTTGTGTTTCTTTTGTTGTTGTTTTTGTTTGTTTGTTTGTTTTTATGGCTGACTAGTAACCAGGATCGAACCCCAGACCTTAGTGTTATGAGCAGCGCACTCTAACCAAGTGAGCTAACCCACCAGCCCTGTGTTTTTTATGACAATGAAAACAAAAAACAAAAACAACTCTCACTTTAACTAAAAGGAAATATTATTAAATCTAAAGTAGGGACATTGAACAGTTTATAACTCTGATGCAATATATTAATTAACAATTACATTAAAACAGCATACTTTTTTTATCTTTTAATTCCATTTGTCTTTTTAAAAAATTTATTTTATTTATTGACTCAAAATCAATTATGCATATTTTTGCGGTCTAACATTGAGATATGTTGATTAAATCAATATTACTAGCATATATATTGTTACAAATTGTAATTATTCTTTATGCCCCTTGTCCAACCTCTCCCCTTCTCCCATTCCCTCCCCCTCTCCTTCTGAAATAATG
The DNA here is from genome assembly GCF_027409185.1 of Cynocephalus volans. NCBI lineage: Eukaryota > Metazoa > Chordata > Mammalia > Dermoptera > Cynocephalidae > Cynocephalus > Cynocephalus volans. The sequence goes on from NC_084466.1 coordinate 97,052,726, forward strand.
GTTACTCTGTTAATTTGTTGCCTAGATGATCTGTCCAATGCTGAGAGGTGTGATCAGATCCCCCAGTATTATCTTAGAGCAGAAGCTTCTTCTGTCACTCTGCAATGGGCTTTGTGGAGAGAGACATCCTCCTCCTTTCTTTGTCTCTGCTGGTGACTCTACTTGTGTCAATGCATTCCAGTGGTTGGCGGACCATCTGCATGGTGGCAGTGGTATCCAGCTGCTTTCATGGCAGCCATGGTTATTGTGGTGGCTGTGGTGGGCCACCCACATGGAGGTGATGTTTTTGGCATGCTCCTTGGCACTGGTGGTGTGCTTGGTTGTAGGGTGTGTCTGGTCCCCTTCTCCATGCCTCGAGTCACTGGGTAGGCCCCAAAGTGCTGGCGCAGTGTGCCTGGTTGTGGGAGGTCAGTCCAGTCCCCTTCTCCATACCCTGGGTCCTCGGGCTGGACCTGAGGCACTGGCGCAGTGTGCCTGGTTGTGGGAGGGTGGTCCAGTCCCCCTCTCCATGCCTCAGGTCCCTGGGTGGGCCCTGAGGTGCTTGCATGGTGTGCCTGGTTGTGGGAGGAGGGTCTGGTCGCCAGCTCTGTGCTTTGGGTCACTGGGTGGGTCCCGAGGAAACAGCATACATTTTTTAAAACCAGGAAACATTAAGTATTAAAATTAGTACTAACTTTTTTATCAGCTGATTAATATAATATTAAAACATTTTAATGACCCAGGATAAAAATTAAAAAACAACAGGGAACAGTGCAGTGGGCTATTTTGGATATTTACACTGCGATGCAATGCAAAGAGAGAAGTATTCAGATTTGGATGAGTTCACTAGAAAAAAGTGGGTTCATAAATTAGATTCCCAAAAGAAAAAAGAGCTGAATAAAAGTAAACAAATGCATTGAAAGAAATACCCATTAAAGTAGAATTAAATGAACTCTAAATCAAGTACTGTAGGGTTTATTAATAAAACCCAGCTGTGCTTTTTTTTTTTTTTTTTTTTTTCTTAAAAGATGACCGGTAAGGGGATCTTAACCGTTGACTTGGTGTAACCGGCCATCCCTATATGGGATCCGAACCCATGGCCTTGGCATTGTCAGAACCACACTCACCTGAGTGAGCCACCGCAGCTGTGCTTTTTGAAAAGGCTATCAGAATATAAAAACTCTGCCTAAATTAATAAGAAAGGAAAGAGATTATATATAAATATATCTGCAAAATAACGTAATTACTATAGATTTATTCAGGAATTATGTGAATTTACAAGACCAGTACCCTGCCTACTCCTGAGGACTGTGTCTCCTAAGAGAGCAGGCCCCTATCCCACTAACACCCACAAAGAAGTCAGGGAAGGAGCTTATGGCTTTGTTGGGAGGGGAAGCGGGTGGGATGCAGGAGCCCTGGCCTCTTCCAGGGCCAGACAGTCTCTTGGCCACGGCACACAGCCTTGCTGGAGCAAGAGCCTCAATGGTTTCCTTGCCTTGCACAGCCCTGATCGAGTCCCTCAACCAGAAACCACAGACTGCCGGTGACCAACCCCAACCCTCAGATGCAAGCCATGCCACCCATAGGAAAGCAGGTGGGACTGATGCCCCCTCGGCCAACGGTGAAGCTGGAGGAGGAGAGAGCACCAAAGGCTACACTGCAGAACAAGTAGCAGCCGTGAAAAGGTAGAGAGTGGGCCAGGTGGGCTGGGGCAGAGCCTGGGGGTACTGGGGAAGTCTGCAGAAGGCTGCCTGCAGTGCATCCTCCAGTTCACACCTGCCTGGGGTCTGGGAGGGTCTTGGAGGATGGAGGCAGTACAAGTGCTCAGGCTCACCAGGAGCAGTCCTTTCCAACAAGACCTGCAATTCAGTGTGGGATCCAGGGCTCCACTGTCCACTCCCACCAAACCAAGCCACAGCACAGGTTGGAAATGCCCACACCACTGGTTTCCTCTGCCACTTGAGGTCCCCAGCCTCTCTGCACAGCTCCTGTTAGGCAGATATGGAGCCTGGTCTCCCCGTCCAGATTCTCCCCCGACCCACACCACCACCCTCAACAAAGGCCCTTTCAGACCAGAGCCTGTGGGGGAGAGTGGAGACAGGGGGCAGAGTTGTCCCTCAAGGCTGTGGGCGGGCTGTGCATGGAGCAGCTCACTACCAGTCTTGAGGCCATCCAGCCGAGGCTTCTGAGTACTAGACTTGCCCAGCTCTCACTTCTCCCCAGGCCTGCCCATCAGCCAGCCTTGGGAATCCCTCTGAGGTCATGCTCACATCTCCTGGCAGGCTTCAGGACTGGGGGTCAGCCTGTGTGTGACCAAGCGTGACTGTAATTTGCCATGAAAGCACAGGCCAGATTTACATTTCTCTGACGAGGCAGCGTTTTGACCAGACAAGCCCATCCCTTATAGACAATAGAAACTGATGTATGAAGGAAAACCTAGAAAAGGCCAAGAATTGGGAGGTCTCCAGGGACCCAGAGAGTAAGGATTGATGGAAGAGAATCAGGGTCTCTTCAGGGCTCTGTGATCAGGATGAACAGACACCATTTTCTGGCCTTTGCTTTACCCACTTAGTTAAGACTCAGATTGCAAGGAGTACAGTTGACTTAGCTTGGGACATACCTGCCCTTGGGTGATAGGCATCAACAGTCCTTCTGGGGTTGTCTGCAGCAAGGGAGCTGTTAGAAGGGGAATGGATACTGGCCTGGCAAAAAACAGCAGCTGCCCTCTCTTAAATCCTAAATGTATTCTTGGTGTTTCCAGTGGGACCTGCCCAGCTCCCTGTCACAGGTGGGGGCACAGTGTGGCTTCCTGGTCCCCAAGGTCAAACAACTTACCCAGAGGAGCTGTTAGCCATACCCTGCTGGTCCTCTTGCAGCCTGCTTAGCTGTGTGGCTGCTCCTCACCCACCTCCCCGCACAGCTCTGAGCCCAGGTAGAGCATCCCCTGGCATGCTCTTCTCCCTCCATCAGGGTCAAGCAATGTAAAGATTACTACGAGATCCTGGGGGTGAGCAGAGGGGCCTCAGATGAGGACCTGAAGAGGGCCTACCGCAGATTGGCCCTCAAATTCCACCCAGACAAGAACCATGCACCTGGCGCCACTGAAGCTTTCAAAGGTAGGCCAGCCCTGGTTTCCTGGCGTTTGGGTATTTTTATCTTCTGTCCTTGGGAGGGAATTAGGGGCTAAAACAACTTTCACAGGAAGTGGGGGGGCAGAAGGCAGTGGTCTTGGGCCCAAGTTCCTTAGGCTCAGGAGCTGCTTCTTGGGAGGAAGGGCCTAGTAGCCACCTTGAGCCATGAAATTCTGTCAGAGCTCAGATAGCACCACTCCTGCCTCCTCTTGCCACTCATTCCCTGGGATTACAGGAGAGGGGCTGAGGCGAGGAGGTTCCAGCAGCTTCTCCAAGGTGGCGCTGTGATTGAGGGGCTGCTGCACTTCCCTGTCTTGGCATCGTGCAGCCGCCCATCTAGGTAACAGTTTCCCTGTGCCAAGAGCCAGGCAGCCCCAGGCCAGCAGCCTCTGGCCTGGTGGCCCCCTTAGGACCAGCAGCCTCAGCTAGCACCCTCCATAAGTCCATTCCCCCAGGGCCTGCAGTGGGGGACATGACAGTCTCTTTGGCCTCAGGGCCCATTGGTTCTGGGATGGGTGCTTCGTTTCTGTCTGAAATTATAAACTGCCATTTATTTGCTTACATTTTTACTTAGCCTGTCAGGTGCGCGTGTTGCTGCGCACTGCAGTTTCTCACTCCCGAGATACTTCTTCCTTCTCTCATTCCCATCTTGTCCCCCTCCCTCTGGGAAATAGCATGGTGACTAGCCCTACTGGGCCTGGGTGGGTGTCATGCAGAATGGGGCCATGACCGTAGCCAGGTGGGGAGCCTGTGGCAGAGAAGCCCCAACCCCTGGTGTGCTGCCTGAGGGGCCTGCCCCAGAGGGAGAGGAGAGTGGGAGGGGGCGGGCAAGATGGCTATGGTCGATGTTTCTCCAGACCTGACCTCTGCCCGCAGCCTGCCCAGCGGATACTAAGAGGCCAGATCTGGCCTTAGAGCCTTGTCAGAATAAGAGGATGAGGGGGATTCTGCCCCCCTGATTCCAAGGGGTTGCAGGTTGTGAAGCAGATGCAGCTTTGACCCACTCCTCTGAGAAAGTGGGCAGCTGGAGAAGGTGCAAGAGACTGAGCTGGGGTCCTTCAGGGCACAGGCTCCCTGCCCAGGGAGCTCTGGCAGGGAGGCCCCAGGAGCAGGATGGAAACAGCAGCCGGGCCTGGACCCCAGGGAGGAGGAGATTCAGCCCGGCCACATCACCAGCAACAGAGGAGTCTTAGCTAGAACTCGGGGATTTGGCCCTGCCCCACAGTCCCTGCTGCTTTCCAGTTTACTGCAAGGACGTCATGGGTCCGTTTACCCTCTGTGTCATACCATGACTTCAAGATAATATAACTTTCAGAAAGGGATACCCCACCCATCCTATTGGGCACCTCAAGAAAGAAGAATAAGAAAGGGATTTTTGGTGGTTTTCATAAAGTCAGAGAGAATATTTGAAGCAAGACACACCTGGGTTTGATTCCTGGCTCTACAACATCAGTGTGAGAGGCAAGCTTAGGCGTTTCTCTGAGCCCCACTTTTCTTGTTGGTAAAATGGAGATAGGCGGCTTTCTGTTCAGAGTAAATAAAATGCCTCAGAAAGGGCCTGGCACGTGGAAAAACTCAGCCATCATCATGAGGAGGAGAACGAGGAACCTGAGTATAACCCTCCACCCAGCACAGGCTGCCCTATTCATAGCTCAGGGTCTTCTTGCATGGCCCTCACCCCACACTTTCCCAACAGCCAAACTTCCACTGACCCCAAGGACTCTGGCTTCCTAAAGCACCACTTGAATGCCCCCAAAAAGTGAGCACTTGGCTGCCATAGGAGCCTCTACCCTCACATTTCCACCTCCTTTCCAGCCATTGGCACAGCATATGCGGTACTTAGCAACCCAGAGAAAAGGAAGCAGTATGACCAGTTTGGCGACGACAAGAGCCAGGCAGCCCGGCATGGCCACGGGCATGGGGACTTCCACCGTGGCTTTGAGGCTGACATCTCCCCTGAAGACCTCTTCAACATGTTCTTTGGTGGTGGCTTTCCTTCTAGTAAGTCCACGCCCTTCCCACGGTTAGGTTTCCCTGGGGGAGTGGCGGGGACTGCATGCCGGCCTCTCCCTTTTCCCGCAACCCCAGCTCCTGACTCAGTCCCTCTGACCCCCAGGTAACGTCCATGTCTACAGCAACGGCCGCATGCGCTACACCTACCAGCAAAGGCAGGACCGTAGGGAGAACCAGGGTGACGTGAGTGAGGAAGGCACCAGGGAGAGCAGGGCGAGGGCACCAGGGAACGGGACCTGGAGGAGGGACTTAACATCCATCGCTGTCCATTCTGGGACCAGTGGGGCCCCTACAACTCCCAGCTGAGGAGCTGTCTGGGCTCCCCCTTGCCATTCTGCTGAGCGACACAAGAGGGAGCCACATTCCACGTTGCCCACAGCAGTGAGGCTTTGCTGGCCTCTGTTGGGGAATCTAATGCAGAAACTTCTCCACCCACAGACAGCTCCAGTGCGAATGACTTTTGTGCGGTCCCTTCATTCCTAAGGCCAAAGTAGCATTTTCCAAGTGATGGAAACTTAGACTTCATGAGAGACCTGTCTAGGGTGACAACATAGGTGCTGGCTCTTCTTGCTTTCAGGACTCTTAAAAACTATAGAAAAATTATAACTAGGCAGTGCTTCAAACATATTTTGTATGTTTGAACAGTTAGCTGGCTAAGATTAAAATATCGTGGACAGTGGGCCGAGCCCGTGGCGCACTCGGGAGAGTGCGGCGCTGGGAGCGCGGCGACGCTCCCTCCGCGGGTTCGGATCCTATATGGGAATGGCCAGTGCACTCACTGGCTGAGTGCCGGTCACGAAAAAGACAAAAAAATAAATAAATAAAATATCCTGGACAGTAACAGAGCATTTAAAATTCTGGCAGGCAAAGGGGTTGCCTTTTGCTTTGGCAATGTTTATTTGTTCACTTTTTAAAAACTTATTTTGTATTTAACACACAGAAGAGTTTTTAAAATCACAGATTACCACACAGTGAATAAATTTATTAATTTTTATTTCTAATTTTAATTGGTAATATATATGTATGGTTCACAGTTCAAAAAGGTGTATATAGTGAAAGTCTCCTTTCAGTCCTGCCTCCCATTTGCCCAGAGACAGCCACTTCGGTGATTTTTTGGTATTTGCTCACAAGCAAATGCATATACCTCACTCCCTTCTGTGTTCAACACTACTTACTAGCTGCTTTCTTTTTATCTGGGGAAGCTGGCAGGTGGAGGAGCTTCTGTATTTTGGGGGCCACTGGATGGGAAGGGGAGAGTGTGGTGTTACGGCCACCCAATTCCATTGTGTTAGGAGAGCTGGTGGCTGATGCCATACCCCACCCAGGTCCAGCTGGTGACCATTGGCTCTTCCCTCCAGGGGGGGCTAGGGGTATTTGTCCAACTGATGCCCATCCTCATCCTGATCCTCGTGTCAGCTCTCAGCCAGCTCATGGTCTCCAGTCCACCCTACAGTCTGAGCCCAAGACCGTGAGTACTTGCAGCCAGGGGTGAGGCTGGGCGGTGGGCACATGAGGGGTTTTGGACTCTCAGCCCCCATCATGGGACTTCCCTCCCATCCTGATCTAGCAGGTTCTCATTCATAGTGCAGAAATCAAGAATATATAGAATCAAGAATATATACTTCTCTGTTGAGCTGAGGTTCTTAATCTTTTTAGGATCATGGTCCCCTAAGAAAATGCGATGAAAGCTACAGACCCTTTCCCTAGAGCAATGCACACACACACGACTTTGCATATGATTTCAGAGGCTTCATGAATCCCTCCCCACCACCATATTATCTACTGACTTTGAAATAAGAACCTGTACTCTTAAATTCTGGTTGGTGTCCCAAAGACCGTGGGAAGAATCAGAGCTCTAGAATCAGACAGAGCAAGGCCATCTTTCAATCCCAGCTTCTCCACTGAGAAGCTGCATAACCTTAGACAAGTTATATAGCCTTGGTTTCCTCATCTGTAAAATGGGAATAATTACATCCACCTGCTTGTGAAAATGAATGAGTAATACATATAAAACGTCTGGTTCATTAGAAATACTCAGCAGTATTTGTTGAATGAATACTTGGTCTCAACTGCCAGTAGTGAACTTGGGCAAGTTATTTGACCCTTTGAGGTGACGGCTTCCCCCATTTATTTGCAGCACTTGGCCAGGTACCTGATACATAGTGGGTGCTCAGCTTCTATTGGTCAAACCCTCTGCTCCCACTAAGCCACCCGCCTCTAGCTGGGAGCTTGTCAGGACCCTCCCAACCAGCAGGGGGCAGAGTTGGTCCACTGGACCCACACCTCTCAGAGAGCTGGCTCATGCTCTCTGTGGCCAGATGCCGGCCCTTTCCTGCAGTTGGGGAGATGGGAGAAGGGGGTGGGGGTAGGGGGCAGGGGCTGTTCTTCCCAGAGCATTGACTCCTGTCTAGGGTCGAGGCTCTTCCCACAGCCTTCAGAGCCTGTGACTGGAGCTCTAAGGAATCCTTCCTTGGAAGGATTCCTTAGAGCTCCTTGGAATCCTTGGATTCCAAGCTCCTTGGAATCCTTCCTGTCATTGTGTTCCTAAGCCTCTTAACTCTAGACTGGGAGCTCCTGGATAGGCAAACCAGCCCTCAGCAATGATTGGCTTAGGGGATGAATGGGGAAATGGAGGCACAGGAGGTAGAGCCCAGACTCCCTTCCAGGTTCTCAGCTTCCCAGACCAGGACCTCTCCTCAGGGGCTTCTCCCTAAAGGCCCCCGGGTCAACGCTGTGGTAAGCAGAGAATCTAAAGGAAGGGCTTGCCGTTGTCCCACAGTCTGGGCCACTTGTGCAGGAAGGACACTGCCTTTTCTTCAGACCCTCATTCTGAAGTAGTGCACAAGTTCCTGCTCTAGTCTGGGAGGGAACGAACTACTCCTGAGGTTTGTGTGGCACCTCCTGTCATGGGGCCTCATTACACCTAGAGCTGCCCTGGGCCTGAGGACCCATGCCCACTTTGTGCCTCATATATTTCTGGCCAGGTCGGTGGGTCACATCCACAGGCGAGTCACTGACCACCTGAATGTTGCCTACTACGTGGCAGACACCTTCTCTGAAGAATATACAGGCTCCACCCTCAAAACAGTTGAGCGGAATGTGGAAGATGATTATATTGCCAACCTCCGAAACAACTGCTGGAAGGAAAAGCAGCAGAGTGAGTGTGTGTGCGTGTGCGTGTGCGTGTGTGTGTGTGTGTGTGTGTGGGTGGGTGGGTGGGTGGGAGGGCAGGGCTGGGACAAGGCTTGAGAGCAGGGGGAGGAGAAAGCCCTGCTCACCCAGTGCTCTGTGAGCCCAGCACCTGGCATCACCCTGTGCCAGCACTTCCCAGCCAAGAGCTGGAATCCGGTCCTGTGTTTCCCTGGGGCTGGGAGCTCAGGGACACCTGGTGATTTCCTCCAGCTTCCTGTAAATCACTGCAATTAGCCTGTCATTGTGGCTGTCAGGGATGCAGAGACGAATTGGAGCAGATCTCCTAGCCACCTGCTGATCATGCATGTGTCCAGATCTAACTGTGGGACCCTGGGGAGGTCTGACCAGCATGACACCTTGGCTGGCCTCACCCATGTTCTATAGAAAGGGGCCTCTATTATCCCTATCCCAAGTTGGGACCTTGGTCTTTGCTCCTACAGGGTTTTCCCTAATGGAAGGCCAGCTCTGCCCAAGCTCCCGGGCCTGCAACAGCCTTTCTCCCCCAACAGGCCAAGGCAGGCTTCCTTGCAGGCTTTGAGAGGTACTGGGTGTACCATAACCCTGTCCCATTGCTTTGCAGAGGAAGGCTTGTTGTATCGGGCCCGCTACTTCGGTGACACAGATATGTACCACAAAGCACAGAAGATGGGCACTCCAAGCTGTAACCGGCTGTCAGAGGTGCAGGCCTCCCTGCATGGATAGCCCTGGGCCAGCCACACCACCGAGGTCTAAGTATGAGCCAGGGCTGCCTCTGCCCTGCAACTCCTGGCAGCTTTGGCACTGGACATGAGGCAGAGAAGGGAGGGAGGGAGAGAGGGAGGAAGCCTGGTGATTGTGACAAAGACTCTTGTACCCAGCCAGCCTGACCTCCAGCCTCCAGAGATGGGGCAGCTCTGGGATCTACTTAGAAACCGCGGTCTGTTTCAGCCCTCTAGTCCCCACTACTCCACCCTACTCTCTAACTCTGGGGCTGTGGGGTGCCCAAAAGCCAGACAGTGGGAGCCCAAAGCTGTTGCTGAGGGTCACTCATGGCTCTTTGGTCCACTCCAGCTGTTCAGTCACCACAGCCCTTTCCCAAGCACAGCAGACTATTTTCTGTACTCCGGTAGTTAAGCCACCAAATATTACTAGGCCCAAGTTAGCCTGCCCACATGCTGCCCACCTGATACCAGGAAGAACCATGTGGGAGTGGGTGCGCCAAGAGCCCTCTGTCCTTCCAGGCAGGAGGAAATTGAACAAGATGAATGGGCAGCCCAACTGCGGGCAGGAGCTGACAGGCTTGGAGCAGGAGAGGCCTGTGCACCCTCAGCATTCCCCCTCTGGTGGGGTCTGAGGCACTCTCTCCAGTGCTACCACACCTGGCAGCCTGGAAGCCACAGGCATCCAGCCCCACCCAGGCATCTCGCCTGTGGTCTGCGGAAGGGAACAGAAGGTCATGAGTTCAGGGTCAAAAGCAGCCGCTCAGCACAGAACGGGGGTGGGGGGGTGGAATGTTGCTGGTAGCAGGCTCCTGCCTCTTTCACCCCTGCATGGGGGTAGTGGGCTCTGTTCTCAGAGTTTGCCAGAGGGGGCAGCTTGGACCAAGCCCAGAGGAGTGTGGGTGGTGCATGCCACCTCCTCCTTTGCCTGTGTCCCCTTGGCATGGATCCAGGTGCAGGCTCTCTGCTTTGAGGCCACTTGCTAGGGCCTCCGGGCAGTGCAGCAGACCACAAGAGGGGGTGGGCAGGGCTTGAGCTGGGCCAAGCAGCGTTGGGCAGGAGATCTGCGTTTGTGTGTGCAGAGCTGCGGGTGCCTTGCCGCATGACTGCCAAGCTAACTGCTACCATTCTCCTCCCCAGACCATGAAATCCCTGGAGAATTTTTGGTGACATGCACTGAGCCAAGGTGATGGACTGTATATTTAAGGAAAGACACACAAAGAAAAAAAATTAAAATGGAATTGGAGGTCAAATGCCGCACAACTGCCCTCTCTCTCACCCAGTATATGCAGAAAGCTCTCAGGACAGACAGACAACCTGCCACGGGGCTGTTTCTCTCCCTCCCAGGTCTGGCAGAGGCTCTGCATCGGCTCTCTCCTAGGATACGGAAACCATGGCAACGAAAGTAGAATGTAAAACTTGCAACAAATGTCTGTGAGGAGGGCTGGGGGAGGGGTGCCCGACTGCCTTTCCTCCCCGTCCCAGGAGCCACCACCGGCACCTCAGGAGGAGCCAGTCAGAGGCACTGGTCAAGGATAGAGAGGAGGAGGAAAGAGAACTCTCCATAGAATGTAATTTATAGATGCATGTATATGTATATATATATCTATTTATATGTAAATAGACATATAAAGATATATATATATATGTAGTGTACTTTTTAACCTATGCAGGGATTTGGTTAAGTTGTTTAGCTGATTTCTTTCATGTTTTAGAAAATGAGGCCTGTTTGGGGAAGGCAGCCTGGTCCTTCAAAAGCTAGATGTTCGCCATAGCTGACAGCATAAGGAAAGTTGGGGCACGTGCTGTTAATGTCCCCCCACCCACCCCAGCCTGTTTTGGATGGCAGCAGTAATCATGGTAGTAAAAATCCAAAGAAAACTTCCGAAGGTCACCAGGCTTAAGCTGGAGAAGAGAAAGCTGTGTGGGAAGGAAGGTGCCCATAGGGGCAAGTACCTGGTCAGTATTGAGTCACAGTAGAGGCCCCAGATAGGACCTGCTGGGATGAGACCGCCCACCTCAAGCTGTCCCTCCCCTCTGGCCAGCTCAGGTGGGCTCTTTGGCCCAATGCCCAGGAACCCTCCAGCTTCCTTCCCACAGAACAGCAGGACTTGGAGAGGGGCCAGGTTCTACCTAACCACTTTCCCACCCCAAAGTCCCTAAGTGGGTTTTGCCTTATGGGTGCCACAGGGCACAGCTCCATCGTTGCCACTGGTTTTTCCTAAGTTGCGCACCAAGAATTCCAGAAGGCTCTTCCTCCAAGAGACAGCCAGGTGGTGCCCAGGACCCCAGGGCAGCAGCCCGACTCCTGAAGAGAGAAGTCAGGGCCTGCAGGCACCTCTGCCTTCACCCTCCATGGATGTGACTCCACCAGGTTCCTCTTGCACTTTGGACAAAGGACACACCTGAACCAGAATGGTTTTCTTACCCTCACCTTCAAATGAGGATTTTTCTCAAAACAGCAGTTGCTACCAGGGGAAGGAGGGAGGTTTTGTTTGTTCCCACAGCTTATATTGGGCCTTTTGGAATTACCATTCTTCCCTAATTTTCCTGTGGGGGTGGGTGTGTCATTGAGCCTGCCATCTTCCAAAGCCTTACTTCCCCAAGCTGCCAGCCAGGAGGTGACAACTGTCCTCCCAGAGTTTCTCTTGGCTCTTTTTTTTTTTAAAGTCCCCCAACAAATAGGATTCTTGCTGGGAAAGGAAGTTTGGTAAGGAAATGTCAAATCTGGTTTTTAAACAAGATCCTACCCTGCAATGAAGTGGCCACCCCCACCCAGAGAGATCACAAGAACTGGATGTGGGCCAGAGTGCCCCACCTGCCGTGGCCCTGGTGCTCTGCCCCCACCACCTCAACCATCTGGTCTTGGTAGATGTCCCTAGATGGGCTGAGCCATGTGCAATAAGAACATAGATCCTAAAGGATCCCCTGAGAAGTGTATTTCTTGAATTAGAATTCCGAAATTGTACATCTATAAATATATGTTTATTATGTGATTGGCTGTGGTGGGTCTGCATTGAGCAGGGGGGACTGGGGGGGGGGGGCACAAGCACCCATTGGTACTGACACTGTCCAGCCCATGCCACAAGGAATTCTTGGTCTCGAGCCTGAACTTCCCCCTCTTCCTTGGCCCTGGCTGACAGCCACTTAAGTCCAAAGTGCTGTTCCTGGACTGACTCCATCCAGACAAAGGGTAAGGGGCTTGAGTGGTGGTTGGGGGGTGTGGGACCTCAGTAGGCCAGGTCCCTGGGGTCCCTGATGCCAGTCCTAGGTGGGCACCTGGGCCACAACCACCACTACCTGTTTTCCCCTATTCCTGTTCCCTCCCTCCACCCCCTCTGGCGTGCCGAATGCCTGAACAAAGCAGATTTCCAGTCTCCCCTCCCCAGCCTTGAGCATGAGCCCACAAGCCCATTCCGAATCCAGAGCATGGGAAAAGTTCCCGGAGTTTCTTTCCATCTCTGGATACAGTTCCCAGCCAGCCTCCCCCACAGGCCGCCCTCCTCCCCAGGAGGTCTGAAAAGTTAAAAAGGTGGCAGCCCGAGCTGGGATCCCTGTGAATGGAGCAGCAGATCTGCCCGGGCCTCCCAGAGACAGGGCCCGGCAGTCCTGACTGGCCGGCCGAGGCCCCTCCTGTCGCCACGCCAGCCAAACACAGGCAGGCTACCCGGTGGTGCCACCGCAGCCCGGGAGCTCATTGGCTACCCTGTCCGTGCTCACTACAGCCCGCCCTGGTCTGTGAGCTGCCACTTGTTAGCTGCAATTGGCAGAAGCGTTGCCAGGTGCCCCTCCCCCCTCCCACCACTCACCTACTCCATCCCCCATCCTACTGCGCAGCTAGGTAAGCCAGAAGGGGTGGGACAGGCTCTGTCTGACTGCAGCAGATGAGGCTTTGACAAGTATCCCCTACCCACTGTCAGGTGGCTAAATGAACCGCTAGTCCATCCGAGTTCCTGGGATCTGCTAGCCTAGCTCCTTGCTCCGTGCTGCTCCCAGCTCTAGAGAAGGAACTGTTCCAAGGGGCAAGGAACACACATCCTGGCCCAGCTATAACCTCATCCCCACCCTGAGTCGACAGGACAAAGTCACCTGGCTGTCTGGGGCTGGCACACAGCAGTGCCAAGACTCAGATAAATAGACTGTCCTCACAGTGCTGGTTCTGGAGCGACTCAGAATCCCTGCCAGATGTCACCCCATGTGACGCGAGCAAGTCATCTCGTTTCCCAGAGCAGGAAACTGAGGCATGGGGGAGGCTCAAGGGCTTCCAAGAAGCTGTGCATGTCTTTAGGGCCTATGTAGCAAAGTGATCATTCTGCAAACTTTTGCTGAATCCAAATTTACTCTGCTTAAGAAGATGAAACCCACTTGTGCCAAGTAAAGTGGGCGGGAACCCTGAGTCCAGTAGGGTGGGAAAAGGTGAAAAGGCCATACAAAGGAAAATCGGACATAATCTGAGTGGCTTGGGCTGGGCTGGGCTGCCCAGGTGAGTAGGTGTCTCTCCTGGCAATGACAAAGATGTCCACTCTGCTCTACAGGACAATGTCATTCAGGGCAACATCCCTGAGTAGGCATTATTCATTATATCCAGGAGGCAGCGTAGCAGATTGGTGTTGGGTGTCAGTGTGGACCCAAACCCAGCTGCCTTGCTGGATTCTGGCTCACCCATGTACTGGCTGGGTGACCTTGGGCATGTCACTGAAGGAGTTCAGGAAATGCCACCCCAAAATATGCCACTTTGGTATGCTGATTACTTCAAACTGAGAGCACCTGGGGAACAGCAAATGCAAGGAGGCTCTCTCTGAACTTCCCCTATAGACCTAAAGAAGCTTTACTCACTCTACAATTCCTCCCCTCACCCTTCTAGAACTTGTGTCGCCACCCCCACCCAGAAGCCCCAAGCCCCTATTTTCTGTAGCTCAGGGTGCTGTATAAACTTCAATCATCTGACCCCTCTTGGAGTCACATTTTGTGGGACTCCCATGCCTATGTATGCAATTAAATATAGTTTTTCTCCTGTTCATCTATTTATGTATCAGTTTAATTTGTAGCCGAGCTAAAGAACCTATTAGGGTGGAATATAAAGAACTTAAAACAGTGTCTGGGGCATACAGTAAGCTCTATTCAAGGGTTTGTTATTTGTCCAGTTGGCAAAGATTAACTGAGCTCTGATTGTGTGTCAAGTCCCATTCCAGGCAGTGCAACCACACAGGTGACTGAGACGTGGACTGCCCTTGAGGAACTACAGGGCGAGGGCTAAGAAGGACAGATCCCAGTGGGCAGAAGATGCAGTAGAAACCCTGGGAGTGTGGCAGTTGAGAGGGCCCTGGCTGGGGACTCTCGATAAAGGAACTGGCATTTGCAAAGGACAGCCAGAGGCGACAGTGTGAGCGGGGGACCTGGATGGGGAGAAGCACAGTCTTGACCACATTCAGGGAATAATGCGGAGGCTGGGTCCCCAATCTGTAATTGTCATCATGCCAGTCATACCCAATGGCCTTGGGCAGAGAAGATCTTCACAGGGAACAAATGAAAAAGAGACGCTGAGCTTCTCCAATGCTGGCTGCGCCCTGTCCACTCAGTTATTCCTTCAGCAAGCAACTCAGAGCCTAAGAGAGCAGCCATATGGGAGGAGGAAAGGGGACAGTCAGAGCTGTCACTCTCCCCCCATAAAGGGATGGTCCCCAGGGACAGGGCCTGGGCCTCCTGTCACTTCCACAACCGGTTGGGCAGGAAATAAAGGTCCAGGACCCAGGCAGGACAAGAGGCACGAGGGGTGGCATTCTCTAGTACCCCGCAGCCAAGCAGCCCTGCCAGAGCCCAGGAGTTGGGACTTTGCTTGGGGAGGGAAAGGAGGGAAGGGTCTGACTGCCACACCTGGTCCACCCCCACCCTCCCCTCCACCAAGTTGGTCTAAACAAAGTCCCCAGGGGAGCAGGGCTGCCTTAGTAGCTCAGAGCTCTTAGCTCGTGTAGTGTAGCTCTGACTGGCTGGGCTTCTCCTTGGGGAGGGAGAGGGCAGTTCCTCAGTGGAGCTGGTGCTGGTAAGGGCAAGAGGTTGGGCTCAGGGCCTTCAGGGACTCTGATTAGCATCCCCACTACCTTACCTGGATTGTTCTCATTTTTCTGATGGACACAAATGAGGAGGCCCAAGAGCTAGATGCCTGAGCAGTGCAGGATGCGGGGGTCTCTCTTTGCAGGTGGGGGTGGTGGGGGCCAGAGGGATGCAGCGAGGGCTCCTTCCCTCACTCTGACAGAGAGTTGCCCCAAATGCACCCCTGACAATGTCACCCTGGTAAGGTCCTCTTCCTAGCTCCACGTGGTCCACTAGGCAGCTTCGTCCATTCTCCTGCAGGCTCTTTGGCCTGCAGGCTTTCCTGCTGCTCCTCCTCTCCCACCACCACGCCACCGCCTGATGCCAGCTTCCTCCTCTCATTCTTCAGGCCCAGCCTCCTGCCACCTCCTCAGGGAGTCCTGGCCCAGCCCTTCGAGGCCCTCTTCCGTCATAATTCTGGAGGTATTCCTGTAGTTCTCGGATGAAGGCGTCCCCCTCTGGAAAGGCAGGATATGTCTGTCTGCTCCCTTGGCACCAAGACACTTGTCTGGATGGCCATGTGTGGCTGTCCCTTCGCAACTTTCTCAGCCTTACCAACCCCTTTGCGTGGGGTGGCCCTGGAGGCTGCTTTGCAGCCATCAGCCTGCACACTGCACCAGAGATGCTTCTTCTGGAACTTAGAGGGTTCAGACCCAGGGCTGTCAATCCGAGGTGTGCACGTCTAGGGAGGACCAGCATCCAGCCGGATGGGGGAGGTAACCAGTCTCTTATGAGACAAGCACTGAGTGGGCCCTCTTCCCTTTCCCCACCTCCTGGGGGAAGCAGAGTCCTGCTGAAAATGCCCCATGTCTCTTCTCCCTGAGTGAGGACAGATGTACCAGGGACCAACATGAGAATCACAAACAGTGGTCATCAAGGGGACTGCTGACTCCAGTCCGAAGAGGTCACCACCCCTGAGGGAAAGAGGATGCTCTCTCCAGCACTCACGCCTGTGCCAGGTGGCACCACCCACTTCTGGAGTCAGACCCAGTTCTGTTCTTGGTTGCCCCAGTGCTGCCCTGGCCATGGCCTCGAGCCACCTCTAGAAGGCTTGGCCACCTGCAGCTGCCAGCTTGAGGCCCTGCATGCTGAGGACAACACCCTGGACCTCGAATTTTGCTTCCATCAGACAACCCCTGCTGCCACTGCTGCAAGTGACACACAGGCAGCGACTGTGTCCATGCTTCCAGCGACTGTGGCTGCTTCTCTTTGGATGTCTAAGGTCCTGAGTGTCCCTCTGGTCCCTTCTTGGCACTGAAGCACTGAGCACAAAGTCTGGAGATCAGAGTTCTAGCCTCAGCTATAAAAGGACGTGCTGTGTAAGGAAGCACTTTTCATTTGTATTATTTATAAAATTTTATTATAATTATTATCATCATCCCACAGATCTCACTGGTTCAGTCACTAAGGATGTCAACCTCTGTCAACTACTGAGTTTATAGGTGTTGGGGCTGCCGCATCCTGGCCTGCTAGCCTAACACAGGCCAGCTTTGTACAAACAGGCCAACCAGTGCGCTGGGGTCTCCTGGACCCAGCCTCACGCCATGATCCCAGGCTGCTTTCAGGACCCTGAGCCTAGGGACCAGCTACTCACACAGAGTTCACGCAGTGGGGTGGGAGTTGAGCCCAGAGGATCGAGTTGCTTGACCTACTTCTGCCCATATTATTAGCACTGGAGCCGGTAGGGCTTCTGCTGTAACACGATTCAGGAACTGTTGACCTGGCTCAATTTGCAGCCTAGTAGCTAGGAGGGCCACTTAGAGGGGAAGGGGCCTCTGCTCCTCCCAAGCCCTCAGGCCTGTTGTGAGAACCAGAGAAGACCACGAACGTTCCTCCAGGGTGCTGCCGATGTCAGTGTGCACAGGCCTCCTGCAGGCCTTGGGTGACCCCGGGTCAGCTGCCTGGCTGCTGGCTTTCTTTCTTTCTTTTTTTTTTTTTTTTAAAAAGATGACCGGTAAGGGGATCTTAACCCTTGACTTGGTGTGGTCAGCACCACGCTCACCCAGTGAGCGAACCGGCCATCCGTATATGGGATCCGAACCCGGGGCCTTGGTGTTATTAGCACCGCCCTCTCCCGAGTGAGCCACGGGCCGGCTCGTGGTGGCTTTCTCCTGTAATACTTGTTTATGCAGCCCCGGCTTCCCAGGAGCGGGTCTCCCCCTCCTCCCACCGGCCTCCCTCACCCTCCCTGCCCCTGGCCTGCCCCACCCTGACTGAAACCAGAAGGTGATGGGGAGTGGGTGCCCCTGCCTCCTCGGTTAGTAGAGACCCCCAGCAGGAGGAGCAGAGTTCCCCTCTTTCCTGCCCACCCCATCGATTCCCGCCTCCCCTTTCTACCTTTGGTGCCTGCAGGAGCAAGGAATAAGCCAGGGAGAACCTGGGTCTGGGCTAGGTGCCCCAGACTGTGGCTCCAGGAAAAGACCAGAGCTCCTGGCCAGCTCCATGCGCATAGGCAGGGGGTCTTGAGCTAGTCTCGTAAGATCCCTCATCCACCAAAGAGGGATCTCCAACCTGTCCTGCAGGCTGCTGGGGGACACAAGACGAGATATGTGCAAGTCCTTCACAGGCCTAGAAGTGCCCCACGAGGGTAGCTGTTGCATAGACGGTTTGGGTCTTGTAACTTCCCTGAGAAGGGACAAGGCCCCACTGAAAACTGTGTAAGAAGGGCTGAGAAGCCTCCGTGTCAGCAGTTAGAGATTTAGAAAATTTCAGCACTGGGGAGGTGGTCCCAGAAAGTGCTGGACTTCCTGGAAAGGAAAATAAGGACAATACCCTTGTCCTTATCCAAAGCATTAGAGACAGCAGGCACAGTGAAGAGGGGTTCTCAAACTGTGTCCCCAGAGCGTTGTGTCCCTAGGCGTGGGTGAAGAGCGAGGGGGTGCACGGCGCTCCAGCCCACCCCCGCTTCAGTCGCCCCCTGTGATCTCTTTTATTTAGTGCAGTTAGAACCTCAGTTAGAGAAGGGGTTCCGCTACTAAAATAAATATTTAAAAACCAGAGACCTACTCTGACCCCACAATTTTACCAATGAGGAAACTCAGGCCCAGAAAAGAGAAGTGATTTGCTGTGGCCGCACAGCTCAGTTGTGTCAGAGCCACTGCCTGGCCACGGACCAGGCCCCCGCCGCTGTGGGAAAAGAGCCACCACCCTGTGGATGAGGGCAAAGTGGGGGTGCCCCCCTCGGGGTCTGGGCCTAGCCACAGCTTCCCTGGCCTGACCCCAGAGGGCAGGTCTGGGGCCAGGCCAGGAGCCATGTTCCCTCAAAGAAGGCTACCCCAGGTCCTGGCATGTGGACAGGAGCAAAGGCGCCCTGAGTCCACTTCCCTGCGCAGCCAAGAGCACTGCAGGTTGTCGGCCCCAGTGAGGCCTCTCCCACTAACCGACTAGCCCCGCCACTGCCCAGGCAGTCTCTCGGATCCCTCATCACAAGTATCTGAGGCAGGCAGACAGGGAACCCTCTTCCCATTTTGGGGACGCTGAGGCACCTGGAACCAAGCTTGCCTGATGCAAACCCTGTGCTCCTGTCATTATTTCACGCTATTCCAGGGTACCTCTCCCCAGTCCCCACCCTGCCTGGGTAGTTGCCCTCTCCCCCCCAGCCCCAGCCTCTGCTTCCCCTTCTACCCACCCCTGAGCTGACAGACCCTCTTTCCCTCCTTGCTTTAGCAAGGACAGCCGCCCCGACCAGGATGGCTCCATGGGTCTCCCAGCCAGCCCAGAGCTCTGGGCCTTTTGCACAGCCTGGGCCCAGTCCCTCTCCTGTGGAGGTGAATAGAGAGATCCCCTGAGCCCAGAGAGGGAGCAGGCCAGGGACTTGGTTCTCCAGCCCTGACTAGGTGACACACTAGTTCAGGAAACCGGAACAAGCTCCCCACACCTGCCCTTTCTCTAGGATACAATCTACAAATCAGCACCGGGTGACCAACTGTCCTGGCTTGCTCAGGACTCTCCTGGTCAGCATCAAAAGCCCCAGGTCCCCAGAAACTCCACAGACTTGGGTAAACTGGGCTGGTTGGTTACCCCACTCAGCACGCACATGACCAGGGGCATCACACCTTCCCTTGCCCACACTGAGCAGGAGCTTTTTCCTCCTACAACCCTGATCTCTGACGAGGCTAATGGGTGGAACTACAGTCAGTCCCCGCTACCTGTCTGGTGCCCTGAGACTGGGCTGGGGTCTGCCACAGGCCCACAGCACGGTCAGAGGCCTGGAGACTGCTAAGAATGTGAGCAGAGGCCTGGCCCGGCCCTAGGCCTTGGGAGATAAACAGCAGAGGGAGCCCAAGAAAGGCCTGATGGGATCCTGGGCCTCCATCCCAGCCTGACTTTATGCTCAGGTGAGGGGGGCAGGCCATTTTGAGGTGATCCCAGGTGGGGCAACCCCAGGGTTGGAGCCAGGCAGGGCCTGCCTGGGGCCCACTAAGGCCGCCTCTACCTGTCTGGGTTTGAGGTGAGTCATTTCCTCCCTCAGCTGGTGTGAGGATGCAAGGGGAGGGTCGGGAGGGGGTGGCATCTAAAAATAGCAGGGCCCAGGCTGGTGCAAGTTGCCCAAAGAGCTTCTCCTTGGGCACGGGAAGAGCCAGCTTCTCATCAGACTGATACCAGCTGTGGCCCCCAGACCCCGCACTGGGCTGAAGAGAAGGGTGGCCCTGAGACCTCCTGCCCCCGCCCCTTCCCAGGCTAAGACGGAGTGCTGAGGCACAAAGAGCAGCGCTGGGGTGGGACAGGAGCTTGAAGAGAGGAGGCGCCAGCAGATAGGGCCTTGGAACGGGTGGGAGGGTGTGCCATTCGGATCACTGGGTCCTCACTGGGGCTGGCTTAGGCGGCAGGGACTGGATCACCAGCCTGGATTGCCCTCCCACATCGTCTCCACAGTGCCAAGTTCACTCCCCACCCCACCCACCCACCCACGAAGATACACACACAGACGCACACAGACACACGCAGACACACAGACACAGCCCCCACCCTCAGTCCAGCTGTGTGAGTCATCTCTTTCCTAACAGGACTCATCTTCCTGCTAAGGGGGATTCAGTTTCCCTGGTCAGCAGCAGAGACTGAGGACCTACGATGTGCTGGAAACACACCCAGGAAGACAAGGAAGCAATGCTCATGACTGTCCCTGGCCTTGGGGACTTGACATCTTAAGAGGATCACCCAGGAAAGGGCAGGAGAACCCCCCGGGCAGAAGAAACAGGGGCAGGTAGGGCCCGGGTGGTGGGAGGTTTCAGTACAGATTTCTATCCCAGGGACCGAGGACGATACTGTGCTTGGCCCCACTCGTGGTAGGTAAAGGGTGAGGGGCAGGGAGCTGCACTTGACAACAACGGCAGTAACCACAGCTGTGAACACTTTGTGTCGACCTCATATTCTCCCACTCTCCTGACAGCCTTGTATCATAGGGATTGCTGTATCCCCATTTCACATGTGGAAAAATGCAGGCCCAAAGACATTAAATAACTTGCCCAGTACATACAGTTGGCATGTGGTAGAAACTAGATTTGGACCTAAATCTGAGTCTAAACTCCTTGTACATGATGGGCTGTATGTGGGGCTCTGCTATGTCCGGGGTTGGTTGAGGCTACACCGATCTCTGACTCTCTAGGGATGAGTCCCTCGGACACCTTGTGTGAGGTGACTGTGCAACGTGCCAAGCCTTTGACTGGGGATTGCCCTCCTGTCCTATCCCACCGCCCTCTCTCAGAGCTCCCACCAGCCCTTAGGACCCCTCCTAGAAACATAGAATGTGCTAGGTTCTGTCTTGGGGTTACCACTCCTACTTATTACAATAGTCCTGTGAAGAAGAGATTCCATAACCACTACTTGGCAGAAAAGGTAGGCAGATAAGAAGGGTCATGAACCTGCTCATGGTCACAGAGCCTGGACTGAGCCCTGGCCTCTCGGACTCCTAAGTTGAGGTTCTTGCCCCCTATACCTTGGCTGTTTGGTGGGAGTGAGGGGATTCATCTGCTCTCCTGGGCTCCTCACATGGTTCCTGATCCATCCCTGTTTGCAGTCACTGGGTTACATGCAAAACCCAAACCTTGCATCAGCTGGACGGGTTCTAGTTCTAGGAAGAGCCTCTTTCTGCTCCTCTGGGCTTTCCCCACGGTTGTGACTCATCCTCACCAGTCCCAGGAGACTGGAGAGAGACCAGTCCTCTCATCCCTCTTGCACAGATGGATAGACTGAGGCAGGAAGTGACTTATTCCCATGAGTCAAGAGCCAGAGCCAACAGCAGCCCAGCTGGGCAGGCCACATTGTAGCTGTTGTGGCTTGGGGAATGTTCCTGGGGTGCCACACATTCAGTTAAGCCATTTTTAATGCCTCATAATGTTAACCGTGAAGCTTTCTATTTGCCTCACAAACAACAGATTTGTGTCGAATGAATGAGTAAATCAATGTTGCGGGTCCCTGGTGAAGAGATGAGGGGTGATAATGCAGAAAGAATAGGTATGACACAAGGAAGACAAAGAGCCAGAAACCGATCCTGCCCCAGTCGCACGTACGCAGACTTCCTGAGCCCAGCCAGGACTGTAGCTCACAGTCCCCCTTCTAGAAAAATCATCGTGGCTATCACTTACTGGGGGAGTCCAGGTGATCACTGGGCCTTAACACTGTATAGCCACTATCTTCTTTAATCCTCACAACAATCCTATGATTCTATCGTCATCCTCATTTGACAGATAAATATCTCAGGCTCAGAGAGGTTAAGCAACTTCCCCAAGGACACACAACTCAGTCCTTGTTCCAGCAAATCCAGGGACTGACTGAAAACTGTTCTCCAAACCCGGCGGGGCAGATGGGCCCCAGCGCGCGCGGCGCCCACGTGGGGCTGCCCAGGTGTGTCTGCGTGTTGGCTCCAGGTCCTCGTGTGCCAGTCAGTGCAGCGCGGGGGTGTAGGAACAGGAGCAGAACAGGACGCCGATGGCCTGGGGATAATGGGCCGGGGCGCCTGGGCTGCAGGGGCTTTGGTACGCGCGCCCCCCGTGTGCGCGCGGCCGCGGGCCGGGCGGGGGCAGGTGCTGGGCGGCCCCGCCCCGGGCGCGGGGGAGGGGGTGAGCCGCTGTGGGCGGGGCCTGCCGGCGCCCGCAGACCCGCCGGGCAGTGCGTTGCCAGTCATTGCCCAATCAGACCGCATCCGCTTTCCCCGCCGCACGTGCGCACAAAGCCCGCCGGCTGTCCCCGCCCCCGCCCCGCCCCCGCCCCCCCCCCCCCCCCCCCCCCCCGGCCGAGACGCCGGTGAGACGGAGTCCCCAGCGGCCCGTTAACCCGGCGGCGGCCGGAGCCTCGTCCCAGACACCTTTGATGGCCGCCCTTTGCTCCGTCTGGTCTGAACGGACAAACAAGGGAAATTGAGTAAGCCGACTCGGCCAGGCAGGAAACTCCGGGTCACTTTGTTACTCACGATTTCTCAGCAACTTTTTTGGGGGGGGTCAAGAGGGGGACTCCTGGGGGAATTTCTGGAGTTAAGGACATTGAGGGCTCCAGGGCAGTGAGCACCCTCCAGGCCAGTCTTACTGGCCTCTCCGCTTCCCAGGCACAGTGGCTGGCACTAGTCGGTGGCTCCACAAATTCTCCTTAAAGTCCATTTTCTCACCTCCTCCTGCCAGAAAGAATCCCCAGGTGAAGGAGGCTGGGTTTAGGGCTGGAGCTGAAGGCTGACATTTGGGACCTTGGGGTCCCGCCTTTGGCGTGGGTTTGCTGTTTCACTTGGGCAAATCTCTTGGCCTCTCTGGTCTGCTGTGGAGAATCAGTAATAAAGTAACCTGCCTGGCCCTAAGGCTCAGAGGCGCAGGGCAGGCTTTGAATTCCCAGCAAGCAGAAGAAAGAACCTTCCATGTGAAGCAGAGATTTCCTCTTGAACATTGATGTTGCCCTGGGCTTTTCCAGGCTGGACCCTCAGGACCGCTATTTTTAAACTGAGTGACATGCGTCCCTCCCTGTTGCCTACAGAATCAAGTCCAAACTCCTTGGCTTGGCATCTGAGGCTTTCTCACACTGTTTCTACCCCACCTATCTGGCCTCACCCCCAACTACACCCCTGCACTGTAGTTAGGAGGAGCCTCAGACTTCCCCGAGCACACCATGCAATGCTTACACTTCCATGGCCTTGCTCAAGCAGTTTCTTCTGCCCAGAGTGCTGTTCTCTACGCTCCTTGAATGATCAGCTCCTGTTCATACAGATCTCTTCATACAGACTTAAATGTCACCTCCTCAGAGGTCTGTCCAGAATAGCCAGAGGTCTTTCCAGAGTACCTAGTAAAGCCCTGTTACTCCCTCTCAGAGCTTCCCCTACTTTCCCTCCTTAGCTCTTACTACATCTTGGAATTAGAAGTCTGTCTCTCCACTGGACTGAAAGGTGGATGAGGAAGAGATCACGTCTGTTTTCTACGTGTCCATATGCCTAGCATCAACCAAGGTGCCTGGCACATAGTGAGAGCTCAATAAATACTTAGGGAAAGGAAGAAAGGATGAATGATTGATTAGCAAAAACATTGAAAACAGCCTAAATGTCCGTCAATGGGGAACTAGTGTTATAAATGATGGTACAGACATACCGTGAAATACTATGTAGCCATTAGATTGACATATACCCACATGGAAAAGTGTTCCTGATATCTTCAGAAGTGAAGAGAGAAAGTTGCAGTCTGATACCTTAAAATAATTCCTTTCTAATAAAAAAAGAAGGCTCTGTGTGTGTGTGTGTGCGCGCGCGCACGTGTGCGCGCGCGTGTGTGCGCGCACGTACATAAAGGCATGGATATGTCTGTAAACATAAGAAAAAGTCAACAGAGTATATATCAATCTAATTACCCCCCCAGGGGTAGGATACAGACATTTATACATACAAAACCTTTCTGAAAGATTGCCCTGGACCTCTTCTCTGATTCTGCCCTTGTGCTAGAGGAGCTGCTTGTGGGTCTGCAGCTTGGTGCTCTGAAGCAGAGCCGGATGCTTCGTCCTCAGCATCCAGTCAAGACGCCATGAGTGTCAGCAAGTGACCCGGACAAATGGCAGCCGCTCCTCAGGTGCCTGAGTATGTCCACTTGGTGCAGGTGAAAGCAGAGCTGGAAAGGACAATGATGATGGCAGGACTGACCCCAGGCAGCCTATCTCCACCTGCCAGGTGACATTGCTGCAGGTGGCTTTGGGCTATCAGCAGAGATAAAATGTGACACAAAGTCTGGCCTAGTGCAAGGCTGGGCCTTGCTGGCTTTCTTCTCGTTTGGGGGTGCAGTCTTGGCTGTGGCACACAGAGCAGCCTTTTACTGCCCTTGGGGTACCCAGGAGTCAAGAAGGGTCAGGTGCAAGTCAGTGTGAGCAGAAATCCTCTTGTCCACTTGCATGCTGTCTGTCTCACAGCAGCTCTCATGAGACCTGGAACAACACAATTCAGACCAACTGGGCCAGCAGAGAGGCAGGAAGAGCGGCCGGCAAAGGGCTTGGGGTCAGATGTCTAAGCTTCTTTTCCCACGGGTGCCTCTCATTATGTCAGGAAGCAGAAAAGAGCGCAACCTCTGCCCTCATTTTAAGTAACTTGCCTCACCCTGCTGTCTCTTCCTCTGCCTGTCTCCGAGCCTGTGTCCCCATCTGGAAAATCATGGGGTGGTGCGGGGGGACCATCCATTCTGGAGTCACCCAGTTTCTAGTGGTTTCAGGTCCACACCTACCAGCCATGTGACGCTGGTCAGCTGGCTCAGTTTCCCCTGTAAATTAGTTAATGCATGGAAAGTAGTTAAAAGAGGGCCTAATGCACGATAAGCGTATCTGTTCTTTGTATGTGTAGGCTATTATCCCTATGGCCAGGACAGTGACGGTAGCTACTCATCCGGCTGTCGTGAGGATTAAGTTAGATGATGCATGTGAAGTGCTTGCTGTGTTACATGTTTACTTGTCTTACTAAAGATAATTAAAAGGGGGTACAGATCTTGGTCCCTGAGCTGCAGGGGCATTAGCATGGTCACTGTTCATGGCTTCTTGGGAATGGAGTACAGGCCTTCCATGGCCCAGGCAGCCACGTTGATTTGATGGTGTTATAGTTGTGTGTTGCTGAGCTGTCTGGTTAGTCAACTGTCTGATGCCTCAAACCCATTTAAACCAGCTCCTTCTGGTCTGGCTTTCCCAACATACTATCCTGGCATCTGTCACGGGCCCAGAGCACTGGGCAAAGTGTCAGGCCTGCTGCAAAATATGTTGGAACTTTATCTGACCCCTGGCTCCCATCCCAACCAGAAATACATCCGCTAGACCTTGCAGTCGAGTTGGAGCAAGCCTGGAGGAGGAAGGCCGCCTCAGATCACTGACCACATACTTACCCCACACCCTCCATCCTTGTTGGCCCCTCTTTTTATTTGTACAAATTAATGCTATTCCTAGTTATGGAGCAGTTTTAAAAACCTAAGACTTAATCCTCTGCATGGATCTGCAGAAAAGGGAGAGAAAGAGGACCATCCCCTCAAAATGCAGTAGAGATTTCCTCTTTCTTCCCTCAGTGTTGATTTGGAACAGGCTTTCTGGATGCCAGAACAATCCTCTGGCAGTGGCACCGTCTGGAACTCCCCAGAAAAAGCCCATGACAACGGCAGCAGTGACAGTCAAACTAGACTGGAACTTGGCCAGCTTTGGAGGGGGCAGCTCTCAGTCTGGGAGTCTCCGCCCCTGACTGAGGCCAGGGTCAAGGGCAAACCTCCCTTCCCTCTCTGCTCTCTTCGGCAACTTGGGCAGGGAGGTCCCAGGCAAGTCTAGGAGGTCCCAGGCCAGTCTTAACAGGTCTTCCTGCAGGTAGTCTGTGAAAGGCCATTGTCTTAGAATAAAAGGAATTCCAGAGGCACCCCGCCCCAAGCACACATTGAGCATTTAAAAGGGCTTGTGAGGGAAAGGAAATGAAGGAAAAGAAATACTCAACTGCGTCTGGCCTGGAAGAGTTTTAGATGTTAGGTTTGAGAGCTCCAAAATTTCTCAATACACTGGTAATATGTCAAGACCCTAAGCCTTAGAGTTGGAATTCATGAGATTCAGAATTTATAAAAAAAATCAGTCTGGTCAAATTTGAGTATGGACTGGATACGAGATAATGTTAAGGAACTATTAGTGTTCGTTTTCTCAGATCTGAGAATCGCAACGTGACTATGTAGAGAACAGCCTGTTCCTAGGACATTCATGCTAAAGTATTTGACTTCTCAAATAGTTCACCAAGCAAACTCAGTACAGATAAAGTAAATGTGGCAAAAGGTTAACCACTGTTGGATCTACGTGGAAGGTATCTAGGTGTTCGTTTGTACCATTCTTACAACTTTTGTATATGTTTGAAAACTTCCGCAATAAAACATTGGGGACAAACATTAAAATAAGCTATTCACATGCAAAACAAGTAAATACAGAATGAACCTGGTCTAGCTGGAACTCACCTCTACTCTGAGGATACAAATAGAAAAACCAAGATGGTGCCTGGGGCTGCCAAATTCAGCCAACCAAAGAGGACCAACTGTTTTTAAAGAGTTTGTTAAGTACTTGTCTGGAAACAGTGCTGATCATTAAAAATCCTTTTAGTTCATGGCCAGGAAAGGACTCATCTTGGAAACTGGGAGATTCCAGCCCTTTCAGTTGCTTGGCATCAGATTTAACATAAATCAAGAAATGCATTTTGAAGAGCTGCTGTGAGCAAAGCCCTGAACTTCACAAAAATGTGTTTCCCCCCCATCTGTAATCTGATAGTGAGTACAAGGTAGCCACAATTTTTTTTTTTTTGCAGTTGTTATGAGCTGAATTGCATCCACCCCCAAACTCATATGTTGAAGTCCTAATCCCCAGTATTTCAGAATGTGACCTTATTTGGAAATAGGGTCATTGCAGATGTAATGAGTTAAGATGAAGTTAATAGGGTGAACCCTAACACAATATGACTGGTGCCCTTATGAAAAGGGGAAATGTGGACACAGAGAGAGAGACACACACACAGGAAGAATGTCATGTGATGATAAAGGCAGAGATGGGGTGATGCTTATGCAAGCCACGTAATGTCAACGATTGCCAGCAAACCGCCAGAGCTGGGCTAAAGACATGGGACAGATTCTCCTCACAGCCCTTGCAAAGAACCAATCCTATTGACACCTTGATCTTAAACTTCTAGCCTCTGGAACTGTGAGACAATAAATTTCTGTTGTTTGAGCCCCCCAGTATGTAGTAATTTGTTACAGCAGACCTAGCAAATTAATACAGTGGTAAAATATACATAACATAGAAGGTACTACTTTAACCATTTTAAAGTTCAGTGACATCAAAGGCATTCACATTGGTGTGCCCCCTTTTTTATCTTTCACTAGAGCAAAGCCCAAGACTGTGGGAAGGTTGGAAGACCCGGTTCTATATTTGCTTCTGCTTAGCTGAGTGTGACCTGTTTCATCATGTGTGCAATGAGGAGACAGGGTGGATGATGTACTGCTCCGATGCTATCACAGCCCATGAGTGAAGGAATTATAATAACTAGGGACTGGCTGGTTAGCTCAGTTGGTTAGAGCATGCTGTTGATAACACCAAAGTCCAAGGTTCGATCTCTGTACTGGCCAGATGCCAAAAAAAAGAGAAGAAATTATAATAGCAATAATAGCTCACAACTTACTGAGCAATTATTATGTTCCAGGGCCGTGCTAAGGGCTTTACATGGATTATCTCTTTTAGTAATCACAATAACTTTATCAGGGAGGTATCATCAGTCCCATTTCACAGATGGGGAAATTGAGCCTCAAAGAGATTAACTAGCTTTCTCAGTTTTGGCAGCCCTAGGATTTGAATGCAGGTCTAAACCACTGTGCTATAATTGCCCTCTAGATCTTTTGGCCACACTGGCCTAGGAGAAAATAAAAGCAGAAAGTATTGATCAGATTGAAATTGTTTGTGTTTGTGCCCAATCAGCCGACTACCCTAGAGCCCCATCGCGCACTTCACACCTCCAGCCCCTCAGTCCCTTGCTCCATGTTCCAGAGAAGGACTCTGAATAGTCCAAGAACTCCAGATTCAAACCTGGCTTTCCAGGTCATTCTGAAGGTGTATTTGAGGAGGTAGGAGATAAAACTTAATTTATTTCACAGCTTACTTAGCTTAAGTCATAAATTTTGACTATTTAGACACATGGTATGCGGGTCTCCATTGCACTCTTGCCCGGGGTCTCTAAGCTGAGGGAACAGGGCAGTCTCCCTCCGGCTCAGCCCGGCTTTCTCTCGATCTGCAAATCCCATTTGTTTTCTTGCCCTTCTGCATCCACCTCTCTGCTTCCCAGGAAGGAAAAGGCTAGAGCAGGTTTGCTGGCCAAGAAGGAAAGACAGGGTGGAAGAGACGAGACAGAAGGGGCTGTGAATGCGCAGGAGAGGGCGTGGGGTGGTCAGTAAGGGAGAGGGGATGGAACCTTGTCCTCTGAGGGGAAGCCGGGGAGATGGAGCCACAGGGGCCGTCACCACCCAACATCGCAGAGGGAAAGATGGGCTGAGAGGTCCTGCTGGGAAGAGCGGCTGTGCCTGAGGGAAGGGCTGGTCACAAGGGCCAGAGGACGGCTTGGGCGAGTCCCCGGGTGCAGCCGCGATGGGCAGTGTGGCTTCCTGGGCAGACGACAGCCCCCAAATGGGACCAGACTAGAAACACTGTTCCGGGCTTAAGGATTGATCAGGGAGACAAGGGAAGCCGGGAAATGGCTAAAAATGCCCGCGTTCGGCTGCTGCCCACTCAGAGGCCTTGCCCCACAATCCCCTGCAGCTGTGGCCAGGAGTGACAGAATTCCAAACACCATGGCAACGGCCGCCAGGGCCCCTCACAGCAGGCCCGGGCCACGGCCGGGCAGTTGTACCCATTCCACGGGCGAGCCATGAGAAGCAGACAGATGACATGACATTCCTGGCTCGAGTTCACGCAGCCAGGAAGATGTGAACATGAGGTGAGGGTGACAGCCCTGTCGCTGATCGGGCTCTCACCGGACGCCTGCTCTCTTGCCTAACCCTCGGGCCCTATGGGAAAAGCCCTTAGAGAGGCTGATTCCCTGTGCAAGTAATCGTGCTTACCTTATAGAGGTGATTATTATTCCTATTCTACAGATGGGCATCGATGCCCAGAGAGGTTAGGTCAATTGCCCGAGGTCACACAGTAGCAAGTGCCGGGTCGGCAGCCCAGGTCCCCGGGAGCGGGGCACGGCTGTGGCTGTGCCGGCAGGAGCCGAGGGGACGTGCCTGACAGCGGCGAGCAGCGCGTGGGCGTGTTGACGGCAGCGTGCGGGACGCAGCGCCGCGGCCGCGTGTGTTTCTGCTGGCAGCCGAATGTTCTGGTCTGTGTTGATAAACAACCGTTTGGGCAAGCAAGAGGCTAGAGCGGGGACAGAAGGAAAGTGGGAGGCACTGGGGGCGGGGAAGGCGGGGGGGGGGCGTTCCCTGGGGCGACTGACGGTGGCCCGGGGCCCGGGCCTGCAGCTCCCAGGACAAGGGGCGGCAGGCGCTGGTGGCTGCTGTTTGCTCAGCTGACCTCGGCGGGGGCGCGCCTCTGGGTGTGGATCCGTCTCCAAGCACCTGATGCCCACAAACATGAAAACAGGAGTGGGGACACGCTGTGAAGAAGAGAATGTTCTGCACGGGATGCCGGTTGCAAGACTGAGGGTTTGCTCAACAGCAAAACCAGTGCAGACACATGACGGTTCCCACGGCCAGGTGGACGCCTCAAGAGTCAGATACTTGAAAAGGCAGCAGCCCGTCACGGCTCATGGCTGTGAGCGGGGCCTCCACGTCATCGTGGCTTGGCCTCCTGGCAGGCACGGGTGCAAGGCCGCGAGGACATCTGACCCCGTGTGGGACCTCCTGGGGCTCAGCCCCACCCCGTCATTCCCCAGCAGGTGCTGCCGTCAGAATGACCCTCCAGCCGCCTCCTCTCCGTTATCTGAACTCTGGCGACCCCCAGACCCTATGTATTTCTCCCCTCCTGGAAGCCCTCCAAGCCACCCTGGGAGGGCCTCGAAACTGTGTCCTTCAGAACTCCAGCGGCTCCTATGTCAGGACCCCTCACACAGACCTTACCCTTTGCATGTTGCCTAAACATCTGCTCTGGGCAGGACACTGAACTGGGCACAACGGGGAGATGCCAAGAGCCGTGAAGACCCAGTGGCTGCTGTCAAAGATCTCACAACTCAGTCGGGGTACACAGAAGGCGAAAGCAAGAATCAGTGTGATAAGGGTTGAGTGAGTGGTACATAAGTGGGGGGGGTATCAGTGTGGAGAGTGATCAGTCCTGGTTTGGAAAGGAGGGGGACAGTTAACACACGAGAGCCACGGGGTGGCCCTGCCCACTTAGTTTAAGCTCCTTGAGTTCAGGGTCCTTCCGAAGCCAGCCCATGGTACCTGTTAAATGGATGCCTGTGGTTTCATGACTGAAGGTCTCCTGACCACCCTCTGGAATCCTTGTTTGGGACCTGGAGTCTCTCCCTACCCTCCCTGCTCCCCAGGGCCGGTTATCATCAGTTCCCGGTCTGTGCCGTGCCCTCCTGCTCACCCTAAAGGCCAGGGCCAGAGCCAAGCACCTGAGACTGAGGCTACCGCCAGGATAATCACAGACACATCCCTCAGGGAGGACTGGGCTCTGTCATCTTCCTCAGCTAACAGACTGATCTTCTGGAAAAGTCCAGCAAAACGATGCCCCTGGCTTCTCCTGAGGTCCAGTCAGGAGACAGACCCGCCTCCCCCCATATACCCAAATGGAGTTAGCCTCGGTCTTAACATTCTCATCTTACCACCTCGCACAGTGGCTGGCTGCCTCTGGGTTTCAATTTGAACAATGTCAGAGGGCCTTTACCCCAAAACACCCAGCTGGCCCGTTGAGATGTCTGAAGTTGCGCGATTAGCCCTTTCTCCAAGAGTCCTTTACAAAAATAGAATTTGCATACACTCAAAAATGGTTAAAATGATAAAATTGATGCTATGTATAGTTTATCACAAAAAAATTTTGGAAAGATGTGCTCCAAAACCAACACTTTTTCTAAATGATAGAATTTGGGGTAATTTTACTTTCATTTTTATATTATTTGATTTTTAAAACAACTGTTGGTTTATTTATATATATACACAATATTCAGCCCCCAGAGAGACAACAGCTTCAGTCATCATGTGTCTACCTTCTTAGCTCGGAAAATTTTGAAAAGAATCCCCAGGAGAATATTGAAGAAATGCTGGTTTCCCGGCCCAGTTGGCCGAGTGGCCCCAAGTGATTCCCAGTGTAGCCAGGTCTTGGAACCCTAAGCCTTGGAGACCTGGGGGGCGTGGGGCTGCCAGAGCAGAGGGGAGGGGAGGGGGGTGCAGGGACACTGTTGCCCCAGCTGCTTCTGCCCCCCAATCCCCGGCTCTATGCCCCCGTGGTTGCTGCTGACCCCTGCCTCCCAGGGCCAGCACCCAAGACGGGGCTGTTCCCAGTTCCTTTAAGTTGGAGCCTCCCCACGCCTTTCCTTGCTTAATAGATAGATGCTATGGGGAAATGGCAAGGATGGTCGCCTCAATGGCAGGTTGCACTAATGTCTGGAGCTGGAAGAGGCCTCCAAGGTCATTCAGTCCATTGCCCTGCCTCCAGGCAGCACTGGAATGATCCCAGCTGGGCAAGCCTTTATCTTGTTTTGAGGACTTCAGAAGCTGGGCACACCACACCCTTCCTCCAACACTCGTCCTGATGTCTGAACATTTCTTGCCAGGAAGTCCTTCCTCATGTCTGATTCAAACTCCCAGTGCTGTGAGTTTCCATCTGTGGCTCTTGCGGGTCTGCTTGCTTCCCTGCCTTCATCCTAGCTCGGGAGCCACCAGAGCCTTGAACCAGGGTCAAAGTCCTAACTCTCGGGGTGATGCTGAGTCACAACTACCCTTTTAGCTTCAGTTTCCTTGTCTGTAAAACAAGGCCAATGACACCCATAGTGCAGGAACTGAGAGGATCAAATAGGCCGTGAATGTGTGGGAAAGGCATAAAACTCACTACTAATGTGAGGCTATGATTGTTATTCAGCCCGTCCTGGCTGAACCATTGTATAAGATGGTTTCCAGCGTGATGGTACGCAAGCTAATTTTAGGTGATATTAGAATAAATGTTTTAAATTAAAATTTAAACTGTTTTAGAAAAAAACAAAACTAACACATCAAATGTAGGGTTTCACCAGTATTATTGGTCAAAACAAGTCCACGTTCAAACAACAAACAACTTAACATTATTTTAAAGAAAAAATAGTGAGTAAATAATACCCCAGGTAGCACAAGGCTAGGCAGAAATCATAAAGGTGGCTCTGGCTGAGTTGCCACAGCAAAGGGGAGAGGAAAAGGAGACAGCTCCCAAGAGGGGACAAATGTGGCCGAGTCAGGGGAAGGCTGGGAAGTGAAGTCCCAGAGGAGGGGAGACAGCAGCACAGCGTGGAGCCATCGTGGGGGCTGGCTCAGCAAGGGACGTCCTGGCCACAGATGCAGCTCTCTCTGGGGTCTGGAGCAGTCTTTCTCCCCCAGAGCTGGGCTGCTATCAGCTCTAGCCAGGCCAGTGGGGAGTCAGGGCTGGGCTTCCTATTCATATTCATGGTTCCCAAGGCTCAGAGCCCCCTCTGCATTCAGCACTCCCATGCCAGGGGGGACACTGGACAGCTCTAACCCCACCCGGAACCCCCCCTGCAATGCCCCTCCACCCCCATGGGCAGTCTGTCAGCCTGTGCTGTGGAACTCAGCCGGCGATGGGGAACTCACGACTTCCCAGATCCCCTCCTCCGTGCTCAGTATGGGATTGGGCAAAGAGGCCCTGGCAGAAAAGGTCCTCTGAGACATCCCTGTGTGCCAGCTGCCAGACACAGAGTGAAAGAGACCCCTGCCTTCCAGGAGCCCACAGCCTAGCCAGGCAGACCCACAGACACCCGGATCTACCTCTCACGGCCATCCCAGCTACGATGGCGCTGTGTCTAAGACTCACTGGGGGCTTGGAGGAAACGGTCACCTCTGCCTGGGGGTCCTCAGCCTTCCAGGACCAGGCACAGTTCCACTGAAGTGGGGGAAGAGGACACTACCTCCTAGTGCCCTGGGAAGAGGCCAGGCCCTCACTTCT
Organism: Cynocephalus volans; assembly: GCF_027409185.1. NCBI lineage: Eukaryota > Metazoa > Chordata > Mammalia > Dermoptera > Cynocephalidae > Cynocephalus > Cynocephalus volans. The sequence continues at coordinate 97,085,913 of NC_084466.1, forward strand.
CCCCTGCCCAGCCACAGGACTGAGAATCGGAATGCTTTCTCTGGAGTTTCTCAAACCCTGGGGTCTGCCGACAAGTTCTCTGGAATCTGAGAGCTCTCTAAGAGACTTGAAAATGTTTGTGTTTTCGTTTTGGAATAGTCTTTAAAAATCAATATAAACATATTCTACATCATCTGGATGCTTGGCTTATAGCCGATTATGTGATCACAGAATTTCAGTGTCTACATTGCACCAGTGTTTATGGGAAGCAGTTAGCTTGTTTTTAAATTGAAGTACAGAGAAACAGACAACGCTTAAGTATACCGCTGGATGAACTTTCACGAAGAGAATGCATCTGTGAAACCAACACTTAGATCAAGAACATTAACAACTAGTTCAAATAAATAAATAAATATTTTTTAAAAAGAAACAATATCATCGCCGCTGTCCCCCTAGAGTCCCTCCTTGTGACCTTCCAGTCCTTCCACACCCCTCCCACAAAGTAACCTGACCATAGATCAGTTTTGCCTGGTTTCCAAGTTCATGTACCTGGGTCATGTAGAATGACTGTGGTCTCAGGCCTCTTTCTCTCAACATTATGCCCGTGAGATTTGTCCATGTTGCTGTGTGTGTGTAGCTGTAGTTAGCAGTTAACTTCTGATCCAGTGTTTCTCAAAGTGGCATCGTCAGAAGTGGTTCTTGGGGTTCCATGAATCTACCCATTACAGAAAGGCGTATTTGGGTGCATGCTGGTTCAGACGGGGGTTGAAAGCACCCAACTGTGGTGCACACAGCGCTGTCCTGGCCATTCACTTCACAGCCTGGGTCTTGCCCACAGGTCCCCTCAGGGCTCCCAGATTTGTCCTTTCTCCTATGCACCCTGCCCAGTAATGCCTCTAGGCCTTTGCAGATGCTGTTCCCCCTGTCTTGATGCCCTCCCCTTGCTTGTCTGCTTAGCAAACACCTGTCTTGTGTCATCTGAAAGGCCACCTCCTGTGGGAGGTCTCCCCTGACTTTCTTGGGCAGATTTAGGCCCCTCTTCTCTGTGCTTCCACAGTGCTTTGTCCACACCACCCTGCAATGTTTCTCACACTGTGTGGTCACTGTAGGTCTGTCTCCCCTTTACGGTGTGGGCTTCTCAAGGCAGGGAGTGTGGGGTGACACTGGACTCACCCTCAGAGTGACCGAGGAGGGAGTTTTGGACACACCTCAGGACTGTCAGATGCAGGGGCAGGGTTCTCTGGCCCAGCTCACCTGCCTCGTTAAACATGGGGTTCAGCTGGGTCTGGCATGCTTGCACCATCAGCAAGGGTGGACAGTGTCAGACTGTGGCACGGGGCTTCCCTGACAAGCCACCACACAAGAGAATTAAGTGCCTGAAGATCCCTGCTTGGGTCCAACGCCAGGCCCCAGGGCCCAAGAGTGAGCTGTTTTACCAGACGGGCATCAGTTTCCTCATCTGTGAAATGCGGACAATGAACCTGATTACCTTCCTCTTTCCTGGGAAGAGTATGAGGTTAATGAATGCCCAGGACCGGATGTGACTCTACTTAAGACCAAGTGCAAGCTGCCTTGGGGCAAGGGAATGGCCTCGGTGACCCTTGGCTCTCCCTGTCCAAGATTGAAGGACAGTGTGAGACCCACAATTCGGCCGCAGCTGCTCATCTTGGTCCCCCACCCTGCCCCGGGTGGGTCTTGGCATGGAAGCCCTAATCTGCTTGCTAAACACCCCTCTCAGTCTTACCTAAATTTGCCCAGCCTTGTGCCCTGCTCCTGCAGTGCCACGTCCACTCCACTGCAGTAGTTTGGGTTTCTTTGTCCCTTCTAACAGAACCCTACTCACGGTGTCCCTCGTCGAGGCAGCCTTCTCTCATCAGTCTTGGGCATGTGGAGGCTCGTCTACACTGTTGGCATTTGTTTAGGATTTGGATCCTAGTTGTTCCCCAACTCCCTACCCCCACCCCATCCTAAGGTAGAACTGGGCCACAGAATGTGACCACAGTGCGACCGTCGTTGGGAGAGGGGGCTCCCCTCTGCTTGGGAAGCGAGAAGCAGCACCCCGTTGCCCTGGCAACCGATCGCACCCCCGCGAGCTTCCTCATTGGCCACTGAGGTGGAGGTCCCGCCTCCACCATCAGAAGGAACCAATCGGAGGCAGACCGGGTGAGACCTGTTGAGGGATTGGCGGGGAGAGGCGTGTCCCTTCCCATCGCGCAGGGACACCACGGGCACGCGATCCCACGGGCACGCGATCGCACTTCTCGTGGCTTCCTGGGTGTGATGGGGCCGTGTCCCAGAGTCAGTGGGAGCCCAGGGTCCGCGAACGGCATCTCGCAGGACATTCCCTCGGGCGGGGCCGGGGAGACGCCGAGCTCGGGGGATGGAGCCAGGGAGGAAGCAGCTTTTCTTCCCAGCAACTCTTGCCTCCAGGGAGGGCTGGCTCCGACGGGCTGCGGCCGGGAGGTTCCCGAGGGCCGCGAGGCGGCGGCGGAGGCGCTGCGGGAGGGCGAGGAGGCAGAGAAGGAAAAGTATTAGGGGAGGGGGTGGGGAGGAGTCCGCCAGCAAAAGACGGCTGAGCTCCAGCAGGTGGAGGAGCCTGGGCTTGGGGTCATGTAGGACCCGGGTTCGAATCTCCGCTCTGCCTACGCCAGCAGCGCGGCCTTGCACACAGGCTCCTTCCTCTCTGCCTCCTGGGGGGTGGAGGAGGGGCGAACACCCGTCACTTTGTGCCGGTCCCTGTGCTGAACACCCTAGGAGTTTTCTCTCCACAGTTCCCTCAAAACGACCGTGAAATAGGTGGGTGCTATCTTTACCCCCATTTTACAGATGAGCACACTGAGGCTCAAGGAGGCTACAAGGGAAAAGCCAAAGTCAGCTCAGACGTGAGAATGATAGAATGATGTGGCCAGGTTGCTGGGGATCTGGGGGAAGTGGGAGGTGCCCCAGGCATCCTGCCCTGCCCGGAAGGAAGGGTTTGTGCCAAGCTGTGAGACTTGGGTGGTTTCCTTTAGCAAAACTGCGTCAGGCCGTCCCTAGAGGTTAACCGCCACGAACTGGTGACAGCGCCTTGACTACAAGAGACCAGAAAGGGGAAACCGAGCCTTCTCGGCAAAGATCCCTTTGCCAGAGACGCAGATTAAAGAGGGAGCCCCGCTGCTCACGGGAAGGAGGGAGAGAGTGTGACTACTTTCTGTCCTTTCAAAATGGTTCGAGGTTCCCTCTGGAAGCTGCGCTTAAGAACAGTAGACCCACTTAACTGAGCATGGTTGGGGTGGAGGCCTGGCAAAGAGTAACTTGGTGGGACAGCACAGAAGAAAGGGCTCTGGACTCGGCATTAGACTGGATCTAATCTCTGAGCCTCACATTCCTCCTCTGTAAAATGGGCTTGATTAAATTATGAGGGTTACGGAAAATACTCATGACACCCACCAGAGCCTTTCTTGATGCCACTAGAATGGGTCAGCCGTCTGCAGGGGTGCTTCCCCTCCTGCCACAGTCTCCCGGGACCCCACAGAGTCACAGAAAGAGGCCTCTGTCCAAATGGCCTTGCAGTTCACCTCCTGGGGCCAAAGTTGGCCGTCTGGTCATTTACAAACACTTATGGAGCACCTAAGAGCACATAAGACCTGGGTCCTGATGATTCCTTTTAATCATCCCAGAACAACCCTTCCTTTCTCCTAAAAAATATTGTTATATTGTCGTCCCCATTTGACAGACTAGGAAACTGAAGTTCAGAGAGGCTGAGAAAGTTCACCATGTGAATTTCAGGCTCTTTCTGAATCAAATGACAGTAAACCTGACTCAAACTGGTTGATACCAGGAAGGGAATTTACTGGCTCTGAAACTGAAAAATTCAGGCATGACTTGGTCTGGAGACGCAAACATGTCCTGAAGACTCATTTCTCTAAATCTCTCCTCTCTGCCTTTGCTGACTTGGCATCACGTTTGGGCTCCTTGAGTGGTCTTCTGCAGCTCCAGGTTCATATCACCCAAGTTCTGGTTCAGTAGAAAAGAGGGTCTGCTCTTGGTTATTGTAATACAGTCTCAGGATTTGCTCTAACTGGACAATCAGCAGTCATGGGGCCACACTGATGAAAGGCACAGGGCAGCGAGGACACGTGCCGATTGGCAAGTCTGGTCACAGGCCCCACGCCTGCAGCCTCCCCTGTACCAATGGGCTGAAAGGGAGGGAGGCAGGAGAGTTTCTGCAAAGGAGGAGCAGAAGAGATGGGGAATAGGCGCCAGTGGCTAACAGGTCACTGAGGTCACTAGGTCGCACAGCTGGAAAGAGGTGGAGCCTGGAGGCCTGGCAGTCTGACTCCAGAATCCACATCCTGATCCTCTGCACCTTCTCCTACAGGTGCCAGCCTAGTGCTAAGCACCTAAGAGAGAAAACAGATTTGGAAAGTGAGGCTCCTGCCCTGGGAGAGAGCCCACCCCTTCCTCGCTGGTCCCGCTGGTCCCACTGGCCCCATGTCAGTCCTCACCACATCCGGTGCCTGTCCCCACCTCAAGGCTTGGCTTCCGTTGTTCCCCAGAGGGTCTTTGAAGGCTTTCTGATGGCTGCAGCCTGGGCTATTGCCTGCCATGCCAGGAAGGCAGTCCAAGGCAGGCAGTAATTTAGCTGGAGTTATGCACTATCCTGGGGGCCTCTTACTTGTTTCTTCAAGCAGAGGGGAGTTTCCTGGGGACCTGGGACTATGCATTCCCTTCCCCTGTGTGTGGTCCCTCTCTGGAACCAGGCAAGATTGGTGCAATAGGCAGTGACTGTGATTTTTTTTTTTTTTTTTTTTTTTGTCTTTTTCGTGACCTGCACTCAGCCAGTGAGTGCACCGGCCATTCCCATATAGGATCCGAACCCGCGGCAGGAGCGTCGCTGCGCTCCCAGCGCCGCACTCTCCCGAGTGTGCCACGGGCTCGGCCCAGTGACTGTGATTTTAAGGGGCCCTCGCAAGGCCATTACCTACCACCTACATTCCTCCTTTATTTTTAAAAATCGTATCATTAGGTGGGATATCACTTTAATTCTAGTTAAAATTCAAATGCCTCGGGGTTTCCTGGGGGTGCCCGGTTAGCTCAGTCAGTTAGAGTGCAGCCTTGTAACATCAAGGTCAAGGGTTTGGTTCCCCATACCAGCCAGAGGCCAAAAAAAAAAAAAAAAAAAACCAGAAGCTTAAACTTCTCTTTAAAAAAAAAAATTTCAAATGTCCCTCAGAGAGGAAGCACAGGAGGTCTTACTATTCACCATTCGCTCACACTCTACTGTGAAGAAGTTTACAGAATTCTTCCTGAAAGCAAGCGCCATTATCATGCACACCATCTACCTGAATGCCTGCTGCACTGATTCAAAAGCTTCTCACAACAACTCTATGAGCTGGGTACTGTTATTATCCTCATCTTAGAGATGAGGAAACTGAGGCCCAGAGAGATTAAGGATCTTAGCAAAGGTCTACAAGCAGTCGAGCAGGGATATGAATGCAGAAAATCTGGTGCCAGAGCCTACACTGCCTGTCACTCCACTGAGATAATCCCTAACACATTTTAGTTTACAAATGTATTCATATGCAGTCATTCCTCAGTATCCATAGGGGATTGGTTTCAAGACCAATTCCTTTACATAAAATGGCTTAATATTTGCGTATAATTTTTTTTGTTGTTTTGTTTCATTTTTTGGCGGCTGCTGGTAAGAGGATCCGAACCCTTGACACTGGTATTACACAAAACTGTGCTCTAACCAACCGAGCTAACCGGCCAGCCCCCTGCATATAATTTACACACATGTTCCTGCATACTTTAAATCATCCGATTACTTATAAAACATAATACAATGTAAATGCTATGTAAATAGTTGTTATAGTGTATTTTTAAAATTTGTATTCTTTTTTATTCTTGCATTGTTATGTTTTTTTGTTTTTTTTCCCTGAATATTTTCAACCCATGGTTGGTTGAATCCACAGATGCAGAACCCAGAGGGCCAACTGCACATTTTTGGACGTCCCTACAATTCAGCGAGGTAGCTGGCATGAGCACGCACATTTTATAGAGGAGGTCATTGAGATGGCTGATCACTTCAGTCAACTGGTGAGCAGCAAATCCGGCATTTACACCCAGTACCCCCATCTCAGATCAGTGCTCCTCCAGGCCCCCAGGCAGCACACGGTGAGTGGTGAGCCATGAGTCAGCTCGCTGGTGTCCTGGGAAAGAGGGACAGTGTGCTGGGGGTGGAGGCTGGGAGCCCCCAGGAGAAACTTGCCTCTTCCTCCCTTCCTCCTCTTCATCTCCTTCCCGCCTCTCTTCCTTCTCTCCTCTCCTTTTTTTTCACTCATTCATACATCCACCTGAGCCCTACTAAGGGTCAGGGCTGTGTGGACCCAATAACCAAAACAAGCACCCCTTACAGTCTAAAACAAACACTCCCACTTGCTATTTCTTGAGTGTTTCCGGAGAGTGGGGCCTGTGCTGGGTCCTGGGCATGCAGCATCTTCATGGCCCTCTTTTTCAGGTAGGAGACTGGGGCTTAGGAAAGGTTGCCCTGAGGCTGACTCCAGTCTGACTCCAGAGTTGGAGCATCTCCCCACTGGGCTGAACTGCCTCCTTTTTGGGGTAGAGTGAGGGTCCTCTGGATACTTACGGAGTGATGAACACTCACACGTGCGCACAAGCACAACGCACACACACACCCCATCTCTTTGACTCCAGACCCCGGCACGGAGTCAGTCATCTCTGTTGTCTTCCAGCACTTGCCTACCACCAGGAGCCAGCCCATCCCAAACAGGAAGCTGAGTGGGGAAAGGCCATCTCGAAAGGCAGGGACAGGCTAAGCTTCAGGCCCCGGGAAGCTCCCGGTGGAACTAGACTAATGACAGTGATTTAACCAGAGATCTTGGAAGGAGAAACCAGGGCTTGGGGAATAGGGGAGAAGTTCCAGTTCATCTTCTTGGACAGTCTTCTCAGCATGACCTCCTTGTGCCTCAGTTTCCTCTTCTGTAAGTTGACCTGCTCACAAGCTTCATCTGAAATATTATCCATCAGAAACTTCCTAGGACCTGCTGGATGCTTCATCCTTTCTGCTTTCTGACCGGGTTCTTCCAGGTTCTTCAGAGAGATTCTGTTTCCCACTTTACAGATGTGGGAATGAGGTGCAGAGAGGTTGGCCTGCAGCCTCATCACAAGTGTTGGAAATGCAATTAGAACCCACCGGGCCTTGAGTCCATTACCCCAACAAATATCTACTAAGCACTCACTATATGCCAGAATCTAAGCTATGCCCAGGACATACAGCAGTGAGCAAGATAGATTTGTCCTACCTCTGGGAGTGCCAATTCCAGTAGGGGGTGACAGATAAGGGAGGAAATGATGGCAGGACAAGTGACAAGAGCTAATAGACTTGGCAGAGCAGAGGGCTTCTCAGGGCTGTCTCAGCTTCCACACTTAGGAGGGCCCAGCAGAGCAAAAGTTTGGGGGCTTTGGAGTTGAAGCAGGGAAGGCTGGGGTCCCTGATCTCAGTATTCCTGGCTCAAGTCGGGTGCTGACTCAGAGGAGGAGTTGGAACTGCCGCACCCTGAAAAATACCCAGACCAAGCTCACTTTCGGCTTCTGCCTGCCGTGCTCAGCCCATGCTCTGCCTGCCTGGAGTTTCAAACCCCAACAGATTCCTTGTCTTGGGTGGTTTCCAGCCCCACCTACTTTCCTGGAGCCCAGTTCACCCATCACTCCTGCCAGGCATGTACCAATGTCACTCTGAGTAACTCCAGGGACCTAGGGTGACCTCACCTGCTCCTGATTCAGTTTGAGTCACCTCCCTGTTTTCTGGAAGGTGGATCTCAGCCATTCTTACCTCATGGTCGGTTACCTGCATCCTGCAGGGGCAGGTGGCAGGTCCCCCTCCCCACTGCTGCTGGTTAACCAGGTCTGTGTCATGCAGGGGGTGTGGGGGAGCCCTGGAAGGGAACCCTTGGCCACCAAGATTAACTCACTCTTTCTACAGCTCACCTCTGACATCTTTCCTGTGACCATCAACATTCTCCAGTCTACTTTCCTGTTTTTGACAGGAAAAGGACGGACATTAACTAGAAAGGATAGCTATTGCTAATCGATCCTTTGCTTGAGCTGGGCACTCTGTAGACATCATCACAGTCTCACAACATTCTATTATTTGTCTTCATTTTCAAGATGTGGAAGTCAAGGCTAAGAGAGAGGACTTAACTCTTCCAAGGTCACAAAGAAAGGAATTAGCCAAGTTAGGATTGGAACCCAGATGTACCTAACTCCAGAGTTGTTTAACTAGGGCCACACACCTACCCACCTCCTCCAGCAGCCTACAGATGGGGGAGAGAAGAGGGAGACCACTGCACACACCAAGCTTCAGCTGCTCAGATCCAGCCTCATGCACTCCCCGGATCCCTTTGTGGTGATGCTGGAAGCATTAGAAGCTCTGAGAGGAGCACCATTTGCTTTACCCAAGAATCTGAGACTAATATAGAAAACTCATACTGAGAGTGGGTTTTTTCCGCTGCAACTCTGACCCCACATTTCCATTTGGCACTGCTCTGATGAAGGCTGTCTGTGGTGAATCTGCCCCTGCAACAGATCTTTTCTTGGGCCCCCAGGCTTTTCCATACATCCTTTGAAATTGGGGTGGAGGCTCCCAAACCTTCAGAGCTCTGGCATTCTGCAAGTCTGCAGGCTTAACAACACCACCAAGGCTTCCGGCTTGTATTTTCCAAAGCTGCAGGTCCAGCCACACCTGGGGCCAATTTAGCCATGGCTGGAGCTGGGGTGCTGGTGCTGTAAGCAGCTTCCCAAGATAGCACTGGGCAGTGAGCCTGTGGAGGGCACCTTGGGCCTGTTCCCCTGAGACCATTTTGTCTCATCAGGTCTCTGGGCCTGTAATGGGAGGGTTGGCTCCAGAGGCTTCTGCAGTGCCTTCATAGCCTTTCCCCCCTTTTCCATTTCTTTTGTACTAATCTTCTTAGCACCATTGCATTTTTCTCTTGAAAATGCTCTCTGCTTCTCTACCACATGGCCAGCCTACAAATTTTCCAAATCTTTAAGCTCTGCTTCCCTTTTAATTATAAATTCTGGCTTTATGTCAATGCTTTTGCCGCCATAGCTCAGCACAGGCTGTTGCAGGTAGCCATGCAGCTTCCTGAATGTTTTGCTGCTTAGAAATTTCTTCTAATAAATACTCTGGTTCAGCATCTTTAAGTTCCACATTCCATAAAACTTTGGGGCATAAACAGAATATAGCCAAGTTCCTTGCCAGTTCATAGCAAGGGTGATCTTTACCCCAGTTTCCAATAAGTCCTTAGAATGATCTTTACAGTCCATATTTCTATCAGCATTCTGCTCACCATCAATTAACCAGTCTCTAAAATGTTCCATCATAACTGGGTGCTAAGAGAGAAGGAAGGAAGGAAGGAAGGAAGGGAAGGAAAGAAGGAAAGGAAGGAAGGAAGGAAAGAAAAGAAAGAAAGAAAGAAAGAAAGAAAGAAAGAAAGAAAGAAAGAAAGAAAGAAAGAAAGAAAGAAAGAAAGAAAGAAAGAGAAAAAGACCACAACAGTATGTTGAAGTTTCAGAAGGAGAGAACAAACCAAAGGATACTAGAGATGGCGTAGAGGGAGGGAGGGGGTTTGGGAGTGATAGGTTGGGTAAAAGGCATATAGAAAAATTACAATTTGTAATAATGAATACACTAATAATAAAAAACAAAAATTAAATTAATAATAATAAAAATAAAATGTTCCAAACTTTCCCCGGTTTTCTTGTCTCCTAAACTTTTACCAGCATCTAGGCTTTTTCTAGCTTGTTCCTCCAAATTCCTCCAGCCTCTCTCCTCAACACCCAGTTCCAAAGCCACTTCCACATTTTCAAGTATTTGTTAAAAACAGCAAGCCACTTCTCTGGTACCAATTTTCTGTACTAGTCTGTTTCTATTTCTTCTAACAGAAATAACTGCAACTGGGTGATTTATTAGAAAACAAAGTTTATTGCTTACAGTTTCGGAGGCTGGGAAGTCCAAAGCCCGTGGAACACATCTGGTGAGAGTCTTCTATGGTGGTGGCTTTAGAGTAATGCAGGGGTCTCACGTGGCAGAAAATGACAGAGCAGAGAGAGAGAGAGAGAGAGACTCTCATGTGCTCTTCTTTTAAAGCCCTCAGACCATGCTCCTGACCACCATTATTAATCCATCCACTACTGCACGGTCCTACAATCTAATCACCTCTTCAAGGCCCCACCTTTCAGTTACCATTATAGGATTTCCCACCCTCTTTACACTGTCACAGTGGGGGCTAAGTTTTGAGGCGACATTCAACCCAAGGCTCCTCTCCTTGTTAGTGGGCCAGACCTGTGCTGCTTGGTGGGAGTCAGGGTCAGTCATCCTGCTGCATTTTTAGGTGGGCCTAGGCGTACCCATCTCAGTCACCATGGTCTGCTCCAGATTTCTCCCACTTGGCCTCTTGGACTCCAGCCTCCCTCTGCCACCCATCCAGCCTCCATGCCAGGTGAGGCTGTGCAGCCAGAGCTGTGCTGTCCAATACCGAGGCCACTAGCCACATGTGGCCATTGAGCACTGGAAGTGTGACTAGTACAGCTGAAGATCTGAAATTTCAATTTTATTTAGTCTTAATTTACATTTAAGTTTAAAAATTGGTACTCAATTCAGTTATTGAAAAATGTTTACATATGTTTGGAACAACTTGGACATGTAAAATTTACTTTTTTAGCTGTAAATTTTATAAAATCTAAATACAGATAATCTTCTGATGAAAATTTAGCTAGTGCTGTAAGCATAAACTAGGCACCAGATTTGGAAAGCTTAAAAGAAAACATAAGATATCTCATTAATATGATTCATGTTGAGATTTACTATTTTTACACATCAGATTAGATAAAATATATTATTAAATTAATTTTACTTGATTCTGTATTTTAATGTAGCTACTGGAAATATTTAATTACTTATGGGCTCATGATGTATTTCTGCTGGATAGTGCTAGCCTAGAGGTTAAGTGTGTGGGTTCAAATCCTGTCTCTGTATGGCCTTGAGTAACTTAACCAATCTCTCTTGGCCTCAGTTTTCTCACCTGTAAAACAGGTAGCACCTTCCATATAGAACTGATCAGAAGAATAAATGAGGTAATGTTTGTAAAGCATTTAGGACAGTGCCTGGCAAACAATAGGTACGTGAAAAAAAATTCCTTTTACCATGACACTCCAAAGTGCGATTTGGTGAATCTCAGCAATATTTACTGAGCCTACTACGTGCCAGGCCCTGGGGACATGGTAGGTAACAAGCCCCATAATGCCTCTGACCTCGTGGAGCTCCATACTCTAGACGGGAGGCGACCACTAAACAAAGACACGGGCTAAGTTTGGGTGGTGAGAAGTGCGGTGGAGAAAATGAAATGCAAGGATGCGCCAGAGAGTGGCTGCTTTAGCTGTGGTGGCCCGGGAAGGCTTCCCTGTGGAGCAGGGGACGGTTGAGCTAAACCCCATCATCCAGGAGCAAATCAGGTGAGGTTCTGAGGGAAGGGTGTTCCTGGGCAGCTGCTGTTTTCTGTATTCTGCCGTCTGCGTCACCATATTTTCCATTTCCTGGACCCCACTCTGTCCCGTGTTCATGGCAACCCCTTTCTCATCTGTTCTGCACTCTCTGCCCACACAGATCTCCCTCTCTTTTGCCCTCCAGCTCGGGTGCCCCATTCTAGGAAGCTTCCCTTGATGGTTCCTGTCCCCACACTGGTCTCTCTCTGGGGTTCTTCCAGACAGAATACTTTGTTCTACATCACCCTGGTTCCTTCCCACCCCTCACCTTGCCTCGTCTTTCTAGGTCAGTCATGCCTCCCCCACAAACTTGCCCCTTTCCTAGGGCAGGAACCAGAAACAGGTCTTCCACTCCTGGCACTGAGCTGAGTCATTCAATAAAACCTGTAGATTGCCAGAGCCGCGCTCTGGGGACACCGAGAGTCCTGTCTGCCCAGGCAGAGTGGAAAATCCCTCACTGGAGGAAGGGCTGTGGAAATTTCTTCTTAACTTTCTCCTTCCAGACTTGGACTCACCCCAGAAAGCAGTCAAGCATTTGCCAGTGACTGGCAAGGTGGCTCTGTTCTCCCCCACCCCCACCCCAGGCCAGAACCCAGGGAAGGTGACCGGTTGGGGCTGGGGAAGCGGTGGCAGCTAGAAGCTGAGCTCTGCCTCAAAGAATCACTCTTACGTGTCATCCCGCCCCACCCTCTTGGTTCAAAGGTGAAGACACAGGGGACAGTGGCAAAACCATACAAAACTGCAGGTCTCCCCACCCTCAGCTCAAGTTCCTTCAGTTGTCCCATGTTTCTCGGTTTCCTCAAGGTGTAAAATGGAAATAATAATAATAATAGTAGCTTCCACTAGAGCTGGTGATATGTTAAGAGAGTTGAAGATGTGCAGCAGTCCATAACAAGCATGATTTCTCTTCTCCAGCCCGGGCTGGGACTGTGTCACTCTCTCTCTGGGGAGGCTGACCTGGGGTGTGGGCCTGCCGGGGGAGCTTGAATGGGGGTTTGAAGTTACCACATGGGGAGGTTCGAATTGTCTGTGGATTGGCCCACGTTTGTTTTGTTGCTTTTTAAATGTATGTGGATGCAGTTATGGTGAGCAAAATGCAAATTCACTTAACATTGCCACTGAAGTCACAGGTTTGTCACAATGTGCTCAATCAGTGATAGCAAAAGCCAACGAAAAATTTTGTAGGTTGAGAATGGGTTAAGGGCCTCTGGGGGTGGAGGGTGCTGGACTGCTCTCATGTCCTCTGAGATGAGCCAGCCCAAATCAGCTCTATCACTCTGTACCCCAGGCCTCAGTATATCCCCCAGAGGGGCTCGACATGGAATCAGAAATGTGCTGGGGGAGGCCTGGGTGAGAGAATGAGCAGCGCACACTGCCCCCGCTTCTTCAGGGCTGAGGCTCACCCTTCCTCCTCTGGAAACTGTCCTTACTCTGGCAGATGGCCTCTCCTCTGATTTCCCAGAACGTCATGGAATACTGAAGATCCATAGCCCTCATCTGGCCCTTCCTCACTTACCACCTTGTAGGAAATGGGTGCAGTGGGACTTGAACGTTGGGGTACTTGGCATTGAACCAGGGTATGGAGGGACACAAAAGTGCTTGAAAGTGTTATGCGCTGTTGGTGGGAATGTAAAATGGGGCAGCCGCCATGGAAAGCAGTATAGCAGTTCTCAAACAATTAAAATCAAATTATCATATGACCCAGCAATCCCACTTCTGAGTATATACCTAAAAGAAGTGAGAGCAGGGTCTTGGAGAGAGAGTTTTACCCTCATGTTCATTGTAGCATGGCTCAGAGTAGCCAAGGGTGGAAGCAACCCAAGGATCCACGACCGAAGAAAGGATAAGCAAAATGTGCTACATGAATACAACGGAATACTATGCAGATGCGGAAAGGAGGCCAATCCTGTCACGTGCTACAACACGGATGAACCTTAAGGATATTATGCTAAGTGAAATAAGCCAGTCACAAAAGACAAATACTGTCTGATTCCTCTTCTGTGAGGTACCTAGAGCAGTCAAATTCACAGACAGAAAGGAGGCTGGAGGGTGCCAGGGGAGGGGGAAATGAGGAGTCGCCATCTAATGGGTAAAAAGTTTCAGTTTTGCAAGATGCAAAAGTTCTAGAGATAGTTTGTACAACAGTGTGAATATACTTAACACTACTAGGGCTGGCCCGCTAGCTCAGTTGGTTAGAACTTAGTGTTATAACACCAAGGTCAAGGGTTTAGATCCCTGTACCCGCCAGCCACAAAAAAACCCAAAAAGACCCCACTTAACATTACTGAACTGTACACTTTAAAATGGTTCAGATAGTAAGTTTTATATTATGTGTATTTTACCACAATAATAATAACAAGAATAATAATAATAGTGCTTGCAAGTGAAGTGGTGGGTTTGAGATGTCATGGTTCTTTCCTTCCTTCCTTTCTTCTACAAATGTTCTTTGAGCATTTTCTATGAGCCGGGCACTTCACGTGAAAAGTGAAGACTGACATTCTACTCTCAGAGACAGACAATAAATAAAATTTGGACTAATGTGATCATGGTTTCTATTTGCTTTGCTTTTCTTAGTGAAAAATTTACAATATTTACACTAAATGGAATCATAGTTATGGAGCCATAATTTATGTTTTAAAGTTTCGAGGGCTCATTTTATATACTTTTTTTTTAGGGGTGTGTTAAGTTTTTTTAAAATTGAGATATAATATGGTCGACCCCGTGGCTCACTCGGGAGAGTGCGGCGCTGGGAGCGCAGTGGCGCTCCCGCCACGGGTTCGGATCCTATATAGGGATGGCCCGTGTGCTCACTGGCTGAGCACGGTGTGGGCGGCCCAAAGCCAAGGCATGAGTTCCCCTTACCGGTCACAAAAAAAAGAAAAAAAAATGGAGATATAATATGCATATAGTACAATGCAGCCTTTTTTAGATGTACGATTCTCTGAATTTTGACAAATGTGTACTTTAAAAAAAAGAAAACTCAGTTGGCCAGTTAGCTCGGTTGGTTAGAGCCCAGTGTTATAACACCAAGGTCAGTGGTTCAGATCCCAGTATCAGCCAGCTGTCAATAAATAAATAAAGTTTACTGACATAATTTACATATTATAAACTTCACCTGTTAAAAGTGTACAATTCAATGGTTTTTAATATATTCACACAGTTCTGCTGCCACTATCATAATCAATTTTAGAACATTTTTATCATCCCCAAAAGAAACTCTATACCCGTTAGCAGTCACCCCCTATTTTCCCTCAACCCCTCAGCCCTAAGCAACCACTAATCTACTTTCTGTCTCTATGAATTTGCCTATTCCAGACATTTCATATAAATGGAATCGTATAATATGTCATCTTTTGTGACTTGCTTCTTTCATTTAGTGTAATATTTTTGAGGCTCATCCATGCTGTAGCATGTATCAGTATTGCATTTCTTTTTATTGCTAAATAATATTTTATTGAATAGATATACCATATTTGGATATCTAATCAGCTATCGATGGACATTTAGGTTCTTTCCACTTTTTTGGTATTATGAATAATGCTGCTATGAACGTTCGTGAACAAGTTTTTATGTGAACATGTTTTCATTTCTCTTGGGTATACACCTAGGAGTGAAATTGCTGGGTCATATGGTAACTCTATGTTTAACAACGTTTTGAGGGTCTGCCAAACTGTTTTACAAAGTGGCTGCACCATTTTACACTCCCACCAGCAATGTATGAGCATTTCAGTTTCTCCACATCCTCACCAACACTTGTTAGCTTTTTTCTCTTAAAGAGAGTATAACCATCCTGGTTGTATGGAGAGGTATCTCAGTGTAGTGTTGATTTACATTTCCCTAATGGCCAATGACATCTTTTCATAAATGGTTTATTGGGCATTTGTATATCTTCTTTGTTATTAATTTTTTTTTTTTTTTTTAAAGATGACCGGTAAGGGGATCTTAACCCTTGACTTGGTGCTGTCAGCACCACGCTCAGCCAGGGAGCAAACCGGCCATCCGCACATGGGAACCGAACCCGGGGCCTTGGTGTTATCAGCACCGCACTCTACCAAGTGAGCCACGGGCCGGCCCTGTATATCTTCTTTGGAACAATGTCTGTTCAGATCCTTTGCTCATTTTTTAATTGAGTTGTAAAAGTTCTTTATTATTCTACGTGCTGATCACTTATCAGATATATGATTTGCAAATACTTTCTCCCAGTCTGTGGGTTGTTTTTTCTCTTTCTTGATGGTGTCCTTTGAAGCACAAACATTTTTAATTTTGATAAAATCCAACTTGTCGGGTCTTCTCTTTTATCACTTGTACTTTTGATGTCTTATCTAAGAAATCATTGCCTAACCCAAGATCACAAAGATTTTCTCCTATATTGTCTTCTACGAGTCTTATAGTTTAGCTCTTCCATTTAGCCTGTGATCCACTTTGAGTTAATTTTTGTGAACACATATTTTTTAAAAAAGCAACTCAGATTTATTGAGGTATAATTTACCTTACAAAAAACTGTATACAGTTTTTATTGTATACGATTTTTTTTGAAGGTTTACAATTTAATGCACGTTGAAACCTGTTGAACATGTTCTTTGGACATTGATCTCATTCTCAGTCTTTCTGTCTCACATTAACCTGCCAGCAACAATGTTCAAGTAAGATTTTTTTAATCTTCCTTCTCCCCCAAGTTCTCCCCAAACTCATCTGCATAGCTTTTCTGCTTCTCCCTCCTCCTTTTCTGCCTAAGCTTTTTATTCTATAGATCATTTTTCTTTTTATCCAAGTGGCTGGGAGTCAGATTGCCAGTCTGCAAACTTGTGCACTACAAGAAAGGCATGCAACCCAGCCAGGAGGTTGAACTGCATGAGAATATGCTCCATTATGCACAGGTGCAAGCAGGGCCAGGACTAGGGTGAGACAGGGGAGGCACAGAATGCAAAATTTAAGGAGGCACTCACTCTCAGGGTCTCACAAGTGATAACCCTGTACTTATTAGTGAGTACCTCCTTAAATTTTGAGTGCTGGGCAACTCTCTTGTCTCATCCCCATCCCAGCCCTGGGTGCAAGGGTCTAAGAGAATCTATGGTTTAGAAAAGAATATCATCCTCCTAGTTCAGGAACAGCTTTGACTGAACTTCCATATACCTCAATACAGATATTAAGAGTAGCTTCTACATTTTTAAATGGTTGAAAATGGAAAGAAGAATAATATTTCATGACATGTGAACATTATATAAAATTTGAATTTCAGTGTTCATAAATAAAGGCTATTAGAACACAGCTACATTCATTTCTTGTGTGTTGCCTATAGCTGTCTTCAGGTTGTAATGGCACAACTGAGTAGCTGTACAGCCTCCAAAGACTAAAGTATTTATTATCTGATCCTTTATGGCAAAAGTTCACCTACCCCTGGCTCAGACCACCCGTCTCTCCCTGCCTAACTCCTATGCATCCTTCAGGCCTGAGCTTAGTCTCTCGTCTTCTCTGTGGCCTTCCCTGCCAGTCCCCAACTCCCACCCTGGACCCCAGTCCAGAGTTTCCCTGACAGTCAGTGCTCCATACGTATTTCTTGAATGACCCCTGAATTATGAATGAAGAAAGGTAGTTTTCACCCACTCCTGATGTTTCCTCCTCTCCTTCCCCCTGACCCAGCACAGGCTTGTTAGCTGTCTTCCCCCTGACCCTGGGAACCCGGGACCAGCTCTTTTGTGCAATACCGAGGACAGAATCAGGATTTTCCATTGAGTCCTATGGACTCAGAGACCCAGGCTTGTCACCTCCCCAGACTTGGCCTGAAAAGACAAAGAAGGGCCATGCTGGAATCTCCTCGTCCTTGGCTCCTCATTTCAACTGACTGTAAAAGCCCTTGGGACGGTTTCCAGCCATTTTGCGTTGACGAGGGAGCACTCGAGATTGCCGTGTGCTGCGCTGCGGAGGGCTGGGGAGGAGAGGAGCCCCCTCCTCTCTGCTCTTCAGTCCTCACCGAGCAAGCGCTTCCACGTTGGCTGGAGAGAATCTAGCTTCTGTTTCTCAGTGGCGGTCGGGGATGAGGGCGGTGGAAAAGGGATAGGGACAGCTTGCAGTGATTGTAAGTTGGGAAGATCATTCTTGGGGTGTGGGAAGTGTTTGGCTAGTTCTTTCAAACCACCTGACCCCAATGCTCTCATTAATAGACCCGAGACAGTACTCTCCCCGCACAAGAAGATCCAAGTACTAATTCCAGCTCTGCCATTAACTGCTTATGACTTTGAGCAAGTCGCTTTAGGGCCTGGGACTTTAGTTGCTTTGGGTATAAAAGACAGTGAGGGTGGGCGTGTTTGCATTGCCTGCCATGTGTCAGACACTGTGCATCGTACACAGTTTTACATATACAGTTCAATTAGTTTCATTTTACATACTTTAACTCACTCTGTATTGTTGGATATTTTTTCCTGGGAAGTCAGGGATAGGGAGAACTGGAATGTGTGCCCATTTTCTCTTCTCCTTATGCCCTACAGTTGTGCTTGTAAATGAGTGTGTGCTTATGTGTGAGTGTGTGTGTAAGAGAGAGAAGGCATTTTGACATCAGCTTCTTAAAGGTTTCTACTTACTTTGGCTTTCTCTTGCAGCCCTCATGGACCTATTTAGTTTTATATAGGTTGAATGAATGAATGGGTGAATGAAGTAATCATGAGACAGTCCACCAATCTCTGTCTTCAGAGCCACCAGCACCACATGGTCACAGGCTGCATCTGCTGCCCCAGACGTTTCCATGAGGCTGCCTTGGATGGGACTGAGACTCCTCAGCTGGGCACCTGTGTGGACATGTCATGTCTGGGTTTAATGGTCCACTTTCTGATTTGTGATTCCTTCCTAAAGAGTCCCCCATTCCAGGGTAATTACAGAGTCCTGTAATGATCTATCAGTTGGGCCTGCTTTCTGTGTCCCACGTTTTCTCAGCCTTCTGCTGGGCTGACCTTCAGTACTTGGCCACTTCCAGCTGCAAAAGCAGGCTTTGGCTGACCGAGACCGCCTCTGAGCTGGGGAACCTAGAGGACTTGGGGCTTGCGTGGAGGGCTCAGGAGACCACATTCCCCTTCTTAGCCCTGCAGTCCCACTCACTGAGCCACTCTGGGCCTTGGCATTTCCTTCTGCACCATAAGATGGAATTAAAGGAATCTTATGTATGGTGCTTAACATGTGCCAGACTTAGAAGAATCCAGCTTAGAAGTGCAGCTGTCTGAGCATATTCCCCCAAAGTGGTGTTTTTTACAAGAATTTATTAAGGTCATATATTGACATGACTGTTGACTTTCGAGAAGATGTTAGAGGAAAGCAAGCCAGGGGTTGGGGGGAGTCAAAGCGCGGCCCCCGTGGAAGGGCACGGCTCTGCAGCCAGCTCCACCTCAGCTCAGGCCCCATCGATGGCGCAGCCGCTGGCTGCTGCTGCCCAGGTGGACACGGCTACATCAGTATGTATATCATTTCCCACTACTATCCTCACTTCACAAGCTTAGAGAAGTAAAGTGACTTGCTTCAGGTCATTGGCTAAGAAATGTCTGAGCCAGGATTTGAACCCAGATTTCACCAACTCTAAATGCGTGTGGCCTTAGCCACTAAGGACACTACCTCCCTTCTAGGACCTCAGTCTTTAATATTTCTCTAAACTAGGCAGGAGCCATAATGAAAAAAACTGAGTGTTTCTTCCTTGCAATCCCCTCTCCTTAGCCTGAGTGTCTGAGGCTGGTGGAGAAACTTGTGTTCTCTGAGTCTAGGGAGAGAGGGATGATCAGGGCTCAGACAGCTAAAACTTAGTTAACCACTGCATGCCAGGCCTGAGGGGAAACTAAGGGTGTCCCATAGAGCTGGGGGGGATAAAAAACAAGCACACACAGTGAGATCATTGTATAATAAGTTGTCACTACCGCAATTGTGAAAGATGAGGCAGGGGGGAGGCAGAGGGGAGTCATAAAAGGGTTGGAACTTGCTCTGGGCCTTAGCGGAAGGGCAGGGTTTACAAGCAAAACAAAGCAACCACATCCTTGATGGAGGGCACTAGAGTGAGCAGTCTGGGGCTAGAGAAGTGGGGAGACCAAACTGACCTATATCAAAGCAAGGGGAGTGGTGGGGGGTAAGCCTGGATGGGGAGTATAGGGCCCAGTACCGAAGGGCTTGAAAGGCAGACAATGGGATCTGGCAATAGGGAGCTATTGCAGGTTCTAGAGCAGTGACCTGATGAGGTAGGAAATAAGATAAGAAAGGGAATCCTACACAAAGGGAGGTAAACAATACAAACTTTATAGGCCCAATAGAACAATTTCTGGAACCATTTTCTGAAGTTGAACATTATATGTACGTCTTTAACCTTTATTAGCTTTCAGGCATAGCAACAAAGGAATCTGTTCCATCTTCTCTCAGGGAGCCCAACACTTGGGCAAAGCTCCCTGCCACATCTTAGGAGACCTAAGGATCCAGAGCCGGCTTGAGCCTCAGCGAGCCTCTTCCCCTTATTGTGAAACCCAAGCTACAGGGCTCGCACTTGAGGACCCTTCTGTCCTGCTTCGGTGGGTTTTCAGGCCCTGCCAGAATTAGGTAAGTAAGTCTGGCTGCCGAAGAGGGCGTCTCAGCTGAGCCGTCTTGGGAAGTCAAGTCTTCCTCTGGCCTCAGTTTGAACATTTAAGAAAAAGGGCTGAGTGGGCTCGTCTGCCTCCCTGGCTTGAGGGGTTAATGCTGACCAAGCCATCCAGCTTCATGCCTCCAAATACCAGCAGGGCTCTCTGGGGACAGTTGTTTCCTGTACTCCTCTTTTGAGACCAGGGAAGCAGGGTCATGAGCACTGGCACAGATCTCAGTTCCTGGGAAAGTGCCCCTCAGTGCCCATGTACTGAGCCTGCTTCATCCTCAGCCCCGAAGCCGAGAGGCTAGAGTGGAAGAGGTCAGCCCTTGTCCAAGAAGATAGTCATGCCAGTCCTTGGGCCTCTATCTGCTACTAATCTGCAGTGCATTACAAAGACCCGCTCCATCCCCCCACCCCCCATCTCCCACCCCCATGCAGCAGCTATCAGGAGGTGCTAAGAAAATGGGTGCTCTGGGCACTTTCTTCATTGTTAATGCCACCCATTTTCAATGGGATCTTAACCCTTGAATTGCTGTTGTCAGCATCACACTCTCCCAAGTGAGCCATGGACCGGCCCTATCACCACCCATTTTCAAATCTACCTCTCACCCGAGTTCATTAATTTTGGGGAACAAGTCACTCAGTTTTACCAAAGAGATGTGGGTGTTGCAAGCCATCCCAAAGCTCAGGAGCCTGCATCAAAATCGCTAATGGAAATGCAGACTCTGGGGCTCGGCCGGAGGTGCTCAGTGGGAACCTCCACTACCACAGATGGCATCTGTTTTGATCAGGGCCCCAGTGACCCGAGTACACACTCAAGTGGAAGAACCACTGTTTTCAGTCTTGGGCAAACAAGGTCTGTCTGGGACCAGGAAGAGAAACAAGGGAGATAACACTTCTTCTAAAGCCCAGTCAGTGTGGGTGGACCCATCTGATGTCACAGGGAAGGGAAGGAGCGGTGGGAAGGGCCTTGGCCCTCATCTGGCCCAACTCCCATTTCTCTGATAAGGAACTGGGGCCCCGAGAGTGCAGTGAGACCAGGGCACCCAGAGCTCCCCAGACATCCTGTGATGATGGCCCTGCGATCTCCTTGCTGAGCCCTCACCACTCCTCCCCTCCCCCCTGACGCGTGTGTACGTGCACGTGCATATTGGGGGTTCTGCATCTGCCTGGTCCACACCTCCTCCCAATGGCAGGTCATGCCCCTCTCTGAGCCCTAGGTTCTTTGTCTAGTGAGAGGATTGAGCTAAGTAGTCTTTTTCAAACTCTTCCTCTTAGACTTTTTATATCCAGAGATGAATTTTCTAATTTTCATGACTGCAGAACCAATAAACAGTGGCTTTTCTCACAGAAAGAAAAAAGTTTCCTCCAGTCCTTTTAGTGCAAGTAAGGAGCTTGGGCTCAGGGGACCCTTGTGCCTGGGCAGCCAGGTGAGGTCCCCCTTCTGAGACTCTGGCTCGGTGGGAGGTCTGACTCACCCCTTACCTTCAGGTGCTTTCCAGCACATTCTCCTGGTAGCTTCTGCCGGCACAGAGCCAAGGGAGCCAGGGTTCTTGGCACAAATGGCACGCGGTCCACACACCTCTGTTACCAGGCTGGCAGGCAGTCCAAAAGGGACAGAGGAACACCCAGGTGGACCCCAGTCTGAAGAAACCTGCCCTTAACCACACCCATCCCCCCTCTTTATTTCATGGCACTGATGACTCAACCAATTTTTTAACAAACACGTTTATTACAAAAGTAAAAAATATTGCATAGGTCTTAATACTTGAACATCAAGTGTATTCATGAACAGTGAGTATCTTCATGTAAACAGTTCTAGATGGAAGACCCAGATGGCACTCCTCTGGGGGAGGGGTTCCAGCCCCCACCCTGACTCAGCCCCATCCCCTCTAAGCTCAACTCTTCAGTACTTGGCGGGGATGGGTCGAATGCAGCTCTCAGGTGGATTTTTTCTTCAAGTGTCAAAGATCCCAAGTGATCCCAACACCCACCCCTTCCTACTCTTACATTCACAAGTCTGTAAGATAGCTGCCTAGAACAGGTCAGTAGTGAAGCTCCAATCAGAAAACAAAGGCTACAACAAAACAAACAACAAACACACTTGGTCTCTTCAGACCATGATACACAAGCCACCTCCATGACCTCCCCCTCCCTCTGGCCGCTACTGGAGCACACACCCCTTGCAGAGGCCAACCCAGCCCAGCTGCTCTCCTGGCTCTGTCACACCACTGTTGTCCTAACTGTCAGCAATAATAGAAATAATAAGGTACATGCTACATACACATCCAGCCAGAAGCCTGGTTGGCCCCTAAGCCTTTGTTTCATGCTACAGTACTGAGGGGCATGTGCCTCTAATGCGGGGCCACCTGCACACAACTCAGTGAGCTTACTAGGAAACACTATGCTCCCCACCTAGACCTTCCTGCCCTCAGGTGGCTGTTGTCAGTTTTCTAATGACAGGTATCAGTCCTCAGCTCCTGCCTGCTAACCTCTACCCCAAAAAGTTCAGTTGTCTCTGCCATGGGGACAGTGTTGGCCCCCTAGGCTGAGGTTCAACACTCCTCAATGAGAAGCTGCTCCGAGCTGTACAGCTTCTTTTTGATGACTCTGAAGCCAGTGCTCAGCGTCAGGGACTGGCTGAAGCCAGGGAGGAAGGGAGAGTTGGCTGAACTGAACAGCCCCTGGATCTTGGGCCAGAGGCGTGAGTCTAGGCGCAGCACGAGGGTCAGCTGGAAGGTGGGCACCAGGCTGGGGTCTAGGGCCAGCTGGCCCACGCTGTGGCAGCTCTTGCCCTGCTCTACGCAGACGTCCAGCAGCGCCCCCCGCAGGCCGCACGGCTCGCTGTAAGCCAGGCGCAGTAGTTCCTTGCCCACCTGGCTCACCAACTGGCTGGGCATCAGCAGGCGCGCGGGGCGCCGCGAGCCCAGCCGCGCCTGGGCCAGGCTCTCCTGCAGCAGCTGCATCAGGTTGGCACACAGGTGCTCATCCTCGGGGTCGCTGAGCAGCTCGAAGTCGGGCGGAGACACCCCGTCCAGGTATGCCAAATCTGCAAGGGAGAGCACGCAGGGGAGAGGTATTGGAGCAGCTTCAAAAGGAGACCTACAGGCAGCGAAGGTGCTGTTTTGCTGAGAAACCAGCTCTCCTTCCCACTTGGTGCCCTATACTCCAGTCCCCTCCGCCCCCGGGCAATCTGGGTCCTGACGGGATAGGAGGCCAAGGTGGCTTTGGCCACTTCCACCACGGCGCTTCCTCACCCCACCGGGCCCTCTAGTCGCGTCCCGCACCCGCACCCGCCCGCCGCTCACCTTCCTCCGGCCCGAAGCCACTGTTGCTGCTGTCCAGGGACTCACAGTCCGAGCTCTCCAGGCTCGCGCAGCGATCAAGCCCCTCCTCTCGGCCAGCCGACCCCCAGGCTGCGCGCGGTGGCCGATCTGGGGTGGGAGTTTGGGCCAAGGTTGAGGACGAAGAGGACGACGAGGAGAAGCGGTCCCAAAGGCTAGGCATGGTGAGGACGGACGCCAAGACGTTTGCCGACGAGCGTCGTGCGGGAGCGCAGAAGCTGCTGTAAGACAAGAGGGGCACGGACCCGGGGTCAGTCTGGGGGCTGGACCAGACCCCGAGCTCTAGGACCGCACAGATCAACCCCACAGAAGGGACACTCACCAGCTAGCGCGGCCAGCTAGAACTGCTGGGACAAGTGCGTCCTGCCGCTTGAATGAGTGTGCGAACTGGTGCCAACCACCGAGCTCAGCCCAGACCTCTCCCTTCCACCCACCCGCACCTCCCCCTCGGCCTGCTGCGATCCCCAGCACCCGCGCCGAGCAGCCTATAAGGACCAGTGTGGCTAGGCCACGCCCCTTAGCGCCGCGGCCCAATCCAGACCCGGGAGTGTGGCCCGCCTCGACCAATGGGCTCCGGGCGCACGTTCGCAACGTTCTCTCCTGCCCGGTGACAGCGACCCGGCCCCGCCCCCAATGAGCCCTAGAGCCCTCCTGACCGAACCCGGAGTCGTGGCCACGCCCCCTTTCTGGAAGGGATTCGCGGCGGCTGCAGCTGCCAAAGTCCCCGAGGGCGCTCGCGGCAGGGGAGGATCAAGGAAAAGACTTGTTTATTATAGGGTCGCGTTGCTGGGGGAGGGGATAGCCCGTGACCGCGCTGCGCCGAGAGGCAGGGGAACTAGAGGGAGCGGCGGGCAGGGAGAACGGTTGCCCCAGCGTCTGGGAGCCTGAGAGCCGGACACAGCTGGGCGCACGGGTGGACGCCCGTGGACAGAGGCGCGGGGAGCAGACGTTAATTCTGCCGGCCCTCGCGCACCTGTCCCCTGCTATCCCTGCCTTGAGAAGGGTCGAGATATGGGGATGGAGTCCAAGGACTGGGCAGCTCCGGGCTCCCTTCCCTGCTGCCCCAGCTGCCTGTCCGCTTGTTACTCTACGTCCCCAGGGGACGGGTTAATGGGGCACCAGCGTCCCCGTAAGAGCCTGGCCCCCAAACCCTATCCGCTCTCACCCCCAACTGCTCCCAAGGAGAAGGCTCGGGGTGGGTGGTTAGAGGAGTGCTGATGGGCCCGGGGTTCATAGCGCCTGGGCCACGAGCTGAGAACAGGAACCCTAAGCAGACCGACACACTGACTCACCCGCAGGCCCTACAGACCCACCAGCAGCTCTGCCCGGCCTTCCCCGCCCGCTGCGTCCGAGAGTCCCCGGCGTCCGCAGGGTCCTAGCGCCCCTCCTGCCATAGCGCTTTGTGTAACAGAACCGGAGAGTTGCATCAGGACCGAGTACCGAGAGCTCCGGAAAAGCCTCGGAGTGCAATGGCCATAGCCTATGTCGTCATGCAGGCGAGACCACAGGAAATCTGGCCTGGCAGTGGTGCTCGGGGGCTGATAATGGTTGCTGAAGGTGGGAAGAGGTTCGGACGGACTCGACCTTTATTTCTTTAAAGGGTTATCAATCTAGGACACGGGCACCCTGATGGAAGTGGGAACCAAACTTACATCAGACGCTGGGGCCCCTGGGCGGGCAGGAACCTAACCAGATCAGACAGGCGGGCCTCGCCTCAGGGTAGGCCTGCGCGTGACAAATGACACTTGCCAGAGAAGTCAGACCACTGCCATCCCCAGCCCCCTATCCCCACCCCACTTTTTAAAAAAGGCTGATTCACTTGCCATCCGGGCAAACCAAGAGTGCAAACCAAGACTTAGAACTGTAAAGGACCCGGAATCCAAGCCTTGCACCCCTAACCCCATTTTACAGGTGGAAGACCCACCTCTGGGGACAAATTTATGGATAAAAAATTTGGGGGCTCAGATTAGGGGACCATTTAAAGACAGCTGCAGAATAGAGTAGCCTAATAGCCACTGGGGCTTTCAAGGCCTGAACTCCGGCCTTCCCTTCCCTTTGTTTAAGCTTTTCATTTGCCCAGAGCCTTAAAGACACCAGATCAAGGTGGTTATGTGACGTGCTTGGAGTACTGTAGTAGACGGCATCCTCTTTTTTTTTTTTTTAAAGATGACCAGTAAGGGGATCTTAACCCTTGACTTGGTATCAGCACCACGCCCTCCCAAGCGAGTGAACCGGCCATCCCCATGTAGGGATCTGAACCCGCGGCCTTGGTGTTATCAGCACCACACTCTCCCAAGTGAGCCACGGGATGGCATCCTTTTGAAATCACCCTTTACTGAGGTGGAAAGAAAAGAGTTGGGGATGACCTGTGTGGGTGTGTCTTCCTGTTCCCCGGGAGAGAAGATCAGAAATTAATCCATCAGAGGACTGTTCACTCTTCTCACCAGGCTGACTGGGCTGGGGACATCTGAGGCCAGCAGGAGATAAGACTCAGGGTATTTTTCTTTATATAAAAAATATTTCAGGAAAATGTGGAATGCTGACTTACTGAAAACAGAGTTTTTTTGTTTTTTAAGTGGATATTCATAAGCAAAATAATCCAGAGCCAGTTTGGAAAGGTCAGTTCATTAGGAATCATTCATTCGTTCAACAAACATCATCGCAGACTATGTGTCCAGGGTGTGCCAAGCACTTTTTTCGTTCACTGTCTTATTCTGTTAATAAAACAGCTTCTCTCAAATGGGAAAGGCTGTGTTAAGGGGCGCTGGGTAATTTTGTTTCTTTTAAAACGAAATCCATTAATGTTGTCTCATTGTGTTTTTTAAAAATGATGAGAAAAAGACCACAGTTCTGGCCCTGGAGGTGTTTCCCAGAGTGGGTTCCAGGGTAAACAACCTCCCAGAAGGAGGCTTGGCAGAAGGGGGGTTGGAGGGGGCTTCAGTGGCTTTCCCTGTGACACTCCCCCGCCCCTGCAATAAAAAGGGACAAGGCCCTATAGCATTGTCTGCCAAGAGAACCTTTGGACCTAGAAAGGGGGTTTCTTAACCTTTAGGCCCTCTGGGGAGCCACGGTGAAAGGCCTTAGTCCACCCTGTGAGATGAAGGGTAGACTCCATTCCACCAGGCTGGAGCTGGAAAGACTTTGTAACCACCTCACACACACCTCCCTGTATCAGCACCCCATCCCCATGCAATGGGGCCCTTCTGGGGAGGGGGCAGCTTCATCTCCTGACCTCTGAGCTATTCCTCTTCAGAGGCCTCAGAGAACCTATAAACCCTGCATTTGGTGTCCTCCCCCCCACTCCTACATCCTTCTAGCCAAGGCTGGCTGTGGGTCATGCTTGCCTGGACATGCTCCCACCAGCTGCCTTGGAGACCCAACTCTGGTATCCCTTCCTCCAGGAAGCCTTTCCCAGCATCCCCACTCTGACCTCCCATCCCTTAGGCGCCCTCTTCAGGCCATCTTTATGCCCCGTGCATGTCTCTGTTATTAATCATAGTTTCCACTTTAGTCTCCCCACTGGACAGTGAACTTCTCAAGGGTGATGTTCTGCTCATGTCCAGTAGCCAGCACTGTGCCAGGTACACAGGAGAGACTCAGTGAATGTTCGTTTGATGAATGAATGAGGGAATGAATAAATGGAAGGCTGGATGAAGCAAGAAGGGGGCTGTTCCCAGATTACACAGACCTACATCTGGATTCCCAGGATCTAGCTGGGCCTATGGGATGGCCAAGGCTACCTTTCCATCCCCTTTCTGACAAGTGCTGCCAAGAACCTTGGACATATCTCAACGTTTCCCTTCTTTCTCAGCCAGGGTCTGGGAGCCAGGCTTCTGAGTTAACCTAGTTCCTCCGGCTGGAATATAGTCAGCAACCCCAGCAAGCTTGGGAAAGAGGTGACACAGCGCAAAGAGTTGACTTGTTGTGGAAGAATCTTTTAAAGCAGTCAGTACTTTCCCTTCAAGTGCCTCAAAATACTTTAAATTTTTTTTGAGGTAAAATTCATATATTTTATATATTTTTTATTAACCATTTCAAAGTGAACAATCCAGTGGCATTTAGTACATTCACAATGTTGTGCATCCACCACCTCTAGTTCCAAACCATCTTCATCCCACCAAAGGAGACCCTGTACTCATCAAGTAGTCACTTGCCTTAAAATACTTATGAAGTTTATGTTCCCTTGTTGGTGGGAGTAGGACTGCCTCTTTGCACAACTCCAGAGGGCGCCATTCCCATTAGAGTCTATGCATTTATGTGTGTCTTCTGGGGAGCAGTCCTCTAGGGAGCACTCATCACATAGACACAACATGTGACATGGAATTTGCATCAAGGCAACCCTGGTGGGGAGACTGGCTGACCTCTGAGCAGGAGTGGGCTAGTGTCACGTCCCAGGTGAGTCAGGCTTCTGGAGTTGGTGACCAGGCTCATGTCCCAGTCTCTGTGGCCAGGGTCCTGACCAGGCACAAGCCCTGTCTCTTCCTGGGCTGTGCTCTATTCCCGTGGGACCCACCGCAGCCTGCAATTTAAAGTCACTCACTACCAACCACCTGCCCCTCCCCGTTCAGGCGGTTCCCAGGGCCTCGGTCCGGCAAGTTGCCCTAGTCGGGTTGGGGAAGTTAAACCAGATCTTGGGGTGGGGGTGTGATTCTGGGAACCCCAGAATTCAGGACGGGAACCCCTGAAGGCCAGCCAGCTTGCCTGCTTGGGGCGCCTCCGCAGATCTTTGGAAATTGCTCCTTGGGATAGTGGAGGTGGCAATAGGAGCCAGTGGGTCAGAGCAGTGGGGAGAGGGTGGAGTGGCGGTAGGAGGAGGAGACTAGAAGCCAGCAAAAGTGTTCCCAGGACTCCTGTGGCTTTTCTATTTGTAAAACAACAAACAGCTTGGTCAAAATAGCAAAATTATAAATGCACCTGGCTTACTAAGAGGGTTGTGAAAAGCTGTGGAGAGCTCAGGGCTTCAAGTAGGATTTTGATTGTCCTACTGCAGGGAGAGTTAAATACTCGGTGGGGAATCTATTTACAAACTAAGCTGCTTTAAAAATGGAAATACTAACAATACAATGTATTGCTCAGCCTTTCAAAGAAGCTTTTAAAATCTGGCTGGCCAGTTAGCTCAGTTGGTTAGAATGTGGTGCTGATAACACCAGGGTCCATGGTTTGGTTCTTGTACCAGCCAGCCGCCAAAAAAATAAATAAATAAAATCTGTTTTCTAAATGTACCCGGAGGAACAAATGTAGTGCCGCTCTACAGGCGAGGACATTGAAGCTCAGAGAGGTCAGTAATCCTTCCATCAACCAGTGGCTTTCAAGTCTAATAATTAGAATCATCTGAGGAGCTTGAGAGTCTTATCTCCCCAAACCCCATTCTGATCAGGTAGGGCTGGGTGGGGTTCTTTGGTACAAAAGTTGTCCATGTGATTCTGATGCTCATTTTTACTTGGGGCGTGGAATGAATGCTGGCTTGTCTCCCCAGCCTACCAACGGGCCTCCCATTGGAGGATGGGTGGGCGTGAGTTAGGGGTGGGTGAGGGTGTGCAGCTGCCCAGAGAAGGCCCAGCTGCATAACAGTGAGCTTACACACGGGCAGTTCTGCTGGGGTCCTAGATTTCATAAGATGGCATATCCTCTGGGGACAGGGCAGGGGCAGTGGGAACCCTGCAAAGGGCTGGCTTGATAAACCACCCATGCCAGGGGTTAGGGTTCTTGAGAGCTGGGAGGGTAGCCAACCAGACTTCATGCAGCCCACTCATCTCATTTCCCACCAAGCCATAATGGTCAAGAGAGTTGTCCTGGGGACCCAGCCCGGCTTGGAACTTTGTCCTGACTTCAGGGCACTGGTCTCTTTTCTCCCTAACCCACCCCACTGGCTCTCAGGAAGGAATCCCATCTGCTTCCAGTCCAGCTTAGGAGGGTGTCTCTCCCATCCTGTGTGAGGAAAGAAAATAATGAAGTTGGGGGAGGGCTAGAAACACCACTCCCTCTAGTTAGTAACTGAAGCCTGAGCTAAATGGCTCCCAGCTTCCCAAGGCTATCCACGCCCTGTGGGGTAAGATGACAGGAGTCAGCAGATCTGAGTTCCAGGCTCTTTGGCCACTAAGCATGAATGCGTCTCGTCCAGCCCCAAAGCAGCCCCCAGGAAGCATAACATGTCTCTGAAGCCCAGTATTTTTACTCAAAATAATGAAATTTTGCATTCTATTACATATTTTATCTGTGTTAATTTTAGTAACAAACTTTTAAATTACTTACTAGTTAAATTACTTAATTCCTCCCTCCGGAGGAAAAAAACAACAAAACTTGTAATAAAAAGAAACATACACGGAAAGGGAGAAGGGGGGTGGGGGAGGGGAAGAAACATACACAGTGTTTCTGGGTTTTTTGGCGGTTGGCTGGCTTGGGGATCCAAACCCTTGACCTTGGTACTACAAAGCTGGGCTCTAACCAACTGAGTTAACCAGCCAGCCCCATGCGCTGGGTTTATCCTGTGGCTTCATGTTATGTTGGGATTTTCATACCCCAGTTTTGAAAACCTGAACTAGAGAATCTCAAAGGCCTCTTCAACCTCCACAAAGATCATAACAAAGGAAAAAGATATGACAAGTTCCATGGAGCTGCTTTTCCAAAAAGTCCAGGCCTGGCTTGAGGGGCTTGGACTGTCTGGAAGAGGCCTGCCTGAGAAGTTAGAAACACATGGACGTCCCAGTCATTTCAGTGTTTTTGCCTTTTGAGGATTCCAATCCCCATATATCAAAGAGGGAAGCAGGGTCAGGGTGGGCTTTGTTCATCCAAGTGTGTGTGTGTAGTGACAAGGATGATCAGGAGCTGTCACAGTAGGGACAGCCTGAATCCAGGCTCACCACCTGCCTGGACAGTGAAATGAGCTCACTTTTTTGTTTTTAGAAAAGAAGAGACCAGGAGGACCTGTCCAGCCTCTGGGTATTCCAAGGGGCTGGGGTGAGTAGAGTTAGCTTAGAATGCTCAGCCGAGAGAAGAGTGGTCCCTCTCACCGTCAGATTCTTCTGTCAGTAGAATGAACCTTTTTCCAGCTCCCAGCTACCCACTTTATGGACAAGGAATAGAGCTGCAGGCAGGAGCCTTAGGAGGGGCCCATGATCTCAATCTCCCTCTTCCTCTCTCCTGGGAGTTAGGCCTCACTCAATCCTCGGGAACTTTCTTTTCCCTAGCTTGGTACCACTTCCTTGCCTCTCTGCCAAGCCTCTAACCTCACTCTGAAGTGCATTTTTTTTTTTTTTTTTTTTTTATTTCCAGTGGCTTGACTAGTCAAAAGCTTGGGAAACTCAAGTCTATGCATCCTTGGCCTTTCTCTAAAATTTCTTGGCGAGCAGGTGATGGGGGCTGCCAGGTCCACTTGGCAATTTTGTCACCTCCTCACAAACATCTTTGACTCTTATGGAGCTCTTCATGATTTTAAAAACACTTCCATAACCTTTAAGATTTTCATAACTATGAATTAAAAACAACTAATATTTGTGTAGCAAATGTAGGCAGGATAGAGCTCATCACTTTACAGGTGAGACAACTGAGGTTCACACAGATGCAGTGACCTGCCTAAGGTCACAGAGCCAGTTGGCAGGCTGGAGCCAGGACTCTAGATCTAGGCTCATTTCCTTGACCCCAGGCCACTGGCTAAAGGTGACTGTAAAGGTTGGGAAGGAGGGACAGATATAAGGGGGTAGTGTAGAACATGTGGCGTGAACACCTGCAATGCTATGGAGTTGTTGACACCAGAAACTTTCTCTGGGATTGGCCCTTATCAAGTTTTATCTGATCAGGTTCTCCGTCTGCAGAATTCAGCAGGGCCCAGCAGTGCTGACTCAAATGGCAAGACAGACTAAAACCTGAGGGGTTTCCCTTTAGCTCGACACCCTCAGTCTCGGAAGTGACAGTGATTCTGTCACCACATCCCCCCTCCCGGTATCCTCCCCCTGAGAGCTCTGATGTCCTCTAGGATGGGCAGTCTGGGAAGTGGTGCAGGAGAAGAGAAGCCCTTTGGCTCTCCAGTTGTCCCAACTATAACTCACAAAGGGACAGATTTTGGCATAGGCACCCAGCACCCAAGAGCCACTGCTGAATCATTTTGTATGTAAAAAACACGCAGAGAAACACAAAAACTTCTAGACTCTGGCAACTGGTGCACACGAGTTTAACTGACTTCCCCGCTGTGTGCAGAAGCTTGTCCGGGGCCAGCCGGAATGGGGGAAGGGAAGACCCCCCGCTTTTCTCCCCTCCCTCAAGGGAGCTCAGCCGCTGAGGTGACAGATGACGAGCAGCTGACTTGGGGGGGGTCCTGCCCCCGGGGGCTAAGCGGGGACGTGACTTGGAGAACGTGCGGCTGGGGGAAGGGAGGAGGTTGGAGAGAGTGTGGGACCAGGGGAGGGCGGGGCTGACCCTGGCCCCGCCCACCTGGATAAGGAGGCTCCTCCCACCGTCCGGGAGGAAGGCGGCTAGAGCGCGGGGATGCTGAGCTCAGCGCTTCGGGGACCAGCTGCTGGGTGGGGGCAGGGCGGCGGGGGGAGGGCAGCGGGGGCCGTCCCCTTTCTGTTGAGGGCCGGAGGGGGAAGAGTGCGGGGAGAGGGCGGGAGGGAGGGGCCGCGGAGGCCCTCATAACCCCGAGGCTGTAACTTTCCTCGCACAGGGTCCTGCTAACAAAGCGGCCTCTGTTGGGGTGGGGGAGGCTGCCCGGGTGCACGTAAAACCTAAGATGCGGGGGGAATGTCCGTGAGTCACCACCCTAAACCCTGACTTAGCCCCAAGAACCCACGTCAGAGAGGCCAAGCCTCTGTGCCCTTGACCCCAGGATCTATCTGGTGGAAGGGATGCAGGGAGCTGGGTCTGCCTCTGTAGGGCTGAAGTCCAGAACTGCCCGGGCCACCTCCAGCTAGTGCAGAGAGGGATTTTATTTAAGGCAACCTTGAAAAGAGCAGAGAAGATCAGCTTGGGAGGGGGAGCAAGGAAACCCTTTGTACCCACCTGGCGCAAATGGTTACCCAGGTCAAGAGGATGGGTGGCTATTTTTGAGCTGACCTACATACCTATTTTGCCTCTTATCTTTTTATTATCACACGTTTATTATGGGAGCTTTTCTTTAGCACTTGGTGCAACTGCTGCATTTGCTAAGGCTGCACAATGAGGTGTTTAGCCTCACTTGCCTGGGATGTTTTAAGATTGTCTGGGCCTGGACAGAAGGGCATCAGTAGGCCTGCAGAAGTTTCCCCAAGCTCTCGCCCCATGGAAGAGGATCCCAGCCCTGTTGTACCAACTCCAGAGTTGCTCAGCTCTGGAGGCAGAGGATGACGTCCAGATTTGACAGCAATGTCTCTGGTTTTGCTGAGGCTGGCCTAAAGCCCCTGAAAGCCCCTCAGCCTTTGTCCTCATTGCTGGCCAAGGTTGACCCTTGCTCCTACAGCCCCATGC
Organism: Cynocephalus volans; assembly: GCF_027409185.1. Taxonomy (NCBI): domain Eukaryota; kingdom Metazoa; phylum Chordata; class Mammalia; order Dermoptera; family Cynocephalidae; genus Cynocephalus; species Cynocephalus volans. Next base: position 97,118,805 of record NC_084466.1, read on the forward strand.
AATGGCTTTCCTTTACAGTTGGAGCAAGTGAGGCAGGAAGATGAGGTGTGGACAGAATTGGTTTGGGATTTACTGCCCTGATTGTAGAGGCACCACTTAGGTAAAAACAAGGAGAGCCTGGAACTTTCTGTTTATCTTATCATTGTTCAGCCTCACTAGGGCCTCCCTCTCCAAACATTTTAATAGCTCCCCATTGCCTTTAGAGCAAGTCTGGTTCCTTACCTCTGCATAGCAAACCTCCAGGGTAGGCCCTTGCCTATCTCTGGATTCATCTCCCTCCCACAGCCAAGGAGGGGAAAATCACATATGGTTTTAATTACCTCTGAAACGCTCTTAAATTTTCCATAAAGTACAGCATGCATGGCTTTGTGTATACAACTTTGTACAGTAATATGTATGTAGATGTGCAAAATATATACAGCTACATAAGGTGGATCATAAAGAGAACATCAACAGAGTATAACCGTATAATTTACAGTATTTTTAATCACACTAAAGAGAGACACACAGACCTGGAAGTGAGACTAGCAGAGGTGACAGCAGATTGCTGTCTTCTTTCATCTGGGGTCTCCTCTAGGGCATGAAATCCTTGGCCCCAGAGAAGAATGGTGGCGCCTGCCCTTCTTAACCCGCTCTTTTTCACTTGGATTTTTCTTTCAAAGCTGGTATAATGGACTTTGCGCAGGTTTCCTGTGCCCTGTGGGATGCCATTTCTCTGTGGTCTCAAGTGGCTTCCCTTCCACCTTGCTCTACCGTCACACCAATTTCTCTTCCCAGATGCCCTCCCACTTTGTGATGCTGCGACTCACACTCCCAGCTTGTCTCAAGCTCAGGTTCTTCAGGGGGCCCTTCTGGAACAGACTTGGGAAGCTCCATGTTCCCCTGCTGGAGAGTGCTGGGCAGGGAGTCCAGCCAAGCCTGCTCGCCTGGAAGCCAGTGCTCAGTTCACGTGGCTGTGGATGAGCCGCTCTGTTCTCTCTCAGTAACTTCTATTGAAATGATCCTGTCCTGGGTCTGATGCCCCATCAGATTATAAACTCCTTCAGAGGTCACGATGTATTTTAAATCCTTAAACATCCCCCCATCACAACTCCCCCTAACACACCCCTTTCTAGTGTTAGATACATATAACTTATGCTAAAGGGGTACCTGACTCAGAATTGAATGAAACTAGAGCCCACATGGGGCTCAAGGTCAATGTGGAATCAGCAAGAAATCTCCCCTGACCTCTTCCAGGCAGTGGAGAACTCTGCTTCCTCTGAACTCTGATAGCATTTATTATTGTCACAGAAAGTTAAAACTGAAAGGGGGATGTCCCTTCTTGTACATTTGAGGAGACTAAGGGGAAGTGTCCAGGGTGGCCCAGTTGGGAACCAGATCCCACGTGTGCTGGCATCTCTCTAATGCACCTTGCTACCTCTTTAGAGAGACCTTCCTTGATTTTCCCCATCCCTTCTTTTCCTCTGTTCTTTCCTTGGAAAGTACTCGTTCCATTTGAAATTATAAATGTATTTATCTGTGTGGGTGTCTAATGCTTGACTTTCCCACTAAGCTGCTCGCTCTAGGAGGCCAGGGTGTGTATCGGTTTCATCCTGGGTCTCCCAGTGCCCTGCACAAGGCCAGCCCATGGAGTTCCCAATAAATATGTACGTGAAGAGAGAAAGAATGAGTAGCCTTGTGGCCTAAGAACCTCAGTACATTTCCTGAGGGCAGCACTAAGACTGGCTCAAAAACTGCTGAGTTGACAGGTTTGGAGAGTTCCTTGCCAGGAGCTCCATGGCAACACCCTGCCTCGAGGAGCTTTGGGTTTGGGGGGAGGTAAGTCACCTTGTCACCTCGTGAAGAACCCTAACACAAGGCAAATGTTTAGGCTGGGAGTGGAATCAAGTTTGGGGCTGGAATCTAGCAGTGGCGTGGAGACCCGAGGTGGGGAGCCGATGAGATAATGACTGTGCAAACTGAAAACCACCTAAGTAGCTCTGGTAAGAAAACAGTTAAATAATCATACTACATCCCGATAATGGAAAATTATGTGGGAGTTAAGAAGAGGGAGGGAGGTTTTGGAAAGATGTCCAAGACACACTGTTAGGTGAACAGAATAAGTAGCAGAACAATTTGTGTGCTATAATGCCATCGTGCAGGGAGAAGAGGACACTCCCCTGCAGACACACATACTTAAACATGCTGAGAAACATCTAGAAGGATACTGGAGAAACTACTCTCAGAGGTTATCTCTGAGGGATGGAGGGGAAGAAGAGGCTTTTACTTTTCCACTTCACGCCTTCTGCACTATTGGATTTTTACCATAAGCACATATTACTTTCACAAGAAATTTTTGGTTTTTACTATTGCAGGATTGGGGGCGATGGGCAAGGAGGTGGAGTGGGGGTGGAGCAGTGGAGCCCCAACGAGAAGTCCTGCAGACGGAGGAGGCGTTGAGAGATTGACAGGACCTGAAATACAGGGGAGGCTGTGGGGACAGTGGCACCTGTGGGGGGGGGGGGTACGGAACGTGGGAAGCACAGTGCAGTGTAGGGGAGGCTTATTCGAGGTGACTGACCTCCACAGTGCCAGGGACTCTGGGCAGGTGACAATGAGTCCAAGGCCAGGAAACCCTGACTTTGGGGGAACAAGGGCAAGGAAAGGAAAAGGGCGACTTTTAGGACCCTACGGATTCCTTGGCCGTTTGCACCATTCTCTGGGTACAGACCGTTCTGGCTGCAGCAAGGAAACAAACAGATCAAGGAGGGGCCAAAGCCAGACCCCGGCGGGGCAGGAGGAGGTCTGCCTTCCACCCGGGCAGGCGCTGTGCCGTGCCCCACCGCCCGGGTGTGCACCCTCCTCCTGCTTGCTTTGTGCCAGGCCCAGGGTGAAAGGCCAGGACTTCTGGCCCCTTCCAGAGGCGAAGTCCCTTCCCAGGACCCGGAGCAGAGGAAGCCAGAACAATGCTGTTCATGGACAGGGGGGAGAGGGAGCTGGTTCTTGGCTCAGCTAAGCCAGTAAAAGCCCTGCAGAAGGTCAAAGATAGAAGAATGTTCTGTGATTTCTAAGACAGCAGCTCATTTATCTCACAAACACTTGCTCTGAGCCGAGTCCAGTGCTAATACCACCACTACGCAGACTTGGATAAGGACCCTCAGAAGGACCGCACTTGGAGTCTTGTCTCCAGGATCTCTCCGCAAAAGCCCCTATGTGCCATGAGCAGCTGAGGCCTTTTCGTAGGTGTCCATTTAGTCTGCACTATAACCTTCTAAAGGAGGTATTCTTTTACAAAGCACGAAACTGAGGCTGGGGAGGATGGTGCCTGGCCCATGAGCACATGGTTAGGAAGTGTTAAAACTGGGATTTGAACCTGGGTGTGCCTATGCCCCACTTGTAATTTGGTTGCTTGGAGCTCAGAACACATTTTCCCATCGAAATAATGCTGTAAGTGGTGGTTTGGTTGCCATAATGGCCTAGCTCACCCAGGGTATAGCCGGAATTAATTCTATGTTTCAGTGCGGTTGTGGATGAATCAGGCTTCTGCGGGCTGGCCTGGAAACCCACAGGAGAGGCAAAATGCATTGAAGGCGTGCCCAGCTGGGAACTCTTGCCCCCAGTGTAGCCGCCTGCCTCAGGGCAAGCAGGGAATATGGCGGCTCAGGGAGCACTTGTCCATTTCCAGAGCTCTGCCAGCCAGCCCTGGTGAGTTCTAGCTGCTAACAGGAGTGGGGCAGAACATCTGGCAGGTTTGGTTTTACATGAGGGCATGTGTTAATTTTCAGACTGTGGAAATCTTAGTCCTTTCTTTCTTTCTTAGACTACCTCTCAGCTCCGTGCTTAGATCTTCTTCCTCTAGGCTGGAACACTAAAGGCAGGACCTAGGGTTCATTTTCACCACTAAACCTGCCATCTGCCTGTGAAGTAGGTGGGTAATAATGATTGCACAGAGTTAGGAGTGATGGAGATCAGAGCAGCTGCTGGGAAGCAAGGATTAGCCAGTATTTTTACAGTGATTTCAGGGAAAGCATTCTCTTATTCTTTTAACATATATTTGCTGTAGGTGTGCTGGGCCCTTTGCTCCTTCCTTTCCTGGCGCTTCTGTTGCTCAAAGAATCCTGGGCAAGAATGACTGTGGGCCTCAGACCCAGGATTTCAGCATTGGAAGGGATCTTTTTACAGAGAGAAACTACAGTCATTCATTAATTCAAGAAGGCCTGAGTGGCGGACGTGGTGCTACACACTAAGGATCTAGAAAGCATGAACACTTAGGTCCAGAGAGAGGTGGGAAGTGATCTGCCCAGTATTTTAGTCCCAGTGTCCGGAGTGGTACCTGCCCCTCACCGGCACACCAGTGGCCTTCCTGCCTCAGTGTATCCCAGCCATCCTCCTATTTCCCAGGACTGGGGTCTGGGGCAATAACAATGCCTGGGTTCTCCCCTGGCATGAGGGTTAGAAGATTTTCCTGCTGCTGGAATTCAGAAGACTTAGAAGACTTCTCTCAGTTCTTTCAATAAGCCACCTGCTCTCTAAATTCCAGATCTTCACACTCTCTGTTAGCTCTGCCGGAACTGCTTTTCCCAGCATTCATCTGGCTAATTTCTACTTCCCCTTTGGGTCTCAGCTTAAAGAGCTCTTCCTAAAGGAAATGTCCTGGGCCCTCAGTGTGAGGTCTCCCTGCTCTGTGCTCGCCCACAACACTCCGGACTTCTGCTAGGATAACCATGAGTCCTTGTGATTATTCTTACCTATTGAACGTCTTCCTTTCTCCTGGGCTGTGATCTCTAGGAGGGGCACAGACTATGGCTGTGTTTCCTTTGTTTGTACATGTGTTTTTGGCAATTGTGTGTCCATTATCTCAGTCGCTGCTTAGTACAGAGTAGGCGTTCAGTGTGCAGTTGTTATTGAATGACTGTGATCAGTAGCTGGAGGAATGGCCTTCCAGTGAGTGACTCCCATTCAGGTCATTCGACAACTGTTGATCAAGGACCTTGTACACACAAGGCAAAAGGTGTGGTTGGACAGGATACAACGATGACTTGGAAAAAGAGGCTTACAAATCTAGTAGGGAAATTGATAATCCAGAACTCACTTTAAAAACTGTAAAAATCTTTTTTAACCAGAGAGCCTCCTTCCCTTCCTAAGTCCCCTCCTCCTCTCTGCTGGCTCATTGATTCTTGGCTGCCCAGGATGGGGCCTGGCATATGCCTCTGAATTGTAGGACCATACACAGCACAGAACAATCCAGGGCCCGATGTGGCTGCAGTTTGAGGGAGCTCCTGCAGAGGGTGGAATGCCCAGGCTCTGGGCAGGACAGGGCTTGGGCTCCTCTGGACAGCTCTGCGCCACCTGCCTGAGCTTCTAGCTGTTTTAAATTCATTAAGAAAGCACCTATTCTCAACCTCATCTGGAGAGGAAACTTGAAGACAAAGGCTCAAACTCATCTCAAGGGCTTGAAATAATGCCTCAAAACCAGTTGGCCCTTAAGTAACGGGAGACCTGCATCCAAAAAACCTTTAATAACCACTGTTGTTGGTTGTTCCTCCCTGCTTCCCCGAGCCTCAGTTTTGTCCTCTGAAGCATGTTTTGTTATGAGAGACATGAAATGCTACTAAGTGACAGTGCCAAGCCCTCAAAGATGCTTCAGAAATGCGGGATGGGTCAGAATGTAATTGCTCACAGTCTGTTCACTGGGGGCCTCACCCACTAGGAAGAACACAGTGGAAATGGGCCCTCCAGGGGGCTTCACACAGGTGCAAGCGAGCCAGGGCCGGGGCTAGGAGACAGGCGGCACTAGGACCCAGGGGCCGAATGTGCAGCAGGCTCAGCTGGTTAAGTTCACAGCCAGAACACAATGTTCTCAGTGTACCCACAGGAAACCCTGAAGAAGAGAACTGCACATGGCCTCTGCTGGGTGTGTTCTGCTCTCAGCTTTTTATTCTTTTTCCTAACCTCAGTCCCCACTTTCACATCCTGTAACCTGCATGCTGCCCCACCCCACTCCGCTGGCTGGTCCCAAGCCCCAGGAGAGCAATCAATGCAGGAAGCCCAAGGCCTTGCCTGGTTTCACCATTTTCAAATAAGACCTGTTCGCCTCTAACCTTGGTTTCCTGAATCAACCCTTTGTGATGGAAACTTTTTACAGTGCAGCAGGCAGACACAGGGGACAAAGCCGTTTTCTAGCCAAGGCGAGGGTCTTGGCCCTGACGCAAGGGAAACAGCTGGTGCCTCTGTGCCACCTCCTCCCTTCCTCTCTGAAGGCCGGACCCCACCTGGGACCAGGCGAGGGCCTCCACTGCTGCTGCATAAATCAGAAGGAACTTGGAGCTGCCTGGGGAACCAGCGCCAAGGCTGGAGCAGGACATCCTGTGATGTGGTTCCTAGTTTGTATTTCCACGAATGCTATAATATGTTGTCCCACCAAGCTATTTTTATTGAATGAAAAATTAAAAAAAAAAAAAAAAAAAAAAACCTCTGCAAAATGAGCTGCCCTCGGTTACAGCGAAGGACAAGGTGAACTTTTCACTTCCTTCGCTGCAGTCTATCAAATCTGTGGTTTGATGTCAACCACGCTTCTGTGCTATATTCTATCTCAATTTCTGCCTCCTTGTTTTTGAAGCTGCAAGAGCAAGGCTCTTACGCCTATGTTACTCCTGCAAGTTGCATGAGGCTTTCGAAAGCGCCTTCTTAGTGAGTTCTCACAACAGATTGCAAAATGGAGATCTACCAGCCTTCTTGCCAGCCCTAGGCAAAGGCAGGCCCAAAGAGAGGGAAGAATGGGGCTAACTGTGCTGTTGCGGGCTGCAAGGAAGGAGCAGAGCTCTGCATGACAGACCGATTTCTGCCTCCTTAATGAGGGGCCTGGCCATTGAAAATAAGACCTGGTACTTATAATGTTCCATTAACAGGGCTCCTGCCACTAGGGCATTTTAGAGTCTTTTCCAAATATTGGTTGGTAAGAGAATTTTCACGTGTCCTCACAGGCCTATGGAGATTCAACTGTTTGCTTCCCAGACTTGCCCAAGCTCAGGGATTCCCTTCTCGGGGAAGGGGCTTCCAAAAGCAGAGAATGCTGCCTACTCCTGGGGAAGTCTGCTCAAGGTTCAGAGGGCCCCCAAAGACCTGGGTCTAGACTTAGTTTTGTCAGCTTGCTGTGTGACTCTGTGCAAGTCACTTTCCCACTTGAGACTTCAATATCTTCATTTTTTTAAAGGAGAGGATTGGGTTAGATATCACTGTTGTGAGTTGAATTGTGCCCTGATTCATATGTTGAAATCTTAACTCCAGTACCACAGAACGTGACTTTATTTGGAGACCAGTCTTGACAGAGGTAATCAAGTTAAAATGGGATCAGCAGGGCAGGCTCTAATCTAATAAGACTGATGTCCTTATGAAAAGAAACGGACAGAGACATGAAATAGATGGAAGGCTATTTAATCAGACGTCGGGAAGAAGATGGCTAGCTACAAGCCCAGGCAACAGGCCTGCAGCAGATTCTCCCTCACAGCCCTTAGAAGGAACCAACCCTGCTGACACCTCGATCTTGGACTTCTGGCCTCCAGAACTGTGAGACAATGAGTCTCTGTTGTTTAAACCACTCAGCCTGTGGTGTTTTGTTATTGCAGCCCTGGCAAACTAACATAGTCACTAAGCACCCTTCAACTCTCATGCTGCAAGGTTCTTTCCTGGCATCTCTGCCATGCTCGGTGGCTTCCTCCCATCCTACATGGCCTTTCTGTTACCCCCTCGCAGTGAGTAAATGACATCATGTGTGGGAAGTGCTTGGCCCAATGCCCCACATACAGCAACTCCTCACTTTTATGTTAACCATGATGAATGTTCTTATGGTTTCCAGTGCCTGGGCACTACATGTACCTACCCAGGTGCAGGTTCCCAGTCCAGGCCCTCATATCACTCCTGCCTTCATTACTGAAGACTTTTCCAATCCCCTTGGCAGGTTTAAATCTGAGAACATTCAGTTGGCACTTCCAGAAGCTTAACTCTTTTTAGTGGAAAGCTCATTTTGGCCACAGTGCCAGCAGGGCTAGAAAAAGAGACTGTAACAACTAAGAACGGGAGATGGTTTCTCTGTCCTTGGACAAGGAATTCCTTTTTGCAGTTGGAGAGCTGATCCCCAGGGTCAAGTAGAGCTGCAGACCTCTAGGGCTTAGCCTCTGTTTTCCTCGTTGCTTAATGAGGACACCCCTTGGCTGGCAGGGTCTTGGATAAGGTTTAACTATGGGTCGGGCCAGGAGCTTGTGCTTTCAGATGGCAAGATGCTGCCTTCCTCCTTGATCCTTCCTCCTCCCCTTCCAGCTTCTTTTCTAGTTCTCAGGATGAATACTCCTCTGTGTTGAGAGATGACATGGGACGGTGTCCTGCTTTCTTCCTGGCTCCTGAGTCCCTAGGTCTCTGTAGGCCACAGCGTCTTGTGCTCCAGCTGCTATTGCAGGCTGGCTGGGAGAGTCTGGTTTTCCTTTTCATTATCAGGACTGCATTCTCTAGCCTGGAGCATTGAAGTGGGATCACAGAATGAGCCTTGAGTCCTCTTTGGGCAATGACACTGGTCTGGGATGGTCAAGTCCTAGGTTGCCCTCCAGGCAATGTGTGTTTTTTTTTGAGAGTAAAGTTGCTCTGACTTTTCAGAATATTCCAGATTTACTCTATTTTGGAGACTCTGCAGAAAGTTAAGTGGGTAGAGTGTAACTTGCATAGCCCCAAACACGACCTTTTGGTTTGCTAAGCAAATGAAATGTACGTGTTTGTGCGGTTTATCTTTGAATATATGCCTGGAGAGTTCTGAGAATAAGGAGGGAGAGAGAGGGTGTGGGAGTTTACTTCAGGCTTTCAGGCTCAGGGAAGGAAGGAGGAGAAACCATTTGGGGGAAAAACATCTCTCCACAATGTCCATGTACTCTAAGTTTGATCACTTCAGGCTGCCTCTTATCCTGGTTTTTGGCTCAGAGCCCAGAAGGAAGGCTCCTTCAATAATTCTCTCTGAGCTTAGGACAGATGCCTTTCCCTAAAAGCAAATAAATAACTAAAAATCTGTGAATGTTTAGTTTCCAGTCAGAGCAAAAATACTGTTCACCACCTAGTGGTCTGCAAAGATCACGTCTGATGCATTATACCAGCCCATGGGGCCCGGAGGAGCCTGCTTTCCAAGTTATTTATTGTGGAAGTCAGGATTCCTGGCCTCTTAGGCGTCCCTTGGCTGTTCCAGAGAAATGCTCTTTTGAAGGAAAGTGGAGCACGGTGAGCAAGGCTCAAAACAATCTGGTTCTTGCTTCCTTCTGAGACATCTCACCACTCCCCTGTTTACACCCGTGCTCCAGCCACACCAAATGACTCTGAGTCCCACAGACGCCGTCCTGACTTTGCACATGCTGTTCCCTGTGCTTGGAATGCTGTCTGGCACCTTCCCCTCTTTGGCTAATTCCCGATCATTGGTCACACTCAAGCACAAGCTCACTTTCTGTCGGAAATTTTCCTTGTCATCCCCTCATCATTCCCACCTCCAAGCCCTCAGCACCGTGTAGAGACCAGGATCATGGGCTTCTCACACTGTCTGTATTCCATATGTCTGTTTACTCGTCTGCTTCTTCCATTGGGCCAAGTGGCTTCCAAATCTGATTGTGTAAGAGTCAACATGCAACTCTCTGCCCTGGACCTGGTGGACCCCAGGAATGAGGCCAGGGAGTCTGTATTTTTATTCAGCCCAATTCTAAGACACAGCCAGGTTTGGGCACTACTGCTCTATCTTTGCACTTCTGTTTCCCTACATATTGCCAATGCTGTAGTGGGCCTTCAATAAGTGTTCGACCCTTTTAGTTTCTCTCTGGCAACCTCTTATTTTCACTTCCTTTCCTCTCTAGCCTATACCAACGATTTGCTTACCCCCTGGCCCTTACCATGCAAAACCTTAACCACCAACTACTCATTTTTTCCATCCCTACTGCCAGGCTGCTGGGAGCGGCTGGTGTACTTCCCCAGAGATCCGTGCCTGTGCAAATCCATGGAGTCCAACTGCAACTGGCCCCTAGATGTGCTTGGCAGTCCTTCTGACCCTGGGACTATTCCTGACCTCCACTGTTCCTACTCCCCCTGCCCCTCACCACAGGCAGACCAGCTTGCCTCCTCCTTCACAGAGAAAATAGAAGCCATCAGATGGGAACTCCCTCGGCTTCCTGCCACCTCACCTATGCATTTACCTGCATCAGCACTATTCTTCTCCCTTCCTCACGCCAGCTGGTTCTGGATCCCATCTCCTCCCACTTCCTCAGGGACCTTACCCTCAATTATCCCTTTTCTTTGATCTCTCCCATTGTAAAAGAAAGAAAAGAAACCCCTTGACTCCATGTGCTCCTTTAGCTGTCCCTCTCTGTCCCTCATTTTTGCCTCCCCTTCTCCTCGCTCTCCCACCCACGGCAGCCTGGCTCTGTCTCCACTACATCACTGAGATGGCTGCTCTTAAGACAAGGTCACCAGCGGTCTCCTTGGCAATATCCAAAGGCCGCCTCCTTCCCTTATCTCAATCATTTGGCTGCACCAGATACTGCTGTTTGCAGCCTCCTTCTCAAAATGTCCTTTCCCCTTGGTTTCTGTGGCACCATATTGCTGGTTTCCCTGCTGTCTCTCTGGTGATTTCCTGCCAGATGCTTTTCTGGTTCCCTCCTCCTCTGCCCTTCCTTTCCATGTTAGCATTCCTCAGGGATCCCTCCTCGGCGCGATTCTTTCTCATTCCATGGGCTCTCTCCCTGGGCAATTTTATCCTCGCTGCACCTTTGATTTAATAAACATCTGCAGAGTCCCAAGTCTAACCCCAACCCATCTTGCTCTCCCAAACTATAGACCTGTAGAGCCACCTGCCTATTGGACATTTTTGGGGGCCTGCTGTTCTCTCTACACCCCTACTTCAGTCCCTCAGCTCCTGACACAAAAAATTTGAGTGTCCTGGGTTCTCCAAGTTTGACCAGTCACCAAGTCCTGTATATGCCACTTCTTGAGTAATTCAAATTGAATCCATCTTCTTGTTTCCACACCTTTAATTCCTGCTGCAATAATCTCTCACCTGGATTTCCACAACAGCCTCCTAAGGAATCTGGATCTTACCACCATCAATTCTCCCCCATTCCCTCCAACTAACTTTTCTTTTCTTTTTTTGTTTTTGTCTTTTTTCGTGACCGGCACTCAGCCAGTTGAGTGAGTGCACCGGCCATTCCTATATAGGATCCGAACCCGCCGCGGGAGCGTCGCCGCGCTCCCAGCGCTGCTCTCCCAGCGCCGCGCTCTCCCGAGTGCGCCACGGGCTCGGCCCCCAACTAACTTTTCTGAAGTGTAACAGATCCTGTCATTCCCTTGTCTCAAGCCCTTTAATGGTTCCCCATTGTCCTCTGGTTGAAGTTCAAATTCCTTAGCAAAGCCCGTCAGGTCCTACTCTGTCTCACCTTTGCCCTTATACTCCATGAGTCAACCATAACAAACCACCTGCAGCTCCATGAAAGCATGATGCCTTCTCATCCTTGGGCCTCTGCAGATTTGACTCCCTCCACCTAGAAAGTCCTTCCTTCCCACCCTACCTACTTGTTCTTCAGGTCTCAGCCTAAACATCATCCTCCAGGAGGCCTTCTCTGACCCCTTGCCCAGCTGGATTTGTTGTCTCTGGTATGGGATTTTATAGCACCTCATGCTTTCCCCTATCAGACGAGTTTTTACACTTAAGATTACTTTAGTCTCAATATTTATAAATTCCTTGAGGTTGATGATGGTGTCTTGCTTTACAGAATATCCTCAGACCTAGCAGATGCTAGACCCACAGTAAGTACTCAATAAGTGTCTGCTGAGATAATAAGACATTTGGAAAGGAACATCCCCTCTCTATCTGGTGGTAATAATTTGTTGTTGTTCCATTACCAGCACTAAACAGCTTATATTATGAAAATGAAATAGGCTGATTTGGGCAAACAACTCCTCCTAGGAAAACTGGACAGACTAGAGAAATGAAAGCATCTGCGAGGTGGAGACTAGCTCATGGATGCTGACACATGGCACTACCACCAGACCCATGTGCAGAAACCTGGGAGGAGGGCAGGGAGCCACCAGTATCGTTTGCCTTGGCTCGTCACATGGATGCCATCATGTGAGACACAGCTGCGTTGGAACACAGTTCTCATTTGTTCCACAGCTTCTACCTGTCAGTGTAGCATTATGAAAGGAGATCTGGGCTGAGATCCACGTTATAGACTTGGCTCTGCCCACTACCTATCTGAACTACCTCAGGCATTAGTACTTCACTACGGATTTTGTACTAGAAATAGCTAGTACACTTTCTGAAATAGGGTAAACACACAAATTCATACATCAGTCACTCAACAAAGACCTATTATACACCTAACGTGTGTTGGGTAGTGTTCTAAGTACTGAGGATAAAGACAAAGTCCCGACTTCCTGTCTGTACATGAGGAAGTGACCTAGATGATCTCTAATTTTAAGTCTAAAATTCTGAGACTCTCTCTTTGACCAGATGCAAATAAATCTATGCACAGAAGACTAGTGGCAAAGCATCAGACTCCAGCCTCCTTCCCCCATTCTCCTTCTCCCTTGGTGCCATCTCCATCCAAAACCCAAACTCAGCTCCAAGAAAACATCAAGATTTGGTATCATTTACACTCTGCCTACAACTCAAAATTTAACTCTCCCATGTCTGTTATTTAAGACTTTTATCTTTTTTTGTGGAATGAAAGGCATTCTCTTGGTTGGAACTTCAGGCAATTACAAGAACACCTGGCAAGATATTTTAGGCAGAGTTAGGTGCTTTAGCAAAAGGACAGAGAGAGGCAGAGTGGTTTTCTCCTCTTGGTATCTCTTAGGTTTTCCTGAAAGGGCGGCAGTTCCTTGGGCAGGTTCATTCTGATGGGTACCTCCTTGTCCTATCTCCTTTCCCTTACAGAGTAAAGGTCCTTAGCCTTTAGGGCCAAAGTTTCTACCACTTCAGTATCTGCTGCTTTGACTGAGAACAGAGGATTCAAGGACTCCCAACCACGTGGGGAAGGGAAGCCATAGGCTGCAAGTAAATGGGTAGAGGTCGTCTGGTCAGGAACCTGATACAGTTCCAGACCACTGTCATTCTAGGTGAGCATCAGGTATGGGATGGCATTAAGAAATAGCACTTTTAAGTGTATCACTGTAAACTCTGGGCTATAATGCCCATGCTGGATAATTAAATGTTAAGTCAAAAAGTGAAATTTTCGTTTGACTACATAAAAGTAAATCCAGCTATTTAAGTTTACTATCTATGTCTCATTACCAAGAGATGAAACAGTTATATGGAATCGTGTCAGGCTGACACGAACAATTTTTTATTAACAGTGAACTCTACCTTCAGTAGTATGTGATGAAAAAGAAGGCACAGAGACAAAGATTTGAAAGACCCAGCTCCTTTGCTTATTAACTGTAATGTTGGAATCTTACCTTCTCTGTGCTTATATCTTCAACTGCAAAATAATACTTGCCTCATTTATCTACAGGGTTGATGTGAGAATTGAGACAACACATGTGAAAATGCTTTGGAAGCTGCAAAGTGTTTTATGCACAGGCGGCATTGTTAGCATCAGCTTTCTTAGGACGGCTGGCTGTGCAGTCCTGGTCACTGGCTGCCATCTGCCCTCTTGCCCTCCTCCTTGCTCACTTGGGTGTCCCAGAAGAATAGCTTTCTCCAAGCTTCTAACAACAATTTCCCCATACTGAATCTTAAGAGGATATACAGTAACTAACATATAATTGATTCTTGACTGTTCCTGAAAGAAGCAGCTGTTCTTTCATTGTGCTTGAGACCCCTTCTCACCAAGCCCTGGGAGGAAGAAGGGAGGGTAATGGCAAGGCTTATTTTCTCCAAGTAGTTAACTCATTTTACCATTAAATAAAAAGTTTTAGTATTTTTCATTGTACAAAGCACTGAGTTGGGTTTGGTAGGAAGCAAAATGGTGCATCTAAAAGAATCTCAGCTTTGAAGTCTGGCAGACTTGAGTTCAAATCCAGACTAGGCCACTGACTTAGCTGTGCAGCCTTGGCAAGTAACACTTGCTCTGGGCTTCAAGTTCCTCTTCTGTATTAGGGGTATTACATATCTTGAAGCATTACTGAGAGGATTATACTTAATGCCCGTGAATGACTGGCACACTAGCGCACAGGAGACGACAGATGGGCAGCAACATCCATCTCTGAGCACAAAGCATGGTAATAGCCGTTGTGGACCATGAGACATATGACCGACATAAAGGTACAGAGAGGAAGGTGCTGTCTTTAAAAGATAGTGAGGGTATTGTTCCTGGCAGGACTCAAGTAGCAGGTGAATGATAAATTCAAAAGGTGCTACTGACAGCATTTGTGTTCAACCCTAAGATCTCTTCAATTTCTAAGGTCAGATAAAGAAATGTCCAACTTAAAGAAAAAATTCTGTAATAAGTTCAAATAGTAAAGGATAAAGATGAGGTAGTACAGTGTCTGTGCAGCCCAGCTAAACAAATAACATAAGAGAAAGAGGTAGTGATTGCTTCTAAATTGTCACTGAAAATTCAATCTAAAGGTTTATTGTCTAGGTATTTTTAACTTTTCCCTTGGTAATCATCAAGATGATTGATGTTAAAAAGTACTGTTAGGAAACTCAATTGCTTTCAAACATGGAACTTGTTTGTTTTGCTTGAGAAGTGTTAATACGGAAAAGGTAAGTGTGTGGGCTGTACTTCTTGTGCTCTGATTTGCTTTAGAGACAAGAATAGTGGGCTGAATTATTAAGCAACTGTGATCTATTCCAAGTTCTAAGATTATCTTCTGCTTGAGCTATGTGACGACGAGCAGGTATGTAACTTCACTGAGCTCAGACTCCTGACCAGCCGAATGAGGTCACCAACTCCCTATCAGGTCGTACATGTTAAACATTTTGAACTCCTGAGATTAAGGCAAATTGCTTGTGGGATTATATTTATTTATAAGTAAGCAACTCTAAGCAGATCAAATGCAGGTTATTAATGAGGAGAAAAGCAAATGTTGTCTATGGCAAAATTTGTATATAATGTAGTAAATAATTCTGGAGCTGTACAGTGTGGACCATGGGGTCCCATGAGAGAGAACAAAGTACACCTCTTAGCCTTCCAGGTTTTCCTCTATCATGGCACAGAAACCTACTCAGATATTGATAAGACAGATTCATATACTTCTGTGAAGACAAATATCCCTGAAGTAAAGCAAACCCAACATTTACTAGGGAGAAATGGTTTCAGATTCCCTTTTTGTAAAAAGTAATTTGACCTTTTCTCCCTATCAAAATCCCTGAGACTTTTGAAAGGATAAAGATACCAATCAGGAATTCTTTCAAAGGATTTATTTACTGCAGAATTGCTTAAGTCCATCAATGAGATGAACTCAGGATTTCTGTGATGAAAAGGATTTTGCTCACTGCTTTATTTTTACAAGTACTGCAATATTCAAAAAGCAATTCTTTTTGACAGCATTTGGCATGTCTAGAGGAGGTTAGAAAAAGTTAGAATCTATAGAATTAAATGTCTAAAAAAAGGAACATTTTAAAATTCCTCGTTTGGACAGGTCCTGAGTTGAAATCACATTTATCTGCAAAAAGAACTGTTTTAGGTCATAAATGACATATTTTATAACTACAGATCCTGACCTTGGACTTGACAGGTGAAGATTTCCAGGCACTGTATGAATGACAGGATACATGCCACTCAGTTGGTCAATTGTGGCATGTGTTCTACCTGGCTTGTGAAAATTTTATAAATATCTTTTAAACCCAAACCTCCTGGTTCTCTGAAACCAACTGTCTTAATCTGATTCTCAGTACTTTTTTCAACAAACAAAAATTTTCCCTGCAAGATCACACATTTAAGTATTTGTTGCCTATGGATAGATACACAGAATCCAAGTATGGATGTGAATGAACAAATCCGTGATGTGGCTATGAATCTCTGGATGGCTATGTAAGCTGTGACAAAGTCCCTTGCTGGCTCTGCACCTGCTGTGCACCAGAGGTGACCATCTGGGCAACATCAACCTGAAGAGGGTGTGAACCCCAGCAGCTGCTCAATGGGTTTAAAGCGCCACTCATCAGCCTCCAGCTCTTCTACCAAACCAGCTAGTTTTTCCATGCGAGCAACTTGTTGATCTGTAAAGAGTCAAAGAGGTAATATAATACAACAATGTACTTTCCATGAATCTGTCACCAACCACCAACATGATGAGTAGTTTAAAAATAATTTCTAGATGGATTCCCCCCCCCCCAATATTCAAGGAATGGGGTCTTATTCTACATTGGTCAGAAGACTTAATCTTAAAAGAACAAAACAAAAACACCAAAATGCTCGCAATCACTGTCTATTTACCTTCATTGCTTTTGACGGCACAGTTTAAAGGTGAAAACTTCCAGATCAAAATAAACTTTTACTTAATCACTCTGAATATTTTCAAGTATAAAATGTATTTTTTTTTCTCTTGTGGGTGTTAAGCCATCAAAGTGATATGCTTCCCCATCTCCCTTCTTCAATCACATCACTGTAGCCTCAGTGACCAGGTTTCTTTACAGAAGGCAACTACTGTGCTCTATTCTTTTTTTTTTTTTTGAGTCTGAAAAGTTTCTCATAATGTTAAAAATAATTTGTAAGTAAAATTATCATATTTTCAATAGTTACTCTATTAAAAAAAAAAAAAAAGTACTCATCCTCATGCCACTGTGATTTGTGGACTAACATCTTAGGGTTACAGGCAATTGCAACTTTCTCCCCTACAGAATGTTTTCAGTGGAGAAATGGTCTTGTGGAGGAACACAGTTCCCTGATGCATAAAGAAAGGCTTGGCAAGGCACGATGGGACAGAAAACGTGCTACCAGGATCTCAGAGCCCAGGCTTCTCAGAGTCCAGATAGACCATGAGGTTTTACATAAATACTTGAAGTTGAAGATGATGATGGTAACCAATGGAGGACAACAGTAAAAGGAGGTCTCCAGAAAAAAAGAGGAAAAAGCAACAAAAGGGAAGTAGGAAGCACTGGCTCCCCTAGAGAACCAACCCTTCTGACTTCAACTTTAAGCCTCAGTATGGACATTATGTCTGGATTAAGACCTTAAAATATTCTTTAATTTAGGAAGTCTACTTAAATAGCCTTGCTGAGTTTGGGGGTTTTAGTTATAGAACACTGACCTTTCAGAATCTTCCTCCCCCACCCCCCCAGCAAATTTATTCTCATAATCAACACTCATGTGCTTACCATGTTTCACCTGTTTAAGCGTGGACGCCACTTGATAGCTGAAAACAGATTCACAGAGGAATCTCTCAGAGCCATCTACAAACAAAAGAGGAGTGGTTTTAATCTGCTCTCAGCATTTTATGGCTTCTGATAAACCAAGTAAATATGCCTATTCTTTTCCCTGCTTTTACATTCAGGGTCTAGTTTTCAGTGTTTCCAAAGAAGCCTTCTGTTTCATTTAGAACTAACACTGCTCTGTTATAACAGCTACTTTTTCCATACCTTGAATATTAAAATAGTCCCTCTACCTGTTTAAGAGTTTAAAAATAGTTTTAAAAAAAGCAAAAACAAGAAACCTCAGTCTGATGTCCTGGTCAACATTTCCCTCCTTCCAATCTGACAGTTCCTTAATGTTCTCCCATTCCGTAAGTCAAGCAAACACTGGCAGCTGACACATTTGGCTATGTGGCCCCTTGTTATCAAAATACAAAGGCACATCAAAACTCCAAATCATTTTCATTCTAAAAACAAGGC
Organism: Cynocephalus volans; assembly: GCF_027409185.1. NCBI lineage: Eukaryota > Metazoa > Chordata > Mammalia > Dermoptera > Cynocephalidae > Cynocephalus > Cynocephalus volans. Next base: position 97,136,572 of record NC_084466.1, read on the forward strand.
TGAGGGAAAAAATAGTCATTAATTTTTAATATATCAAATTACATCACTGTGACCATCACAAAACATTGCTGGGAAATTTCATTCTGTAAACGCAAATTGTAACCTTGATTTTCCAACTGAACCCAAACACTGCAATTTGGATGATGATAAGAGTATGGTGCAAGTTCAGAACTTAACACTGTACTGGTGCCAAGATCAGCCGACAAGAAGGTGGCTAACCCAGTCACCACAGCACCTGGAAGATGACTGAGAAACATAAGCTAGTTCATGTCCTTCCTTGTCAGGCGAGGGCTGATACAGCAAAATATATCCCCAAAGATATACAGCTCATGTAGGAAAATTTGATTTTTAAAATGGCAGCAGAAACCATGGGGCATGTACCTTATTGCAAAAATTCTAAAACAAATGGAGAGAGGACACAGCTGTCTTTTTTTAGGCAGTAGTTCATGCCAGCACTACTAGGAGTCAGGAATTCACTCATTAATCATGGGTTGGAGTGTCAGCCAGGTATTAACTGACAAGGAGATAGGACTAACACATTCTGGCCTCATGCTGAGTTTCACACAACGCAGACCTTATTTCAGAAGTCATGGTGTTGTGGGGTACAATCGCAATTTGTGGTAATGGGCATGCTGCCAGTATGGATCTGGCCTTTACAGCTTGGGCATGAGGGGTGACAATCAGCTTTGTATCTCATAAATAATCATAACCAATAAAAAATAAAAAAATTTAAAAAAAGAAGAAATGAACATCTCATTATACTGCAAACTTATGAGCTATAATTAGACTGTTCTAAGCCATAGTACTCAGCATGTGCTAAATGCTTTCATATGACACACTAAAAGAAAATGCAATTCACACACAAAAAGAGAAAAATTGCTACGTATATGTTCTAAGCTCTGTTTTTCCATGTCACCCAGAAAATTTATAAGATAAATATTTGTACAACTTTGTAGGTTTGTTGCAAGCTTTAAATGTGATAATGTACAGAATGCACATTACCTGGCACATAGTAGGCTCTCAATATAAGTTTACTTCCATTTATTATGGGCTTCCCCTCCTCCTACCCCCAACCAAATGCATTTAATATACAAAAGGCCAAGTTTGCTATTACTAAACTGCAAAGCTTGGACCACAGATAAATTCAACATCTGTCATCTAATACCTGTTGGAGCTTAGGCAACATATTTGCTCTTTCTGGACAAATGTCTTTATCTGTAAAATAAAAGACTTAGACTACAAAAAAAAAAAAAAAAAAAAAGAAGTCATAGTGTTGGAAAAATACAAAATTAATTCTTTCAGTAGCTAGTTTTGCCTTTAGAACAGAACCTGCTTATTGTATCAGCTTTACTGATAATCAACCGCTCTACTCCCGCTTTTGTAAATGTGCTTGCTTATCACAATGACTACTGTGCTGGCTACATGAATGCTGAGAGAACAAAACTTAAAAGAGCCTGGAAGAGTCTGCCTATACAAGCCCTGAAGGACCTAGACTTGGGGCTCAGATTTTGAAGTGCTAGCTCATCTGGGCCCGCTGGTGTGATAAAAGTACCTGACTCTCCAACCCTCTGAGTGCCAACTGCTTCTCTGTTGAAGTCCATTCCATAACAATGGTAACTAGGGCTGGCTGGTTAGCTCAGTTGGTTAAAGCGCAGCCTTATAACCCCAAAGTCACAGGTTCAGATCCTCATACCAGCCACCAAAAAAAAAAAAAAAAAAAGAAGAAGAAGAAAAAGAAATGAAAGTAATAATTCTTGGGATGTATACTCTTTAGGGAGAGTTTTACATTCTGTATACTCAAACCTCTTTTCTACATATTGTGCAATATATGGGACATGATCCCATCCCCTCTAGCCACCCCTATTTCTCTGGATGAATGTAAGTCATTTGTGAGCAGATCATCTACACTGAACAAAAAAATTTTTCATTTTCAATAAACTGAATATTAATTACCGACTGTCCAGTTTAAAGACATAGGCAGATTAATGACATCACCATCTTATGAAAAGTTTTTTTTTGTAAGAGCAAGGGGCAGCAAGTAACTATGAATTCCACTACGAGAAGACTGTTGTAAACATTTGATGCCAGTGATGCAATTTATCATAGCTCTTCTGTGTAAATGTATGCCAGCGTTTATTATCCTATTCATACCCTTGCTTACAGAGCCCAATTATAACTCAAATTTTATTTCAGAAAGAGTAAAGCATAGAAAACTAGAGCTTAGGGCCGAGCCCGTGGCGCACTCGGTAGCGTGCTGCGCTAGCAGCGCGGCGACGCTCCGGCCGCGGGTTCGGATCCTATATAGGAATGGCCGGTGCACTCACTGGCTGAGTGCCGGTCACGAAAAAGACAAAAAAAAAAAAAAAAAAAAAAAAAAAAAGAAAACTAGAGCTTATCTCCCAGGTGGTTTGATCCTGAACTTTAGGATATCACACAAGGCAGTAGGAATTATGGACTGTAAGGATCAGGCCAAGATATACAAGGGCACTTCAAATAGTTTGCAGAAAAGTGAAATTAAAAGATAATATGAATTTTTCCACAAACTTTTTGAAGACCCCTCTTATATGGAAACTCTTGGAAGTTATCTCCTGCTTACATTTAATCACAGGTGCTATTAGGATAAAATGCTTAAGTTATGACATCTACATATTTTCCTTGGTAATGAACTTCAAAGAAAAATGATGTAAGCTAATCTTTTAAAAAGGCACCTACATATCACTCTGCCACACAGTAAGCCTATGGAACACACTTCTACTGATTTGCAGCTCTATATTAACCACAAAGTCCATTGCTTTTAGCCACATCCTATCAGATGTGATATCTATACCCATCTAAAGCCTGGCAATTTCTCCAGAGAGAAGTCAGCCTGAGGCAATCTGTCTTCCACTTAGAAATTGTAATCAAACCCTCTGTGACACACCGAATAGCAATACATCAGCTTTCCTCTTAAGGGATAAGCAAAGGTTATAAATAGTGAAAAGTTCAGTAACTGCTCAAATCTAACACCATAGCCAACTCCAATTTACAATGCTAAAAACTCATTTAAAAGAATATTACCTCACAGCAGGAATTTAGCAATGCCAGTTAATTTATACTTCAGTGGCCTACAATGTCACTAAAATACAGCCACTCCAGGCTGGAAGGCAGTCTCTAATTTGCTCACTAATAACTGGGTGAGGACAATCTTAGCCAAGGGCAGGAGAATGCTGAAAACTACTGTATGCTGCTTATGTGAGGTGTTTGTTATCAGAGAGCAGATGCACCAAAAAGTTAATTCACAAGGTTAACGACAGGTTGTTTGGGTTTACTATCCTAGACCAGGAGGATGTAACATCAAGTTGAACCTGTTAAGATTATAAACAGCATCCAACCTTGATTCCTGATTGCTTTTGTTCCTTACTCTCAATGGGCAGCCTTTCTTACTCTGTTTTCATATTCTATTAAGCTACTATAAAAAAAAAGGTCAGGTATATGTGTATTAGATTAATTGTATAATAGCATCACCTATAAACATGATTCCAAATCTATCTCATCATTACTAAATCACATTTAGAAGTATTCTTTTCACTTAAATATTCTTGATTTGATCAAGATAGTTGAGGGGTTGCTATCTCTACATTATTTTTCACTAATGTCTGTCTTAAAGTTTAAGCAGCTTTAAGATTACTGGTGAAACTTTAAACCTAAGAAACAGAGTCAAAACTGTGCACTGTGAATTTAAAACTTAATATAAACTCATCCTACAAGAGAAATCCAACACATTCCTACATGAAGCACACTGAGATGGAATAAAAATGGATAGATGGATAACCTGTTAGGACATCACCACCGATACTAATCTTAGAAGCCCTTCTTCAGTGTTTCCATGTTATCTAGTATATACTGACAAAGAATGCTGATAGCTTTGAGACTATGCAGATACGTCCGGTATTAAATTCCTCCTTTAGCTAGAATTTAAACGACTTTAATCTTAAAGCTCCATTACTAAACATTGATTTCTCCTCTGCTATAAAACTCATTAAGTAATTTAAGTGCCTCCAACTTCTGATTTGTTTTGTGGGAAACTTCCTTAATACCAGGTCTTGCTGCATATAATTGAAGCTATTATATATTTTTAGTGCCAAATATGGTAAGCGAGCCCCAATTGTTCACTACCTCCAGCCAGATTCAGTGATACTAACTTGAGTATTCAGTTAACACAACAATTAAAAAAAATTGAAAAGGCAAAGGCAGAAGTACATACACCAGATGTATCACTAACTACATACACTACCTGGTCATCTACTTCACTACTAATCATAAGCTAAACCAATTCTAGAGAGCCCTACAGTCCCAGAGTCTTCCCCTGTTTTCCTGTCACAAATGATTTTTCTGTTTGCCCTGGCTTAACCCAAAACTCTTGTTTTTTTATTATACCTAATATAAATGAATAAAGATCATCCAAAAAGCTGACTCCCAAGTATAGTTTGTATCATTTTCAGAGACATTCCCCAGATTAGTTTTTAAATATACTTACGTATACTTGCAATATTTAAAAGCAAAAAAAAAAAAAAATCAACATATAATTAAGCATTAAAATGCTAGAATCAAGTAGATTTTGAACCTTAATAGGTTCTTTGCGAATGTTTTTCAAAATATGATGAGAAGACTACCTTCATAAGGCCCTGGATATTCGTCAAAAATGAAGATTCCTGGGCCGGCCCTGCGGCTCACTCAGGAGAGTGTGGCACTGGGAGTGCCGCGGCCACGGGTTCGGATCCTATATAAGGATGGCCGGTGCTCACTGGCTGAGCGCGGTGCGGATGACACCACACCAAGGGTTGCGATCCCCTTACTGGTCACAAAAAAAAAAAAAAAAAAAAAAAAAAAGAAGATTCCTGCACTGCACCCTTGACTAATTCAGAATCTCTATGATGGGCCCAGAAATGTGCATTTTAAATAAGCTCTTCAGGTGATTTCTATGCTCCTGAGAATTATTAGTTTAGCTCCTAAAGTGACCTGAATCTGCATTTCAGTTACCAATGCTGTTTCATGCCTACAGCCTGTGCCTGATCTTGGCCAGCCAGTCTGCAAATGTGTGCAGAATAAGACAGTAGATGATTTGATGCAAATCTAGCTCTGCTGCTAGAAATACCACACAGCATTGTCCTGCAGTGGGCCAGGAGAATCATCTTTACATAAAAGGGTAGTATATTAGTTTTTTTCCTCTTAGAACCCTTTAGATGAGGTTAATCTATCTGTAGATTTACTAGAAAAAAAATACATGAAACTTACTAACCATAAGGAGGCAGACAGGTGCCAGGATAAAGCAAACCAGAGCAGAAGGTGAACAGAATTCCTGGTTCCAATGCTTACTTTGCCTTTAACATAGTTAAATCACTTAACTTTTCTGGATCTAAATAATTCTAAGATGACCTCCTTGATTTCCAAAGTCTTTTTTCAGCTCCAAAATTCTGATTTTGAGGCAAGATTTGTTTTTAAGGATGTTATTTTGAGGACAAAAGATGAAATGTGGGGCCGAGCCCGTGGCGCACTTGGTAGAGTGCTGCGCTGGGAGCGCAGCAACGGCTCTCCCACCGCAGGTTCGGATCCTATATAAGAATGACTGGTGCACTCACTGGCTGAGTGCCGGTCACGAAAAAAAAAAAAAAAAAAAAAAATCCAAAAAAAAAAAAAAAATCCAAAAAAAAAAAAAAAAAAAAAAAAAAAGATGAAATGTGGAGCTGAAATCAGGGCAAACTGATCTCTAATCCAATTAATAGCTTCCTTTACAATTAATATTCATTGCAGGTCTGAATCCAATCATTCAGCAAAAAGCAGCATGAGATCACCTTCTAACATCTCTCCAGCTCCTTTGGGGTAGGTGAAAAGGGCTTTCCGTGGTGGGGCAAGGTCTGAGACACTGAAACCAGATCCAGTGACAGAACTTCCACTGACCCCACCAGCTGAGGATGATGATGAAGAGGCAGCCATTTTCTCTCTAGCAGAATTCTTACTTCACTACAGAGAAAGAAAAACAGCAATTGGCAAGTTTATGGAAGTGAGACTGACAACACTGCATTCTAGCTGCCATAAGGGCCAGCACACAGTTTTGTAAACAATTAGCTCCTCTTTTTTCTACCCTTTCTGCTCCCACAATCTTTTATTTATGTCTCAGACCAAAATGTCACTCAGGTTTTGAAGCGAAAACATGTTTAAGAATAGTTTGTCTACTTAAAGCACTACTTTCTACCATTTTAGCAAATTGTTTATGTCGCTTAGGATTGACTATGGCTGATTTATGAGTTATGAACTGGTGATTTGACAGTGCCAAGGCAGAAATTTGACTGAGGCCACATCAAGAAATTCTCTTAAAAAATTTTCCGAATAAAATTCCATAATAACACTGTGTTCTGTTCCCAAGGAAGGGAAATTGGTTAGGAAATACATATTGGCCTTTTCATCAAAAATTAACCTTTTCATCCAAATGTAATACCCAGATTTATCACTTGGTGGCGCCCCAAAACTGGAACAAAATAGCACAGGAAACTAGCTCTTGGAAGTCATGACCTATTACGAATAGAGAAGCTGTGTTTAATTCTATGTCATATCAAAAAATCCAGATGTAAATGAGAAAATCTGTACTGAATACACGTCCCCTTATAAAAGTTCACAACAAAAACACTCTCTTTGCCACAGAAGCTTATACCACTTTAACAAAAGATTCTAAAAAGTGTATATCTTCTAAAAAAGAAATGGTCTAGCACTGTGCTGTTTACAAGAACTTTCTGCCATGATGGAAGTGTTCTAAAGTTCTATTTCTGCACTGTTCAACATGGTAGCCTGTGGCCTCATGTTGTGGCTATAAATTAGTGTGACTGAAAA